>NC_071506.1:207854687-208157718 GCF_027887155.1 Malaclemys terrapin pileata | reverse complement strand
TCCCCCTTTCCCTGGCCTAGAGAGGCTGGGACCTCTTGCTCATTGACTTAGCCCCTGCTTAAGGGCCTGGGTTCCTGACTATTTGACTGCTGCCCCGCCCTGACCTAGGGCCTGGGCTGCTACAAACTCATTGACTCAGCCCTGCTTAAGGGCCTGGGTTCATGAACATTTGGCTCAGCCCCTGCTTAAGGGCCTGAGCCCCAGACTGTGTGGTTGCTGCCCGCCCTGATTGAGGGCCTGGGGCTTTTCCTGAACTATTGGCTCAGCCCCTGCTTAAGGACCTGAGCCCCTAACCGTGTGTTTGCTGTCCCACACTACTGCTGCACCAGGACTGACGGCGGACCAGAGCAAGGCGGTGGGATACCCCACAGCCCCACTGAGGGCCGAACCTCGGTCAAGACCTCTACACTGCCTGTGACCTCTCCATGACTTTTACTAAAAATACCCATGACTAAAACGTAGCCTTACTCATCTTTGATTGTCTGCTTTGGTTAATGATCATCAATCACCTCCTTTTAATTTGTCTAGGGGTACAAGACAAGCCTTCCCCTTATCCTCTGGAGTATCAGAAATAAGATGAAATTTAATAGTGAAAAGTGTAAGGTGATGCATTTGGGGATGACTAATAACAATTTTAGTTACAAGATGGGGACGCATTGGTTAGAAGTTACGGAAGAGGAGAAGGACCTAGGGGTTCTTGTAGACCGCAGGATGACTATGAGTCGACAATGTGACGTGGCGGTGAAAAAAGCCAATGCTGTCTTGGGATGCATTAGGCGAGGTATATCTAGTAGGGATAAGGAGGTCCTGCTTCCGTTGTACAAGGCGCTGGTGAGACCTCATTTGGAGTACTGTGTGCAGTTCTGGTCTCCCATGTTTAAAAAAGATGAACTCAAACTGGAACGGGTGCAGAGAAGGGCCACTAGGATGATCAGAGGAATGGAAAAGCTGTCGTACGAAAGGAGACTAGAGGAGCTTGGGTTGTTTAGTCTGACAAAGCGAAGGCTGAGAGGGGATATGATTGCTATCTTTAAATATATTAGAGGGATTAATACAAGGGAGGGAGAAGAATTATTCCAGCTTAGTACTAACGTGGATACCAGAACGAATGGATACAAACTGGCCGTGGGGAAGTTCAGACTTGAAATTAGACGAAGGTTTCTGACCGTCAGAGGGGTGAAATATTGGAACGGCCTACCGAGGGAAACGGTGGGGGCGACGGACTTGTCTGGTTTTAAGATAAATTTAGATAAGTTTATGGAGGGAATGGTTTAATGGTAAAACATAGTAGTCAAGGAAAGCCAAGCAATGGTGGGTAAATAGTATAATGGCTAACGGGGTCGGGCTGGAGACTCTTGCCTATATGCTCGGGGTCTTACTGATCGCCACATTTGGGGTCGGGAAGGAATTTTCCTCCAGGGCAGATTGGCTGAGCCTCTGGAGGTTTTTCGCCTTCCTCCGCAGCATGGGGCAGGGATCTCTAGCAGGAGGGTCTCTGCCGATTGAAGTCACTAAAAACAGGATTGGGGACTTCAACAGCAGAGTCCAGGGAAGGGGTAGGGACGGTTTTATGGCCTGCAGCATGCAGGGGGTCAGACCAGATGATCATAATGGTCCCTTCTGACCTTAAAGTCTATGAGTCTATGAGTCTCTGTTTGCTTTGACAATGGAGCCATTTCAAATAAATATGAGAAACCAACCCTTGTTAAAGGGCAGCAAAACATGCTAAAAATTATGGAACAGTTGATTTGGAATTTGGGCAAGTATCAGGCTTCAAAATAAACGTGAAATTTTAGGAATTAATATTCCCAAAAGGGCCAAAATAAACTGTTGTCAGCTATATACATTTAAATGGGTAAAGCAATCTTTAAAATAAAATAATAAAATACCTGAGGGAATGGAACAAATATGAAATTTCTCGGCTAGGTAGGGTAGCCTCGCTGAAGATGAATGTCCTCCCAGAGTTATTTTTGTTTCAGTGCATCCCTGTTGGTATTCCTGGCATGACCTTAAAACATGGCAGGCTGCACTTTTAATGTAGATAGTTAGCACCCTCCCCTCAAACCTTGTGCCTCCTGTGGCAAGTCTATGCCTGTAAATGACCCACACTCCAGTTGTCTGGGAGAATCTCACATGAAAGACCTCTGCCAAATTTGTCGGGACTTTGCACAAAGAAGGACAGCGCAATCAGACTTAAGGCTATCCTAAAGGAAGCTGCTCTTAGACCAGCCTCGGAACTTGGTGCAAAGTGCTCCTCCGGCACTGGTCTCCACCAGGCAGGCTGAGGAAGAAGCACAAAAAGTAGCATTCCAATAGAGGGCGCTCGCCAGTGCCAAAGAAAGGCAAGCAAGGGGAAGGCAGTGGAGTGTGACCGCATTGGGCACTCTTCCACCCCTGGTCCCATGGCAGCACCATATACTCCATAGAGTCTAATGCGGGACCTTCCGCCGACAGCAGGAAGTCATCGCGGCACCAGCGGAATTGCAGTGCCTTCAACCCTGCAAACAGCAGCCAGAGACTTGTTGTCACTCCCGGTCCTGCCGACCCCATTAGGTCAGCTGCTGGCTTTGTCGTCCTTGAGCAGGAGAGAGCACGGTGCTCTGAGCTCCTTCCTGGCACTGGGCCACTGACTGCTTTTTAGAGGCAAGCCAACTTTTCTGTCCTCTGCGAGGTTGTCCCCAGCCTGCCACTGGTCACTGGACCCTTGGCACTGATTGGAGGCAGTGAGAGGTACCGCTCCCCTGTGGTTGCCTAGGGAGGATTCTTCATCTGAGTCTGATGCAGAACCCTACAAGTTAAACTTTAGGGCCGCCAGTACCCGTCCTACATGCCGAAGGACCTTGGTGCAGGTTCCCCCACTGGTACGTGGCAGGAGGATAGTGGTCTATGAAGTGGCCATACTGAAACCCTTGGGAAATTCCCCCGGTACTAGGTCTACCCTCCCACCATTCATACTTGGTTGCTTCTGAGAGGCAGGCTCCTGTTCCTCCATGATTGGCACCAGACCCTGACTCCAGTACCAATCCAGTACTGATTTACAAAATGTGGCCCCTTTGGAGGTTATTGAAGCTGAAGAAGAAGCTGAAGATGGTGGCCCCTCCTCCAGTACAGGCCTCTTCCTCCTCTTCCCCGGATGAGGCCGACTTGGGGCCGAGCAGCTCGCTTCCCGAAGATGACTTTAGGGCTCATCAAGAGCTTTTAAAGCGAATAGCAGCTAACCTGGGGCTTGAGATTGAGGCATTCAGGAATCCTCTCACAGCCTCATTGACATTCTGGTTGCAGCAGCTCCATCTAAATTAGCCTTACCCATTAGTGAGGCGGTAATAAGTCTGTTCAGAGTCCTGTGGAAGACCCCATCTTTTCTCCCCCCCCATTCCCCACTTCAAAGAGCACAGAGAAGAAATATTATGTGCCAGTCAGTGGGTATGAGTATCTGTACTCTCACCCCCTCCTGGGTCCCTCATCCATACTGGTGGCTAATAAATGGGAGAGCCAGAGCCAGTTGAGTGCTATCCCCAAACAGAAGGATGCAAAGAAACTTGATCTGTTTGGGCGGAAAGTTTGTTTGACAGGTAGTCTACAACTATGTATCTCAAACCAGCAAGCCTTACTGTGGAGATACGACTACAATTTGTGGGACTCTGTCCAAATTTAAGGACTCCATGTCTCAAGACTTATGGCAGGAATTTTCAGCCATCTTAGAACAAGGAAAGAATGTTGCCAGAGCCTCTCTCCAGGAGGCACTGGACGCAGCAGACATGGCGGCCAGGACAATGACCTCTGTAGTCACCATGAGATGATGCTCTTGGCTGCAGTCATCGGGACTCGATCAGGAGATCCAGCAGTCTATCCAGGACCTCCCTTTCGAAGGCCCCTCACTATTTTCAGAGCAGACAAACGCGAGACTACATGGCCTGAAGGACTCAAGGGCTACCCTCAGGTCCCTGGGCCTCTTCCTCCGTTCACTTCGAGGAAGCACGTCAGGCCTCAACAGCCGCCATGCTTCTTGGCTCCGCCTCTGAGACAGTACTCCTATAAGAGAAAAGGGAGAGGTTAGAAGTGCTGTCAACCTCGTCCATTCACCTCAACCTCCCAGCTAGGGTCACACAGGTACTCCAGTAGGACCAAGCAGGCTTTTGAAGGTGCGCCCCAGGGTGCTGTACCAGTTCCCACTACAGATCCTGCCTCCCCTTTATTTTTGGATCAACTGTCCCACTTCAGCCTGGCATGGTTCCACATAACATTGGACTCCTGGGTGTTAAATACAGTGGCGATTGGTTATACCCTGCAGTTTTCATCTACCCCTCCTTACCACACCCCATACTTGTCCCTCTTCAGGGACCCTTCTCACAGGCAACTACTTTCCCAGGAGGTGACACTCCTACAGATGGGGGCCATGGAGAAGTTACCTCAAAACTTGAGAGGGAAGGGGTTTTACTCCCGTTATTTCCTAAGCACAAAGGCCAAAGGGAACCTTTGCCCCATACTGGACCTGAGTCATCTCAACAGATATCTCAAGAAACTGAGGTTCCCCATGGTCTCCCTGGCCTCCATCATTCCCTCCCTGGCTCCAGGGAACTAGTATGCCACCCACCCTTGACGGATGCTTACTTTCACATTTTTATCTTCAGTGGCCACAGATCATTACCAATTCACCACTCCTCCCGTCGGCCTATCCGCAGCCCGTCCCCCCCCCCCCCCCCGGGGTTTTCACAAAATGCATGGCAGTGGTAGCTGCCTTCCTCAGACAGCAAGGTGTTCAAGTATACATGTACCTCAATGACTGGCTGATCAAGGGTCATTCAGAGGCTCAAGTAAAGAACAGCATCAGCCTGGTCCAAGCCACCTTCTGAGTGCTGGGCCTATTGATAAACGAGCAAAAGTTGACCCTTATTCCAGTTCAGAGAATAGAGTTTATTGGGGCACTGCTCAACTCCACCAAAGCCAGAGCCTTCCTTCCGGAGGCCCAGTTCTGGACCACGTCGAACGTGATATCCAAGGTCATTGTCCAACCAATCATGACAGCCCAGGTTTGCCTCAAGCTACTGGGACACATAGCCGCGTGCACCTACATGGTCTGGCACACAAAGCTATGCCTCAGGCCCCTGCAGACGTGGCTAGCTTCCGTTTACTCCCTGAACAGACACCACTTGGACTTGGTGCTTACTGTTCCAAACCTGGTCCTCACCTCCCACCACCTCCTCTTCTCCCCACTCCTCTCCCAAAACAGCAAAAATGAATTTTCTAAGGAGACTGAGGGTAGCAAATTGCTTGGGCTATTCCAGCACCCACAGTAAGTGAGGAATGACTGAGACTCTATATCCAGACATAGACTGGCTGGGATTCTCTCATGTCAGGTTGCAGTCCTCCTCTAACACTGAGACCCATCTTGGTGCACACGTGTCTGAAAGCCAATTATTTTCCCTATTCCTTTTGGGGAACACTTAGCTTATTGAACTAGGCCAATATTTGCGCTGCTTGGGGCCAATGTATTCTTCCATTCACCCATCCTTACTGCTTGCGTAACACACACACACAAAAAAAAAAGAATATTACCAAGTTGGCATTAAGAATCAGGAGGTTGATCTGTGTTTTCAGTATTTAAAAAAAATCAAACTGATAAAATATAAATTATAAAGTTATCACCAAGAGAATAATAAAATCTAGGAGGTGTTTTGACTCCAAAGAGAGAAAGAGAATAGGGTTAGTATTTCATTTTACATAGCTTTCTCTGACAAGAATTTTAATAGTCCTATAAATAATCAAATGAAGGTATAACTATTCTTACAGGTATGGAATCAGGAGCTAGGTTTGTAAAACCCAGCTGTGTGCTAAATGGTATATCAGAGCAGGGACATTCTGCCTTGAAACAGAGCATTGTGCAGTCTCACAAAGACGTGCAGCCGTGGAGCTTGTTGCTGTTTTGTTCCCAGCAAACTAGAACAGCCAGTGATCCTCTGTAGCATTTGAATAGAACTGTGCCAGACAAACTGTATCTGGACTTGATGGAAAAGCAAGCTGGAATAACAGCCAGCCAGTCAGTCTGCTTGCTGAGAAAGTAAATGGTTCAATAACTAATAAGCTTTCTTTGCGTTTGCAATG
This sequence comes from Malaclemys terrapin pileata, assembly GCF_027887155.1. Taxonomy (NCBI): domain Eukaryota; kingdom Metazoa; phylum Chordata; order Testudines; family Emydidae; genus Malaclemys; species Malaclemys terrapin. Next base: position 208,151,616 of record NC_071506.1, on the reverse strand, counting down.
GTATTTCATAAAGGAGCACAAGCCCTTTATTTTACATCTCTGGAAGACACGCCTCCCTAGTCTGTGTCTGTCTTCATTCCTCCAAAGGAATTCCAACATTAGCAGCAAACTCTCCACAGTGGAACTACCTCATTCATTAGGCGATGGTAGCATCTTTTATTTTTTATGTTGAAATATGAAACTTCCAAGTCTGCATGATGTGAGCAGGTGAGGATGTCTGCTGACAAGTCCAAATGATATTTTCAGGTAAGTGATTCCTTAATACAATCAGATAAAAGTCATCTTTTATTTTTCTCTTCAGTAATTATTGTGGTATTAGATTGTCAATGATCATTTTCACAAGGGTCAGAAGTCTGCATGTATTTAAATGAATGGGCATCAACAGCATTTTTAAAGCACCTATTACCATAGAATCTATCTGCCTTTGTGTGCAGCATGAAAATGAATGAGAAGACATTATTTTATTTGTAATACCTGTTGTTATATCAATTGAAAATCTAAAATTAATTTTTGCTTATGGACAGACTCATTTGAAGCCTTTGATGGAAATGACCCTTACCAGCAGAGATGGTTGCTCCTATAATAATTTAAATTGTTAAAGGGCTGGGCATAGTAGCTTTGTGCAAACTCTATAGCAGACTCTTATATTCTCATACTATGTCAATGTCTTCTGGTTACTCTTTGTGTCTGTATGTGATTTCCAAAACTTCTGTTCAGGTTATTTTATGTTATTGCTGTTAGATTAATTGCACCCCTTTGTTATTCCTGGTGTTTCACTTTCTACATCATAGATTTTAATCAGACCTTGAATACAAAAGTAGGGGTTGAATTTGTAGTGTAATCCATAACATATGAACTGCATTTCCCTTCTCCTCCGACCAATACCTTGAAGAAAAAATAAAAATAGCTTGTAATGTAACATTTGAGAACTATTGCATGGCATTCTCAGACCTGATGTAAGATGGTGTGAAGAAAAAAAGCTCGTGGAAGTAGCCTTTTTTTTTTTTTTTGGTCAATTCCGCCATCGCTCATGGTAACTGAAATTGCTTAATCCTTTGGTTGTACAAATATAACTCTACATTGTTTACATGGAAATCCTATAATTTATCTGAAGCATTCATGCAGCATGTAAACAATAAAACATACTTTTGTTCATGTAATTTTTTGGTACTAGAATCTTGCAGGGTTCTACAGTTTCCATATTTTCAAAGTCACTTTTTCTACTTTTGTTGTTGTTGCTAGCTGAGATGCACATGACGAAAGAACAGGATAATGCAGAAGGTTTTCACTACAAAAATGTGTTATTTCAATTGTTTTGAACAGTTTTTTTCAAGTGCTGTCTTTACCATCACTTTAGTATTCAAGAAGTTTAGAGGCACAAGAAGGTTCAAGCACACTGTACTCTGCCCAGGTATACATGCATCCAAGATGTGCTTTTGTAGTCTAATGGGACACTGGACAGTCCCCTTTGTAGAACTGTTCCTTTTGCTTCCTTTGCCCAAGGCGATCTGAAATAACAGATCCAGCAGTAGAGTCTAAATACAAAGCTGTTCCTGACTTCCCACAGCAAAAATGTTTTTAAAGCATGGCTCGATGAGGCTCTGTTTATTCTGCTGCTGGGTCTACAGTGGGGAGGGCCAGAATAGGAATCTTTGCTTCCAAATGCCAGACTGAATGCTTTGTGGATAATCATTCACCATGAAAAATGTTAATATGAGGCTCAAAACTTTCCCCTATATCTTATACAATTAGGGCTTGGTCCAAAGCCCACTGAAGTCGGTGGGAGTCTTTCTACTGACTTCAGACCACATGTTGCATAAGATGCTGTTGTTTAAAGATTCTACCTAAAGTCTGAGCTGACTCCAGTAACATGCACAGACTCTCGTGTAAGGCGAAGAAGCTATTCTTTACTTTTGAAGAAGTTAAAACTCTTTACCAGCTAGTAAAGTATCTAGTGCAACTCCAGGTTGTATTAATTCCTGAGCAGACCCCCACCCCTCCATGCAATGGAACCCTCTTAAGAGGAGGCTGCAGGGGCAGTGGACAGCTCAGGAACCATGTCAGCATGGCTCCACCAGACCTGTGGAAACAGACCCAGGAGAGAGCAGCAGAACTGAGGCTCAAGACCCAGGAGATTAGATACTGAAAGAGCTATAAGTTCTGGGGACTGAACTCCCACCTTCTTCTGATGGGGAGGAGGCAGGGTATTCCCTCCCCTCAATGAAAGTATTCAGAAGAAGCTCTAGTGTAGTGGTTCTCAAAGCATGGACCTCTCTACTTTAGTAATGTGGGAAGAACAGGGTGATCACAACCCCTTTACACCTGTTGGCATTATAAGCCCCAAGCAGAGACACTCACTCTAGAGGAATTTAATCATTTTCTTCCACATAAACATACCCTTATCTCTTCCTGTGAGTTTTTCCATGGAAGGGAGCAGTTTCAGCCTGAGAGAAAGACTAGATTTGGCCCTCTATATTGAGGATTTAGCAAGATTTGGTCCACTGAATCCTGGTAAAGACTCTTAATAATTTCATCGACATACATCATCCTTTTACTGCACTATTTTTCATACTTGAGTGAATTCATTTTGTACTTAACGTACAGTACTTGGAGCACTGTGTAACAGTGCTCAGAGTATTATGGAAGAACAGAGTGACGTTGTTCACACTGCCAACATATGACGTCCATCAACATTCTTGTTAGGATTGAAGAGTTTTTAACAGAGCTATTCAATTAGGCTCCAAAGCTGACACTTGATATATGACACTTACAAATAAAATCATTTGGCCATTTCTGAGCATGAAGAATGCAAAAAGAAAACAGGATTTAGTTTTGAGTTGGCATGGCTTTCCAACCCCATAGATCCCAGGAAATGAATTCCCCAGTCTGCTGCATATGGGAGGCACCTGTATGCACACACACACTTTTTACACCCATGAGGAGGCCTATTGAAGTCAATGGGCTGTGACAGACCCAGACCAGTGGGGTACAGGAGTCTGGTAGAGGGCAAATATACTGGTCACTGGATGAGTAGTTTTCTGTTCCCTGAGTGACCAGAGCAGGGGCTGCACTAGAGTAATCAGGAACCTGCTAGAACCAGTTAAGGCAGGCAGGCTAATTAGGACACCTGGAGCCAATTAAGAAGAAGCTGCTAGAATCAATTAAGGCAGGCTAATCAGGGCACCTGGGTTTTAAAAAGGAGCTCACTTCAGTTTGTGGTGGGAGTGTGAGGAGCTGGGAGCAAGAGGCGCAAGGAGTGGGAGTTCTACTGCAGGACTGAGAAGCACAAGTGTTATCGACACCAGGAGGAAGGTCCTGTGGTGAGAATAAGGAAGGTGTTTGGAGGAGGCCATGGGGAAGTAGCTGTCATGCAGCTGTTACAGGAGGCACTATAGACAGCTGCAGTCCACAGGGCCCATTGTCAGGAAAGAAAACAGATTTTTTCCACTTATTAATTAATATCTGCTAAATTCCAGAGTGAGTCCTCATTAAGCTATATTTTACTAACCTTCTGTCTGAGCATCTAAAAGCTATAGGGACAAATTCTGCCCTGACTTACATCTTGTGACAATCAATGGGAGGTCAGTGTCTGACTGCCTTTTGTGCTTTCAAAAATCTCCCCTCTCAAAAATAAAATGTACCTCACCTCCATGCTGCAGTTTTGTTGACTGCTTTCTTTTGTCACAGTTTATAAATAGTATCTTTCATTTCTGCACAGGATACTACAGTCTAGTTTTAGTGTCAAATGTTCACACTCAAAGCTCTGTCTTGATATTTTAGCAGTGTGTGTTGATGCATTTGTGTTCATTGTTGAGATGAACCATTGTTTTATCGAGGAAAAGTGCATAGTATGTACAGCAGTGGTCCCCAAGCTTTTTACCTCACGCCCCCCCTTACTCCTGTCTGCGCCCCCTCCCCTGAGCCCAGGAGTGGGACTGTGGTTCCGGGAGCGGGGGGACTCGGACAGGGTACAAGATAAGGGAAGCCAAGGCTGGGGCCACAGCTTGGTGCGGGGGCAGAGCTGAGGCTGGCAGCCTGGGGTTGGGGGCCACAGCCAAGAGCAGAGCCCCAGGCCAGCAGTCACGGCTAAGAGCGGAGCCCTGGGCGTGGGGCCGGCGGCCGAGACCCCGGGCACAGTGAGGGGGATGGGGCCAGGAGCAGAGCTGAGTGCCACTCCCTGCCCAGGTCCCAGCTGCACCTTGCAGCCTAGGTGGACAGACACATGCTAGCTCTGCTTGAGGTAGTGCACTTGAGCTAGAAGTGTGGACCTCGTGGCATGGGTTAGCCACCTGAGTACGGACCCAGGGAGTAGGACAGGCTTATACTCCGGTAGCTAGCCCAAGCCATTTCACATTCCACAACCTCCGCACTATTTCTAGTGTACTAGCTTGAGCAGAGCAGGTGTGTGCATGTCCATCTACCTGGGCTGGGAGGCATGCTCCCAAGTTGTGGTGTAGCCCTATCTGTAGTATTAGTGTATGGACTCTCACGAGGAAGGGGCAGATCATTGTTAAAAACTGTCATATTTTCTGAATCCTATTTTAAAAAGTCCATGGTAGAGACACAAGTCACCATTTAAACTGGAGACACGTGGCTTCAGACCTACTGCCCATCCATAGCTTTCAGCACCAACATTTTCAGCTTCTGCCTCTCAAGCTAACCGAGAGCCTCCTGTAGTGTTATACCTAGCTCTTACGCAGTACATTTTATTGAGATCTATAATGTGCTTTACAAAAGAGGTAAGTATCATTATGCCCATTTTACAACCAGGGCATGGAGAGGTGATGGTCAGTGGCAGAGTCAGAAATAGAACACAGGTCTCCTATCCACTAGGACTCGCTGGCTCTTGCAGTATTTAGACTTGTATCTTCTTAGTGTCTGATTACATTGCCCTCTGGTGGATGGAGCTCTAATACACTTTGGGCATTCTATCGCTATAGGACAGTAAAAAGAACAGGAGTACTTGTGGCACCTTAGAGACTAACAAATTTATTAGAGCATAAGCTTTCGTGGACTGCAGCCCACTTCTTTGGATGCATATAGAGTGGAACATATATTGAGGAGATATATATACACACATACAGAGAGCATGAACGGGTGGGAGTTGTCTTACCAACTCAGAGGCCAATTAAGTAAGAGAAAAAAACTTTTGAAGTGATAATCAAGCTAGCCCAGTACAGACAGTTTGATAAGAAGTGTGAGAATACTTACAAGGGGAGATAGATTCAATGTTTGTAATGGCTCAGCCATTCCCAGTCCTTATTCAATCCTGAGTTGATTGTGTCTAGTTTGCATATCAATTCCAGCTCAGCAGTCTCTCATTGGAGTCTGTTTTTGAAGTTTTTCTGTTGTAAGATAGCCACCCGCAGGTCTGACATTGAATGGCCAGACCGGTTAAAGTCTTCTCCCACTGGTTTTTGAGTATTATGATTCCTGATGTCAGATTTGTGTTCATTAATTCTTTTGCGTAGAGACTGTCCGGTTTGGCCAATGTACATGGCAGAGGGGCATTGCTGGCACATGATGGAGCCCCTGATGGTATGGCTGATGTGATTAGGTCCTATGATGATGTCACTTGAATAGATATGTGGACAGAGTTGGCATTGGGCTTTGTTACAAGGATAGGTTCCTGGGTATATGACAGTAGTACATATACGCACTGGGCAGTACACTGTTTATTCCCCCATATAGATGATGCTGTGCCTTGAGCAGCTGAAGTCCATATCCAAAAAAAGGGGAACCTCTCCTTAGCTACAGCATGTGTGCATACCGACATATGCCATGGTTAATATCTGAACTGTACATGTAGCATTAGGGATAGAAACTAGGATCTTCAGAGGTTCGCCTTTAGTTCAATGGGTAGCTTCTGCTGGTGGAGCAGAGGAGCTATGGTTTAGATGGCAATTATGGAGTTCTGTGTTTTGTGAACATGGAATGAACCCAGACTGACTGTTGCCCAGAGCTGCTTGAGCTCTGTTTAAACGAGGAAGAGGTGGGTCCATAATGGAGTTAGAGCTGGTTGAAATATTTTTTTCATTAAAAAATGGCTTTTAAACCAAAACATTTTTTCTGGTTTTCAACCATATAACTACTTTCGGAAGTAGTTTTCAAAAATGAGTTTTTGTAATTGACAATTTTTGAAAGCCAAAGTTTTTGATTTTTGGTTCTGTTTTGTATTGGAAAAAAAATTATGGCCTCGAAGAATGAAGTGTCAGTCCTGTTACTTCCTCTGACTGGGCTACAAGGGTTATAAATCCTAATATCAGGCAACATTGATTCAGAATTAGCTTAAATGATAGAGGTATGTGTTTTTTGGAGAGGAAGACCAGAGGTTCTAGCTCTGCTGTTTTATGTGCAGCATAGCTGGCAACTCTGTCCTTTGTTACAAATTAAGGAAAATCCAGAAAAAACCAATCCAAGGGGGATGATTTTCTGTACAGTCAAGGGTGTGGCCGAAGGTTGTTATACATGCAACTTCCAAAATTAACAGGCGTTATATCATAACACACTTCACCTTATGTGTTCAGAGCAGTGCCCCAGAACTTTTCTGAAACATTATCTCCAGAATCCAAAACAAATCTTCATTCTTCCCTTTTAAATTGTTCTCCTGCAGCTACTTGTCTTGGCATGAAATATTAGCCATATGATCACTGGACTATCTGCCTTGACCTTGACCTCTGAGTATGTGCTGTCAGAAAAATTTCCCTGCATTTCACTGAGTGGTGCTCCATTGGTATTCCTGTCTGTTGGAAGCATCTCATTGTTCTACAGTAGTATATTTTTCACTTTGATCAAGTATCTTGCTAAAGCACATTCTTTCTTTTTGTTTAGGGGTGGAGAGCAAGATACTAGTTGGGGCTTATCTGTGAAGTTTATTTATTTACTTTATTTCAGAAGTGAAAAGCATTCGCTAACGTCTGTGTCAGTCACTAGAAGGTGTCAAGCAATTAAAAAAATTAATCACGATTAATCGCGCAATTAAAAATTGCTCTGTTAATAATAGAATACCATTTATTTAAATATTTTTGGGTGTTTTCTACATTTTCAAATATTTATTTCAATTACAACACAGAATACAAAGTAGAGTGCTCACTTTATTTCTGATTAAATATTTGCACTGTAAAAAAATAGCATTTTTCAATTAATCTATAATACAAGTACTGTAGTGCAATCTCTTTATCATGAAAGTTGAACTTTCAAACGTAGAATTATGTACAAAAAACCTGCATTCAAAAACAAAATATAAAACTTTAGAGCCTACAAGTCCACTCAGTCTTACTTCTTGTGCAGCCAAATCGCTAAGAGAAACAAGTTTTACATTTACAGGAGATAATGCTGCCTGCTTCTTATTTACAATGTCACCTGAAAGTGAGAACAGGCGTTCGCATGGTACTGTTGTAGCCGGCATCGCAAGATATTTACATGCCAGGTGCACTAAAGATTCATGTCCCTTGATGCTTCAACCACCATTCCAGAGGACATGGGTCCATGCTGATGACGGGTTCTGCTCGATAATGATCCAAAGCAGTGCGGACCAACGCATGTTCATTTTCATCATCTGAGTCAGATGCCACCAGCAGAAGGTTGATTTTCTTTTTTGGTGGTTCGGGTTCTGTAGTTTCTGCATCAGAGTGTTGGTCTTTTAAGACTTCTGAAAGCATGCTCCACACCTTGTCCCTCTCAGATTTTGGAAGGCACTTCAGATTCTTAAACCTTGGGTCAAGTGCTGTAGCTATCTTTAGAAATTTCGCATTGGTATCTTCTATGCATTTTGTCAAATCTGCAGTGAAAGTGTTCTTAAAATGAACAACATGCTGGGTCATCACTGAAGATTGCTATAACGTGAAATATGTCAGAATGCGGGTAGAACAGAGCAGGAGACATGCAATACTCCCCCAAGGAGTTCAGTCAAATTTAATTAACACTTTTTTTTTTTTTTTTTTTAAATGTGTCATCAACATAGAAGCATGTCCTTTGGAATGGTGGCCAAAGCATAAAGGGGCATACGAACGTTTAGTATAACTGGCACGTAATACCTTGCAATTCCGGCTACAAAAGTGCCATGCAAACGTCTATTCTCATTTTCAGGTGACATTGTAAATAAGAAGCGGGCAGCATTATCTCCTGTAAACAAACTTGTTTCTCTTAACCACTGGCTGTACAAGAAGTAGGACTGAGTGGACTTGTAGGCTCTAAAGTTTTACATTGTTTTGTTTCTGAGTGCAGTTATGTAACAAAAAAATTTGACATTTGTAAGTTGCTCTTTCACGATAGAGATTGCACTACAGTATTTGTATGAGGTGAATTGAAATACTATTCCTTTTACAGTGCAAATATTTGTAATAAAAATAATATAAAGTGAGCAATGTACACTTTGTATTCCGTGTTGTAATTGAAATCAACGTATTTGAAAATATAGAAAAACATCCAAAATATTTAATCAATTTCAAGTGGTATTCTATTATTTAACAGTGCGATTAAAACTGCGATTAATCACCATTAATTTTTTGAGTTAATCTTATGAGTTAATTGTGATTAATTGACAGCCCTGGTTATTTGTATTCGTCTTATACACTGTATTTTAAAGTCAATTTGTTGACCTCCTGTATAGACAGCAAAGCATCCTGAGTGAGCATGAGTGGAGGGCTAAGGCAGTTTAGGGTGGGGAACGACAATGAGGCAGTTCTAAGCTGTACGGGTTACTTGGCTTGTGATCAACTAGTGTGTGGTAGGGCAGGAGGAAAAAGTGCTACTACTTCGGTGGTGGTTTTGTGTTTTTGTTTTGTTTAAAAAATATTTTTTTTAAACAAATCTCCTATGTCTTCCGCCCCGCCCCCCACAGGGCTCGGGCTGGGTATCCTTTAGTACGGAATTTGTATAAAATCAAAATAACTAATCCCAGCAATGTCCAGGCACCCCAATGGAAGTTATAATGCAGCATCTTCCTTGATGCTCATGAGTCCCATTCTACAGAGATTTCACTTTTCAGTGGTGAGAAATTACTCCCAAGTGATTAACATAAAAATGGCTTTTAATAGTGCTCTCATAGGAGATTGTGTGTCCCCCATTCACTGCTGCCTGGAAGGCTTAAAATTGCAAGGATTAAAATGGATTAATTTGGTGTTCAAGAAGTGCAAAACACTTGGCTCAGGGGGTTGGTTATAGACTATGGAGCATTTCCCTTCAAGAATGCAGGTTCTAATGCAGACCAGGTTAGTACTGCCATCTAGTGGTGGACAATAGCCTCTTAAAAATTAATTGGTTTTCTCAGTGCATTTCTAGTGGGCAAGCATCCACAAGGTAGTTGACAATTTCAGCAAATGGAGACATGGCAGCAGTGTGGTTCCTGCAAGCTGTAGTGACGTAAAGATACATCAGCAGAACAGGGTAATGGCTTGTATTGTTTCTGTTACCTGGATCAGAGATAAACAGATGAATTCACATTGCTGGTGTTGTGAATCTGCACTTTTCATGAGCTAATAGTCACTTACTGGGAGGTGGGAAGGGCAAAAGCCTACAGAAAACCCCAAATTCCACATGTACAGGAAATGAAAATTCAAACATCCATATAAAAGTTAAAACAGAGGGTTGACTGTATTGGGTCAAAATTGGAAGCCTAATAATACTGTAGTTTCAAAACTGTGGTCTTTTGAATTTGCCCATGTTAGAGAGTTTGAGTGTTTTGCACTTCTCAGACACTGTAGATAAAAGGCAAGATTTTCAAAATGACCAGTGATTTTGGGTGTCTCAATTTCTCTGTTCCCACCTTTAGACATGTTAAAGAGATCTGAGTTTCAGAAAGTGTTGAGCCATCCACCTGCTCAAAAAATCAGATCTCTTTAAGGCATCTACAGTTGGGCATCCAAAAACAGACATCCTAAATCACTACTGATGCTTAACAATCTTAGCCAAAGAACAAGGAGGCTAAAAACCCCAGCAGGCTCACAACAAAGTGGGCAGCTGTCTGGGAGTGGGGGCTTGTGGGCAAAAAAAAAAAAAAAAAAAAAAATTGAAAATAGGTTTTAATTGCAACCTCCTAGGGGTATACTCTAAATCTTCTATTGGCCGAGCACATTGGGCACACCGGGGCCTCCTCAGATCCCTCCCCACCAGCTCCCTATGTGCCACCTTCCCATTCCCATCTATTTCAGGGACTCCTCCCACCCCCTCAACCATATGTTAGGGGCTCTGTGTGATGCCTATTTCCCCCTTCTACCACATGCCAGGAGCCCACCACAGATCTCCCAACCCAGGGGGTGGGAAACTATGGTGGCTTTAAACCATCTTTTCACCTCCACATCCTGGGCTGCTCCAGGGGTTAGAGTAGCTCAATTACAGCATCGTCTGCAGGCGACTGAGTGGCAGCACTGCCTGGAATCTACATGCTCCAGCCCTGCCCAGGATACACCTCTCCTCCTACTCCCTGGCCTGGCCCTTATGGTAGGGTCAGAAGGCAACCTTACAGCTGCCTTCCTGAGTTCCCACACTGGCAGAATCCTCCCCCAATAAGAACTGGGGCTTTCAGAGCTCCTTTAGGCTCTCTTTCACTTGTCCCCTCCTTTAGGCTCTCCCCTTCTTGATTTCTTAGAGAAGGAGGTGAAGATTAAAGTTAACTATGAACTTTTCTGCTGCACTATAGTATTAATGCTTTGGCATCTTCCTAAGGCTCTCGCTGCAATCTCTTTACCTAATGTATGTGTGCCTGACAAATTATAGTGAACAAACTTGAAAAATACCATAAAAGTTTGAGTAAGGAAAGCATGAATACACAATAATAGGAATTTTAGTCTGTACTTCTTTGGTTTTCATTTCAATACCTTTCTGTGTCCTTTCCTCCAGGTGTTCTAGTGATCTTGGCACTGACAGAAGAGCTGGTGTTTGCTGTTCAGATACTGCCTCCGAGTGTATCATCGTCTCAGGGCCTCCTGACAGACACTACCAGTATCACAGCCATGGGAATAACACCTCAACACAAAGGCCATCGCACGATAGGACCTGTTCCCACAACTACTCATTCAACTCTTCACTCAGCTCGCCCAATGGAGACACCTGCCCCTACCATTGACCAGAAGCAAGCAACCAGCAGCCATCCCATTGGCAAAATGGAAACATATCACTTATACAACCAGAGTGCTTTGTATTCAGGACAGACCCGCCCAAAGGGGAAAATATTTCAGATTTTCAAAGGCAACTTCACAGAATCTACAGAGCCTTACCTAAAGACAGCACTGCACTCTCCCTTTCCTACTTTGAGGCGCCCATTCACTAACCACCCATTTCAGCCCCAGATTGCAGCCTCCAATGATCCTAATAGTACTGGGCCAGCAACTACAACAGACTCAAGCTCTTCTCTTCACAGCAACACCTTGGAAGGCCTTAAAAAAGCAGAGCGGGTAAATGGAACATGGCTAGTTATGCAGAGAGCAGATCTTACCACGCCAACAGCTGGCCCATCGACTGATCCCAAAACAGGGTCGGTGCCTTTTAAACCCACACACTATGATATATGGGATATCCTGAGCAAAAATAACTCTTGGGTAACCTTGAGTCCAAGTACAAATGTACCTTTGTTTGCCAGCCCTGGAACTGCAACAGCAGCAGGTCATTCAGTTCAGACCAGCTTTGATGTCAACATTTCATCACCTACAATGGGAAACCCTAAAGGAACCTCCATGACACCGCACACTATGGTGAATAATGCTACTTTATCCAACAGGGCTCTCTCCACAGCATCCACCACAAGGTTGGCCAGCTCCATTTCAACAGCTGGTTCCACAGCAACGGGAAACTTTCTAAACAGACTGGTGCCTGCTGGAACCTGGAAGCCTGGCATGCCTGGGAATATTTCCCATGTCACTGAGGGGGATAAACCCCAGCACAGAGCAACCATTTGTCTCACCAAGGTGGACATTGCCTGGATCATTCTGGCTATCAGTGTACCTATATCTTCATGTTGTGAGTTAATTGCTTCTTTTCTTTTTTCCTTTCTTGAGATACAAAATGTGTGCAAGCCCAATGGGATAAGTATTGGCTGGGGACTTACACTGCAAATGCTAACAAATTCATGTGGGATTGCTTGTCGTCTATGTTTAGAGAAATAGATCAGAGAATGTGTTAAGTAGCCAAGACTAGAACACTGGCCTCTCAGCTCCAAAATGCAGGCTAAACACTTGAGCTAAAGGCAAACTCCCTTTGCAGGGATTAATAAGCAAGTCAGTTATCTTCTCTGTGGGCCATTCACTAGAGAGTACCATAACTCATCCAGTCACTCACAAAGTCTAGACATTACAGGTCTTGGTGAATTCTCTATCACTGGCAATTTTTAAATCAAGATTGGATGTTTTTTTAAAATATATGCTCTAGGAATTATTTTTTGGGGCAGTTCTATGATCTGTACAGGAAATCAGACTAGATGATCACAGCAGTCCCTTCTGGCTGTGGAATCTATGAATAGTACCTCCGCAGGAAATAGAGTGCCCTGACAGCGCACACACTGGGTGACACAAGCAATGAGAGACAATATACACTGTGATGTCCTATTATACGCAGAGCTGAGATGGAGGTTCCACCAAACTGATCACACAAGCATAGTTAAGTGGGTCCATCAACAGTGCAAATAAGTGTGTCAAACAGTTACAGGAATATAAACATCTGCCAGCAACCATGGCTCCTGAGCGTTAACCCTGTTATGTTATATACAAGCTGTATTTAGACTCAATTTTGTTACTAATTACAAATTTGGTTAAAATGGTAGTGGAGACAGGGCCTAAGTCAGGCTGATTGCTAAAATAATGTTGGAACTGAAGTAAGTGTGTGTGTGTGTGTGTGTGTGAAAGAGAGAGAAGCAAGTATAATAAAAATGCGATTTTTTTTTTTAAGGGCCAATATATCATGATCTGCTAAAGCTAGAGCCACTTATGTGGACCAGTAGAAAGTCTGTCCAGACCAGAAAATATTTCCAAGCACTGGTCTTGAAGTAGAGCTCAGAAAGAAAAGTATATTAAAGCCCTGGATAAAGCATCTGGCTGAGTGCTAACGGCAAGCTGAATCTAGAGTGTCTTTTTGAAGGACTTCTGATAAACTATTTTACTGTAAGAAACAAATTGATAAACACATACTGTAATATGTGTTCATATAACTACATTTTTACATCTGTTATTGCAAGCTGTGATTTCAACAAGTCATGTATTGTTTTGAATTTGGCCTACATCAGTAGTGAGAGGGCAACATTCTCAAATGCAGATAGGGACTAAAGAGCCTAAGTCCCATTGACTTTTCATTACTTAGGAGCCTAAGGCCCAGATCCTCCAAAGCGTTAGTGAGAGTTAGGCACCTAAACACCTTGAAGGCTCTGGGCTTAAATCTACATACAAAAAGTTGTGCTGTTTTAACTACACTGATATAATTAAAGTGGTACAACGCCCCCTAAAGGTGGATGCAGTTATATTAACGTCTATGTACTTATAGTGGCACAGCTTATTCCCATAAGGGAAAGGGAATAAACTGTATCAGTAAAATGCACCTTTATACACCTATAAACTGCATCTACACTATGAGCTGTACCACTTAAACAAACAACAACAAAACCCACCACATCCCTACCTCACAATTATACTGGTACAAACTGCTTGTAGATGAGGTCTAAGTCGCTGTTGAAACATTTTACCCAGAGAACTTTTAACATTTGGTGGCCACCTTTCAGATAATTTTCTAGCAGACAGATGTCCTCCTGCCAAATCCACTGTAGCACCTACTCCGCTTATTTTCAGCCTCAACAGAAAGTCAGTGGCTGTAATGGGCATGAAAAATCATCTCTCCGAGTCAGGGTCGAGGCACGTTGGTGGGATAACATGAGGAAACTTGCTCAAGCTGTACCTGCTGCATGGATAATTAGTCCCCAGTGTTGTCACTCCGGCAGTAAATTCATTTTTAAATGTTCTGAAGGGTCAGGCATGATCTATACATAGTGGCAGAAGTGATTCTCCACATTGCAGCTCTCACATACTTTGCTCAGGTCAAAGGTTCAGAGTTCCTTTGCTTTCATTTCATTGCCCTGAAGAGTTAACCACCTCCGCACACAAAAGCACCACAGTCTCTTTTTACCTACTGGATGCAAATGTCACTTTAGTTTCAGCAATGAACACTTAGCCAAGCAGCAGGCCTAGGACTCAAATCTCACTACATGAGTGATGTGAGATGAACATAATAGTAATGCATAGCTCATTAGTGTTAACTCTGCACACTGCTCTGCTACCATTGTATTTCTAAGGAACTCTCTCAAGCAACAGGACACACCATGCACAATGTGTATGATGGCCCTTGTGAGTTATTTTGCTTGTCATATTAAAATGAAAAGAACGTTTTCCCTGATGGAAAGGCCTGTTATAGCTCCCTGGTGCCATTTCACAACAGAGGAAGTGTTGTCTTGTGAACCACTTACATGTGCATATGTATCCTCAGATGCAGTGGAAATGAACAGTTGGTACTGTATCTCTGATACATAACAACCTGATGAAGCTGGGTGTATTGCATAGTAAAGACATTGCTGCCATCTTCAGGAAACAAACATATAAAGCCCTTCATTCCAGTCTCCAGGCAGAGGGGGACTATAGATGAAAAGTGGGGGTTGTTCCTAATTTTGAGAAATTTTAATTTTAAGGAACATGTTATAGTACAGTAAAAAAAATTACCTACAACTAACCGATTTGCTATGGGTATCTTCAAGGGGTGTTGTTGCAATGAAAAGGTTTCACAGCTATATGCAGTGTGTAAAATAAACTGAATGCAGTCCATCTCCCGTTTTGAGTGATAGAGGGTGGGAAAATACAGAGTGTTTTAACTCAGCTCCAAGTCAAGTCTATCAAATCTTAAATTCTTAGGCCACTGGCCCATTCTAAGGTGTTCTTAGGCGCCTAAGGCACTGAGTAAGGGGAAGAAAGATGATAATTGACTCAGAGGCAGGACTTTTGTTAAGGATGTTCTTCAGCTACCAGTTCCCAGCTCTGAGCTCTGATGGGGAACCAGCGGGGTAAAGGCAGCATGAATTGGGAGGGCTGGACAGAGGTGTAGAGACTGGCACTGACCCAACAGTTACATGCTGAGAAGTCTGTCAGGGAGTACAATTCTCCCTATCTGCTGAGATACAGGGCCTGCCAGCACTTGGCATTCCCAACTCCCTAAAGAAAGAGAAGGAGAAACCAGGTGTGGAGAGGGAATTGGTGCCTTTGCACAACAGAAGGGAGAGGAGAGAGAGAGGCAGGAGTCAAATTAACCCAGCTCCCACCTCAATGAGGATAAGTGTGTTCCATCAGTAGGCCTGCGGATTTAGCCAAAACAAAATTAGAGAACTTTCCAGCATGTTCCAAAGGCTCTCTGTTATCACTAAAGTGTCTAAAGTATCATTCCCTCTACTTCAAGTGGTCCCCAGCTACAGTACCTCACCTACCCATAAATGAAGCTTTCTAGAATTACACCTCTCAAATCAATTGACTCTTGAGGATGCTTTCACAAAGAGAATGCACACATTTTTCTAGAGGAGCATAACACTTATAATCTCTACTACTACTCATATCAACCTGCAGGAGCAGCACTTTTCCCTGGGGAACTGATGAGAACCCTAGAAGGGCCTTCTTTGAGAAGTAGTAATTCTGCACACAGGTACAGAGACATACAATATATTGGGAGGAGAAGACATCACTGCTCTAGATGCCCCATGTACAGAGCATGACCCACATACTCAACTCTAGCACTTCTTCCCCCGCCCCCCAACTATTACCATGAGGGCCAGCTAGATTACCTGTCAGGAGTGGTTCTCTCTATACAATGTGGATCTACTGCTAACTAAGGAGCCTCTGGAGGTGCCTTCACTTTCCTATCCCATGGAACCAGAGGAAGGGGAAACTACACAGCTCCTGCAGGTCTCAGCTCCACAAGTCCAAGGGAAGAGGTTTTGGCAGGAACTTCACTGCTTCTCCCCAGGGGAGAAAAAATCCTCAAGTAGCCACCTAAATCTTCATTGATCCTGCTCATTGGATGGAAATTTTTCAAGATCAGGAGGCAAGAGAGTAGCGTGGGATCTCCCCAAGTCAAATGTGAACCAGCACCCTAGCCCTAGTCTGGCCTCAAACTGAAACCCACTATAAATCTAATTCCAATCCATATCTGAACACTGCTACCTCAGACCATAGCTAATGTAAAGGTGACAGTGTCACAATACCCACCAAATCTGCAAGTACCTGTTTTCAGGGCTACACCAAACTTCTTAGGTCTCGCTGGCATATGACAGGGAATGTTGTTCAGTGGTTAACTGCATCAATCAATGCACAGTATCACCTATCACGACACAGATTAGTTTAGTAGCCCAGCCTGGGTATTTGTGGACTGGGGGTTTATGCCCAGCTCCTCTATGTGACCTTGTGAGAGTTGCTTCATTTCTCAGTGCTTCAGTTTCACCAGCTAGACTATGAGGGTAAGGCTAATTACTCCCCTTTGAGACCCACAGATAAAAAGGGCTAAATATTTGTATGTTCCCAAAGTGCCACATAACAATGAGATCGCTATTGCCAACTTGTCACCATTTTTGGGATGTCCTTCAGGTAGCTTTGAATTTTTTTTTTTTTTTTTTGGGTCTCTCTCGCACAGGATGTGTTGTGAAATTATTTTAAAACTCACATCACTGATCCCTCAAGTTCCAACTTCTTTAAAAAAAAAAATCCTTCTGTAATTACCAAGTGACATGATTAGCTGTAGAAGACAACAAACCTGTGAGTCAGATGCACAGCAGTACATTCATTTAGCCAGTTCTGCTGATTACAGAAAATGGGAGAGGGCAGCTGGCTTGCAGTGTGGAACATCAGCAGAACCCAAAGAATGTATGAACTACTGCCTTGGATCCAGCTCTTCCTAGCTCATATTTCATCGACTGGTAAAGCTCAAAAGTGCCTTTTGCCAACCTTCATTCTTCATTGAAGAATCTATGAAAGTTTCTCCTGGAGTCTAGTTCTCCAAAGAGATAGATACTCCGGCCCTGATTCTGATCTCTCCCTGTTTCATGCAGATGTACTGCACCACTGTAAGTGAGATCAGACTGAGATTTAGGCTGCTTCCGCACTACTCGCTAAGGTGTGATTCCCCTGCTCATGTACACATACTCACGCAAGCTCCCATCAATCTAGCGCTAGTATAAATACACCATGGCCACAGTGGCACTGGTAGCAGTAGCAGAAGCACAGTTGAGCCATGCCGAGTCCAAACCTGCCTGAAACCGGTGGATACGTACTCGGCATGGCTCAGTTGCGTCTCTGCTGCTGCTGCTATCAGTACAACCGCAGCTACACTGCTATTTGTACTAGTGCTAGCTCAATGAGAGTTAGTGCAAGTATCTGTATATGAGCAGAGAAATCACACCTCTAGCTCATAGTATAGACATAAGCCTCAGCAGTGAATCCTGTGTCGAGCTGGAAGCAGCTGTCAGTCAGTAAAGAACTTCAATAATAACAGTAATATAGCTAAGATAGTGTAATAATATAGGCAGTGAAGGTAGTAAAACCTATTGTTAAAGTTGCTGGGCACTTCCTGTTATAAGAGAAGGTTACTCACCTTGTACAGTAATTGAGGTTCTTCAAGATGTGTCCCCCTGTGGGTGCTCCACTTCAGGTGTTGGAGCGCCCTAGCGCCATTGATCGGAGAATTTCATCAGCCGTGTCCGTCTGGGTCATGCATGCACAGTGGTTGTCTCCAGCGCCGTTAGTGCCTCATCTATCACACGCACAACCCAACCCCCTCTCCTTCTCAACCATCCCCGGCCTGAGATGGAGCTCTGTAGCGGCGTCCCAGTGTCTATGACGAAAGAGAAATAGTTTTAAGTTTCATAGTATAATTAGTAGTAGTTTGGTTAGTCTTCTTTACCATATATATTTTTTTATTATAAGATCCTGTTTTCAGTTGCATATAACTTTGCAAAAGTTAAACCATTTGAGTTGAAATTTTCCACTCTGGGTGCTTGTCTCAGGCTGAATATTTTTTGGGAGGGGGGTTGCTTTTGTTTTTGAAAGTTTCAGCCAAAACGATTGAGCTATTTCTGCGGGTGAGATTAGGGAAAAATCCATTGTTTTTCTTGCATTATTCTTACAACCAGTGCATTATTTTTTTAGATGCTCTATTGTCTCCATGCTTTGGAGCAGGGACTTGAAATTTGTCTGCGGGGTGTGTGTCAGGGATGTGGCTTTTACTGTTCCCATGAAAAACTGGGCATATTTTCACACGGTATGAGCCTTTTAAAAAATCTCAGCTCACACATGATCAAGGGCAACTTGTTAGAGTATTCAGAGTAGCAGCCGTGTTAGTCTGTATCCGCAAAAAGAAGAACAGGAGTACTTGTGGCACCTTAGAGACTAACAAATTTATTAGAGCATAAGCATCTGAAGAAGTGGGCTGTAGTCCACGAAAGCTTATGTTCTAATAAATTTGTTAGTCTCTAAGGTGCCACAAGTACTCCTGTTCTTCTTTTTGTTAGAGTATGGCTGCTAAAGTCTCCAAAGATTCTGTCTGCACTGAGAATGCCCCAGCCCTTCACAGCTCCTTGTGCAGATTGCACTGTGTGTACTCCACCATGGGACTGCAGGGGCTGGGCTGAGCAGGACTTTCCCTACAATTCACAGGAGCAGTAGACTCCAGAAATGAGAACAGGGAGACTCTCTCGTGCTCCTAGTGCCAGGTAGTGGGCAGAAGAAGAAAGTAGCCTGGCTTAGAATGAAGAGGAGTGAGACATGAGGGAGACAGTGTTGCAGGAACCAAAGGGGGAAGCAGTGGGAGATAGGAGCCAGTTGGGGAAGCAGGAGAAGGGGAAGGTGACATGAATCAGAGGGAAGATTATAGCTGAGGAGGAGAGGAGAAGGGGAAGGTGACATGAATCAGAGGGAAGATTATAGCTGGAGGAGGAGAGGACAGGAGCTGGGAATGGATAGATAGGAAGAAAGGTGTACAGAGATAAACTTGTGGAGGATACAGGGACAGAAGGATCTATAACTTTGGAAAAACACACTACTCTCCAGAACCTGGAACTGAACCAAAAGTCCCGAGACTCTATGTATTTCTATTGTCAGCATATATATGTGAAACCCCAGGCACAGTGTGAGTCTCGTCCCCCTCTAGTAGCTGATCCCCATATTTAGTCTTCTACTACTACCACCAGTTACCCCATTAGCTAAGTGGTAGTGGTCTATGCTATAAAGGTCCAAACACTGCTGATAACCCAAGCTGAGGGTCAGTATGGTTCCACATGATGGAATTTTTAGATTTTTTCCAGATTTTTGTAAAGTCAGGAAATTACGTTTAAAAAATCAATATGAAAAGAATGTTAAGATTGTGAAGTCAGGTTTTCAAAAGTTAGGAAATGTCAGATTTAAGAGTTGCCCATGCAACTTTAATTGACCTCACTTATGTGTGGGAAATATGATTGTAAGCAGAGACTCTTACTATTTATTTCCACAGTTCCCCTGCCTGTCAGTGCACATGCTACTCCTGGGGAAATTCTGTGCCCCTACAGCGCAGTAGAAAAATGCCCTCCCACCCCTTCCTTTTGCTTCCTTGCAGAAAATGGTTTCCCTGGGGAAGCAAAGAGACGCTGCACCAGTGGTCACTCACCCCTCCCCAGCAGCTCAGGCAGTCAGGGAGAGAGGTCTGGGGATTCCCCGGCCACCCAGGGAGGTTAGTCCCAGCAGGGCAGGATGGGGATGGAGTTCCACCTCCCCCTTCCCTGCATGGAGCAGCTAGGACCGGGTCAGATCAAGCCCCAGAAACTTATAATGGCTGCAGGGCAGGCTTAGCAGAGGGCAGGGGTCTGGATGCACAGGGGTTGGGCGGACGGGGAAGCAGCTGCCTGTACAGTGACCCCTCCCCCCATCTGCACACCCAGAACCCCCACCCCTCAACTCCGCCAAGCATCATCCCCTGCATCAAGAGCCCCCCACACTTGGACCCCCACCCCACTGAACCCCAACCAGTTGCACCCTGACCTCCCACCCCCCAAGCCCCACTCCCTCCCACACTGAGCCCTAACCATCTTCACCTCGACTTCCGTGCAAAGTCCCATTCCCCCTGCACCCAGAACCCCACACTGAGCCCCTGTGCATCCAGATTCCCCCCTGCACCTAGATCCCCAACCGAGCTGCCCGCACCCAGATTGCGCCACACAGAATGCTGATACTCTTGAGGGAATTCTACGCCAAAAAATTAAATATTCTGCACAAGAAAATTAAAAATTCTGTGCACAATATTTTAAAATTCTGCAAAGTTCTGCATATTGTCAAAATAGCACAGAAACAAAATAATATAATCACACCATTTTCAATTATTTTGGTAATTTATTTCAAAATACTTGTCAGCAAATAATAAAAATGGTGTGGTTATATTGTGTTATTTTGACAAATAAAATATGCAGAATTTTGTGGAATTTTAAAATATTGTGCGCAGCATTTTACATTTTTTTGTGCAGAATATTTAATTTTTTGGTGCTGAATTCCCTCAGGGGTAACATGTATGGGAATGTATAAGTTTGGTGTAGTGAAGGAGGTTATTGTCTGTAAGACCACTTCCTAATTTGTTGGAGGCAAGGGATTGCAGGGAGAGAAAGGATCGTCTCATGTTTAAGGCAGTACAGTACTGCCCTGGAAAATTTGATTCTATCCCTCTCTTTTCCACAGAGTTCCTATGTGATGCTGAAAAAGTCACTCAAACCAAAAAGTGTTCACAGCTGGCCACTAATTATATGTTCCTCATTTTCTTGGTGCCTAACATAAGACACTTGGTGCTATATTTGCAGAAATGCAGGGCATTCACAGCTATGCTCTGAATACATAATGTGCTATAAAACTGTTAAGTACTCTGAAAAATCAGGCCCTCAGTGTCTCAAGTTGCACACCTTAAATGAGTGGGTACTTTTAACAATTGTAACCTTTATCTCTTTGTCTCAATTCCCCAGTTCTAAAATGGGGATACGACTACCACGCAATATCACAGGGGCATTGTGAAGAAAATTAATGTTTGTGTGATGAATAAGGTCTGGGGCCACACACTGAATAAGGATGAAAAGAAATATTGAATAAGTACTCATTCACTGAATGAAGCAGTGATCCTGTGGAAAATACAATGTGATCATGCAATTAAAGACTATCATAATGCAGAAGGGAGGCAGAATTAAGGTAGCAGAGACATCCTTAAGTTGGGCATTTCCTAATTATTATTGAATGCTTGATTTTGCAGCCTTAAAGTTATTTTAATGTAGGATTGATGCAGTAATATAATAATATTAAATAGTGAAGAGGGCAAACACAGCCCTTGGATGCATAAGAAGGGGAGTATCAAATAGGAATAGAGAGGTGGTATTATTTCTGTATATGGCATTAGTAAGACCATTACTGGAATGCTTTGTTTAGTTCTGGTATTCACAGTTGAAAAATACTACTGGAAATTGGAAAGGGTTCAGAAAAGAACTACAAGAATGATCTGAGTTCTGGAAAACTTGCCTTATAGTTAGAGACTATGCAAAAATGAAATATAATAGAGAGGGAAAGGTCAATCAAGCTTTCCTGAAGGTTCAGGTACATTTTTGAGGGAAAGCTGTAGTTGGTTCTTATTTTATCCAAACAGATTCACACCTCACTAAAAGAAATGTGATGTTGCAGGATTAGTTAATTTTGTTAATACTAATTTCTAGTCTTCACTAGAATACAAGACACATTATAGAAAAGGCAAGATGGAAGCTGTGACCTTTTTTTTTTTTTCCTGCTCTACTCTGTTGTCTTTACTGTTACTTCATCTTTCCAACCCACCTCTACTGGTGTTTGTATGTTTCATCCACTTAGGATTTCCTGTCTGACAGCGTATATCAGGGGTTCCCAAATATTGGGTATACATGCTTGATGATCCATCCATTCACTTCACAACAATTTTTTAAGAAGGTGGTATGTGAACCAGTAAAGTTTGGGAGTTGCTGTCTTAGATTGTATGAACGGAAGTGTCCTGGAACACTCTGGGTGTTTCCAAAATACAGATAATAATAAGATAACAGTTTATAGGCACCCCCAAACACTCTGGTAAATGGAACACTAGATTAGGACCCAACAGAGCTGGGTTCCCAGTATTGTGAGTTGGCAAGTCACTTATACCTGCTCCTGCCTCAGTTTCCCCATCTGTATAATTGGTATAATACTGTAGTTATACCCACTTTTATAAAGTACATTAAGATACACCTCTACCCCGATATAACGCGACCCGATATAACACAAATTTGGATATAACGCAGTAAAGCAGCACTCGGGGGGGGCGGGGGGGGAGCGCACTCCGGCGGATCAAAGCAAGTTCAATATAACGCGGTTTCACCTATAACGCGGTAACATTTTTTGGCTCCCGAGAACAACGTTCTATCGGGGTAGAGGTGTATATTATTATAAGTGTTATGTTACATTACTTTTTAAAAAAATAAAAATTTTCACCACAGTTAACACTTATTGGCACACTGGTTGGCAGTCTCAGCAGAGAGGCCAAGGACTGAATGAGCACAGAGACAGAAATTCCCTTCATAAACAGTCTCTCCTGCTTAGGGTTGTGGCACCTTGAAAAGACAGCATGGGGGATCTTTCATTGCTGCTATACTTAATCTGTAATAAGCACAGGACTTCATTCTTCTGGCTTTTCAATCTGGCAGTGCTCAGAAGAGCTAAGTGCTTGATCCACAAAGGGACTTAGCCATTGCAATGCCTAACTTTTAGGCACCCTTAGTGGAATCCACAGCCCTGAGTGAAGTGCCCAGGCTCTCTATACAATGCATAGGGAGAGCAAGGCACCTAAGAAAGGGATTCCCAGAAGCCAGCAAACTGAGCTGGTAGACACCCCCGCTAGCCAGCTGGAACGGAAATGCTAAAGAGAGGGGCGGGGCTTAAGTCCTCTCTCAGTGGATTAGGTGCCTCCCTCCACTCACGAACTTTCTCCAGGAGTTAGGCACCTAAGCCATGTCAGTCCTTTCTTGCAAAAAACCTGAGAAGAAGGTGGGGACCCTCATTATATCTAACAGCCCACTAGCCAGGTCACTTTCTTAGGATATGGGCACTGTAGGTCTGAATCCCTGCTCTGCCTGAAGCAGGACCCGAGTTGGGGGGAACACTTAGTTTGAGAATTCTGTTGCAGCTTAGGCATGAACACAGAGATGTCAAGATACAGGCTCCTGTGGGCATGTTAACCGGCAGACATTTAGGAGCCCTGAGGACTTTAGCAATGGAAACATAAGGGCCCAGGGACTTTAGGCACCTCCAGGATTAGGTGGTAGCTGAGTAGGAGTTTTGAGGATCTCAGTGTCACTAAAATGTTGGATTTAGGCACCTAAGTGACAGGCAGTTAAGTCCTTTGTGATCTAGCCCCAAGTTCACATTCCAAAAACATAGTGGAGGACGGGGAGGGGTGAGAAAGTTATGTTTACAGAGGAAGTACAAAATAGCCCAGGATACATTTATGATGCCATTTCTTTTTGAATAAATACAAATTTCTCACTGCTCATAGTACCACTGTCTTTCCAGCTCCCAGAGACAAACCTCATATTTCACTGACAAAAGCAACATAATTGTACAGACTGTAAACCCTAGATTTTTCAAAAGATCTGCACAGAATTTAATCATACATCCCCCACTGACTTTAATGAGAGCCCTGTCATTAAATCCCCAGGCAACTTTAAAATTTCTGTCTATCTTAGGCATTTACAGAGCACCCGTTACATAGCAGCTAGGAAAATTGAAGGAGTATTGTTACTATGCTTACTTTATATAGCCTTCCAATGGGGATAACTACATGTTCTGCTTCACATTCCCGTCTTCACACGCCTCCAGGGCAGAGTGGAGACGTCTAGTGGTTAGTGACACTGGTTGAATAGTCTGAAAAGATAAGGGCCCGACTGTGCAATCTTTATGACTGAGTACTTTCTCAGGCAGAGCAATTCAATTGATTTCAGTGGGGCTGCTCACGCAGTGCTCACCAGCGTGACTAAGGGTTGCACAATCAAACCCTAAGGAAATACATGCACTGGGAGTGAAGTTACTAGTAATGGATAATTTGAGGCAAGTCTGGATAATAGTAGGCTTCATAATGGCCTGCTGTTTTGAAATGTGCACACATGCTATGAAATATTTTTCCATTATTTTAATAAAGAGATTTACAGTATAAGCATGTCTTTTGCTTTGACGAAGACAGAGACTGTCTGAACTCAACCCATGAACAATTCCTCTGTTGTAGCTTAGTCTGTTACTTTAAACAGAGCTCTAGCCTTATGCTTGTCTATTGGCATTTTATGAGAATAAATGGAATGTGAAACTAGATACATGGCAAACGGGTAGTTGCTATGTTTGTCAAAATATACAAAGCATCTCTGACCCCTTTAAATTGTTTCGTTTCCTCTGATTAGGGATTTAGACATTATGGAGTACATTTTCAGAAGGGCAGTCTTCTTTTTATAGGTGCAAAGGAAAGTACATTCATTGCTAAGTACTCATTGTGGGTGTAAATCAGGTAGTTTAAAAGTACAAATGCGTTAGATTTGTGTCCACAATTTATTTTTGCAGGTACAAGTTTTGTAGGTACAAACTGAACCTACAAAACAAAGGATGGACCTAACCCCACTGAAAATTAAATCCCTGCGTGTGCTTAAATCTCCACAGTTACATGGACCATTGAGATTAGTACATATAGCAAAGTGAGTTTGCCAGGCTTAAATAAAATTGTCCAGATTTGGAAGGGTTTTTTTTTTTAGTAATAAGAAGATTAAACCTCTTGATCCAAATCAAAACAGATTTGAGTATACTGAAAGCAATCCTGGAGAACTTCTCTCAATCACTTTAGGTTACAACAGCATGCCATGGAAGCTGATTATATTCATCCTGCTAGTAATATCAATTCCAGCATCACTGCATATGTCCAGTGCTCTATGACCTGAAGCAGATGCTTTTACAAATGAACATACAAGCTCACAAACTTATTCATGGGATCCGTATCTGAAGCAGATTGGAGGTCTGTCTGTCTATATATCTAACTTATGATCTGCTAACATACTCCTCACTGCAGGATCTAAGCACTGCACAGGTAGAACAGATATATGCAGTGAGATCAATAGTGGACTTCATTGAGTATTCTGCTATTCTTGAGGCTCTAAGAAGCTATTTGCGGTTTACTTATATCATTCCAGTCATGGTGCAAAAGCTTCATCAAAAATAAGAGGGCTGGGTCTTGCAGCAAATTCTAAAAGTGGCCTCAGAAGGCAAGTAAAAACTGCAATTTCTGCAAAGCCCAAAACATACTCTGTATGGGCTAGATTCTGAAACACTTGCTCATTTCAGTAGCATCTTGCTCCACGTCATCAGTGGAGTAAGACACTATTCCATGTGAATAAGGGTATCCGAATATGGCCACGTGTCTTGAAAAACAAATCCAAGTCACTAAGTGATTTCCCACAGAAACAATCAAATTCTTGTAATTTTTCTGTTAACAGCAGTTCTGCTGACAGTCTGCTGCATGAGGAGGAAGAAAAAGACATCTAACCCAGAAAACAACCTGAGCTATTGGAACAATGCTATCACCATGGACTACTTCAACAGGCATGCTGTAGAGTTACCAAGAGAGATCCAGTCCCTTGAAACTTCAGAGGTACCATAGTTACATGGTAACAAACCCAGTGACTGACAAGCTTCACTGAAACCATACTACCGGTAGATTAATGATATTAATAAACTCTTTTGAAAACTTTATGTACATCCAGAGAAACAACCTTTCAAGGAAGCCCACCCCAGTGTGATGTGACGACACACTTACCGTATCTCAAAGATTCTATGTCCTGTTGTTGAAGTTATGTTTTGTCAGAAAGCTCTTGCTGTCTATTCCTAAGACTGAATTCCCTGGGTTAAGCAGTACAAGCCAAGGTTATTCACTTTGGCCTTGCCTTAATTTGGGCCTACAGTTGAGAACAGCATTCCAATCAATGAGTGGGAGTGGTTCAGGGTATTTGTGCCAAGCAGTTTGATTTGTGCCAGTTATTGTCTACAGTGGTTCATCTTAATCTCTGTAATGTGCCCATATATCATGACGATGGCACAGTGGAAGTTAACAACATAAAAGATGTCTGAACGCCCAGTTCTCAGGAGGTTTCTGTAGCTTGTCCTGCGACAGTTTCGGGGGTGCATTCTACAAGTAAGAGAAAATTGTAAACACCTGTCAATGAGACTGTGAAATCCTTACTTACATGGGTGAGCACTTACCCAAGCATTCTGATTGATTTCAATGGAACTATTCACATGGGTAGGTGCTTACCAGTGCGAGAAGTATTCGATAGCCTGGTCTCAGAAAGAAGAGGAATTAGTTGGCTTAGTTCAAGGATGTAAATTTGGGAATAATGGATGAAATTAAGCAAAGGAAAATGGATTAAACTCAAGGGGTTTGTCTAGACTAGTGTCTATTTTAACTCAAGTTAGCTGATTGAGTCAGCTTTGGGTAAGTGACAAACATTTGTGTCCAGAAACAAGCCTTTGTGGAGTGTCTAGACTATCATTTACAATTCTGTTGGTTAACTTAGTTAACTGGCAATCATCTAACTCAATTTAAAGCCAAACCACAAACTCCTCTCTAGACATACCAAGAGACAACTTCCTAATGGTGAGATCTGTTAGGGTGTGGAATAGTCACCAAAATGAGAAGGGGTGGAAGCCCTATCACTGAAGTTATTTAAAACTAAATTTGACATAGTATTAGAGAATATATTGTATGAACTGCTAGTGGCCCCAAGGGGCCAAAACGCAACCAAGGATCAGTGCAGCATAGGGAATCTCCCAAAATGCCCTCATATGTCCAGGGCCCATGGCTGGCCATTTGAGATTATGTAGGAGCAGCGAGATGGATAGATATAGATATAAAATACAGCAACCCTTTGAAAAAACGTGTGGATATTTTTGCCTTGGTTTTTTTAAAGTGGAGATTAGTTTTTAAAAACTAAATTTCTATTGATACCTATCCCTGACCCCAGTAAGTACATTGTGGTTTGGGGCTCTGCAATTTGTAATTTTATAAGAAAATTTAGCCAAAGCCAGAATCGCAACCATAATGTTTCTTTGCTGTCTTGTCACTAATATAATGTGGAAAAGGAACAGCCTCCACTGTTAATGTCATAGATTTTTCTGGATAGCATGGCACCACATATTAGCTCGTTACATTAAAAAAGCGGTTGAAAACGTATCTTTGAATTCATTCCCCCATAATTCCCTTCTATGTAGGCTTGGGAGAGTCTTTCCAGTAGCTGACGGGCTGGGAATCATGGATATGAAATTTCACAAAATATTATTTTTTCCAAAATTTAAAGAAAGCAAAATTACATATAAGGCCAAATTCTATAAAGTGGCCTATAATTTTGGGCTACTCAATTTTTGGGTGACCAAGTTGAGTATGTAGTGGTCCGATTTTACAACCCACAGCTCCCATTGACTGCAGTTAGAGAAAAACCTCCAGAAATCAAGGCCTGGTTTTCTAAAGCTGGATATCCAGAAATTGGGGCACCCAAAATAGGGGACACTTTGAAGTATTTGCACATATTCTCTTGGCTTTGAACTCTATAGGTCTTATAATGTAAACACATTCCTTTATATTCCATAAACACACACACCAATGTGCTGTTGTGTACACCAAGGGTAGATAACAAAATTTAAATAGCTCATGCTCTTTTTCTCTCTTTCTCCTAGGACCATCTGTCTGAGCCACGCTCCCCAGCCAATGGTGATTACAGAGACAGTGGGATGGTCCTTGTTAACCCATTCTGTCAAGAAACACTATTTGTAGGACATGAGCAAGTGTCTGAAATATGACCCCACACCTGCCCTTGTATTGCAGCTCCATCTTTAGTGTCTCCAAATTATAAATAAATATATATATTATAAATATAATCTTTGTGTAACCCTGAATTATGAGAAATGTTTTCAGCTTTTTTCCCCCCTAAGAATTGTCAACCTCTTTTTTATAAGTGTGGTAAAACTTTACAGAGCAAACTGTGGCTTTATAAAATAAAGGTATTTCTAAGCAAAACACCTATTGAACCAACTGCTTTTCCTGCTGTCATTTACTAAATGCTTATACAGAATGTTTAGTCTGTATCACCACCAGGTAAGGTTAGCTTCACTGACGACAGTGCCTGTTTGGTACTACACCCTGTCATTATGCAGGGGCAACCTGCACCTGTGAATCTTCTCTGTCTCTCCATGGGCACTCTTTCCTAGTGACAGGCCTCTACTGCACTTTGTCCAGAATGGAACCCCACAGTTACCCCACTTTAGACAGGATCACTAGGTTTCACCAATTGTATTTACCTCAGCCAACCCAAATTGGTTTGGGTCTGGCTACAGAATCTTCTCCAGGTACTCGTGACCAGTGTAAAAAGCAATGGCTCAGGACAGCTTCAAAAAAAAAAAAAAAAAAAAAGTATGATTTGTTGGTTCATAGAAATGTAACAAGCAGACACAAACAGGGCTAAAACAAAAAAAGCCTGAACACATTCTTTCATACCAAAACTTAGTCTTTTCTTGCTAGTTTAAACAGGCCCTTAGCTTATCCAAATCGGAGGGTCAGCTTGCATCTCTCTAGACTGCCTCTCTATGTCTCCTAGGGTCTCTCCCTGTCTGTCAGGCTGCTTTTATCAGAACCAAAATTTTATGTTTTAGTGTCCCACAAGGATCTTCCCTCACTCCTAGTGGTGTCTTGAGTGTGGGTGAAACATAAAAGGTAATGACAGCTGGTGTCGTCTTGCTGAGTACTGATAATAGGACTTATCTGAAACCACTGACAGTTTTCCGGTTCTTGCTGGAATTAACTGTGGTAGTCACATAGCAATGTAATAACAATCACAGAAATGTAGGGCTGGAAGAGACCTCAATTGTTAATCTAGTCCAGCCCCCTGAACTGAGACAGGGCCAAGTAAACCTAGACCATCTTTGACAAGTGTTTGTCCAACCTGTTCTTAAAAACCTCCAGTGATGGGAATTCCACAACCTCCCTTGGAAACCTATTCCAAAGCTTAACTATCTTTATAGTTAGAAAGTCTTTCCTAATATCAAACCTAAATCTCCCTTGTTGCAGATTAAGCCAATTATTTCTGGTCCTATCTTCAGTGGACATGGAGAACAACTGATCACCATCCTCTTTATAGCAGCCCTTAACATATTTGAACATGGACATAGAATATTCATAAAGGTGAAACAGATATCACCCCTGTTTGGCACACATTCTACATTAGATCTGCATGATATATCAAGTGCAGTGATCTAATGTGCTGGGAAATTTTCTAGCTGTTCCTGTGGGATGAGCTATGGAAGACAGACAACAACATACTGAACCCCTCTCAGCCCTAGCACTGTTGTGCTGGACCCAGACAGCATGCTGATGCTAGCAGTCCCTGAGCTTTAGGGAATTGGCTAGCAAGCCTGGCAACAATCCAGTCATTCATTGCCCTAGCAGGGAATGGATAGCCAGATCAATGGCTTGGATAGGGCACTACCTCCTGTGAGCATCTAGCAGCATGAGCTGAGGGGAGTGAATGCTGCATCTTTCACCAATCAACATAAGAAATGTTATACAGCATGCTCCCAAAATGCTCTCTGAATACTTCAGTGAACCATTCTTCTGTGACATCACCACACCCCCAGCACTCCTCCCATCAGACAGTTTTTGCCTAATGATTTAGGGTGATCATAGGAATCTGAATAGCAAATAATATGTGCAATACTGAGGGAAGAATAGTTCTCTAGGGGACTAATACTCTACTCTTCCACAGGCAGGGCCGGCTCTAGGCTTTTTGCCGCCCCAAGCAAAAAAAATTTTGGCTGCCCCCCGTCCCAGCCCTGGGTTCCTTGCCGGACCCCCCTGCTGCCGCAGCCCTGGGCTCTTCCCCCGCACCCACACCCCCTGCCACCCCAGCTCTGGGCTCCCTCATTCCCCCCCACCATTGCCCCCCCCCACACACACACCTCCTGCCGCCCCAGCCCTGGGCTCTCTCCCCCCACCCCACCTGCACCCTCCTTCCGCCGCAGCTCTGGGTCACTGGTAACTCGCTCCCACGGCAGGTCATTCAGCAGGAATTTTAGATGTGCACAGAACACAGACAGGATTGGTTCCCATATGGTTACAGAACTGCAGTAAAGTGGAACAATTTTCAGCTTGTGTGATTGGAGGATATCTGGATGCATATTATAAGACTGTCCTACATAAATGAAGAAAAGTTGAGGTGCCTTTATTATTCTTTTGTTACGGTCTTTCTTTCTATGGGAAATTTGCCAATGCAATATCACTGTCTGCCTTTTGAACAAACAAACAAACAAGGCAATGGCTGTTGAAAATAGCAATTCCAGTCCTAATAACCACTGGGAAGCATTTCTTGCTCAATTTTATCTTATTTTTTCTACAGCAAGTTACAGTGGATCCGTATATTTGATTTGGGAGAAATGAAGTAACAGCTGCCCGAACTGAGCTTGAGCACTCCTGAATTTTGAGGTGTTCAAATCTGGAAGGCAGGTGCTGGGGGGGGGAGAGGGGAGAGAAGGCTGGCGGGGGAGAGAAGGCTGTGGCTCTGTGGGGGGAGCACGTCAGCATGTATGCAGCAGTGTGTCTGGCGCTGCGCGGAGCCAGACATGCTGGTCTGAGTGGCACGGTAAGGGGGCTGGGGGGTTGGGGGGAGCTTCGGGGGGGCAGTCAGGGGCAGGGAGAAGGGGGGTTAGATGGGTCAGGGGGTGGGGGAGCAGTCAGGGGACAGGCAGCGGTTGGATAGGCATGGGAGTCCTGGGAGTTTGTCAGGGGACAGGTAGGTGTGGAGTCCTGGGGGGAAGTTGGGGGGGGTCTCAGGAGGGGGCAGTTGGGGACAAGGAGAAGGGAGGCTTAGATAGGGGGTGGGATCCTGGGGGGCAGTTAGGGGCAGGGGTCCCGGGAGGGGATGATCAGGGGACAGGGAGCAGGAGGGGTTGGATGGGTTAGGGTTTCTGTGGAAGGCAGTCAGAGGGAGTGGATGGGGGCAGGGTGGGGCTACCCTCCCTCCCCGTGAAGTGTCCTATTTTTTGAATGTTAAAATATGGTATCCCTACTCACAGTGCAGCTCTCCATTCACTGCAGCATGAGGTCTCAGCTACCTCACTCCCTCCCCCTCTTTCCTGTTGGTAGTGGCCAAGGGAATGCTGGGAAATGTAGTTCTTTCCCTGCTCCAGGGCTGGCTCTATAGGCAGGGAGCTAACCAAGGAACTACAGCTCCCAGGGCCCCCTGTTGGTTCTCAGCTCCCATGCTGGATCCCTGCCGCCCCTGCAAATGGGCTGGCCCAAGCATGTGCTTGCTTTGCTGGTGCCTAGAGCCGCCCCTGTCCACAGACGACACTCACACTGAAGTCCTGGTGACAATGGCAATTTTTGCCAGTAAATTCTATAGTGTAATGGCAGTAAAGGAGAGCCCTCTATAAAACTTGCCTGCAAGTTGCAGTAGCCAACTTAATTAAGATCTCTGTTCCATGAGCAGTGGTGGGTAATAAAGAGCAAGATATCAGGATGTATTAAAAACAATAGAGAATAAAATGAAAACTGTAATGTCATTATCTAAATCAATGGCATGTCCTCACCTTGAACAACCTAGTACTGCCAGCATCAAAAGATGTATTTTCATTTTTTGCTCCTGAGATTCCCCTATACTGTTCATTGACTGAGGTCCAAGCTCTTCTCTATTGCTGTCGTTTACTCACTAGATATTTTTATTTAATTACTTATTTAATGTTGCTAATTGCATATAGGATTTAAATCAGTGGTAGACGGTGAGACAGTAGAGATCCTACCAGGGTTTTCAGGTTGGACAGACAGATATTAGCTCCTACTCTGGGTGCTTTGTGTCACTCAAATGAAGCCAGAAAACCAGCTTAATTGGCTAGCAGAAAATTTCCCTTGCATAAGGGGAATACTCACATGGTATACAGCTGGTGTAGTCCCATGGTCTGGCAGGCATGACTAGATAAATAGGAATGTGACCAAGGCCCCATTAATCTAGCTGTTCTGTGCTGCCAGATTGGCCCTGAGTGCTGTGGGTAGCTGGACATAAATTAGTGCGGTCTCCAGGTTGCCACTAGTCTAGCATATGTGATTAATCCAACTAGAGCTGGGCCTAGGATCTTGGAGCCACAAAAGCAGCTTAGATCCACCCCTTCTACATTGGTGAGACACTACTCCGAATCTGGGCCACAATCTTCATAGAACCATAAAATCATTGCTTTTAAGAATAGAATAGCTGTTACGGGTCATTTCGTTCATCTCTTTGAATCAGAGCAGTATAGTTTCTCTACGTCTCTAATAGGTAATTAGATTTACTGTCAAGAAGTTATTGGATATGGCTATGGACAATGAGAGCATTCAAGCACACATGCTCAATGGAGAGGCAAAAGAAGTGCATCCTTAACTCTGGTGACTGAATGATAAACATCCCATTTGATGACCATCAGATCTGATTAGGGCTTAACAAATGTCACTAGGAGTCTGGCCTGTCGAAAAGGCTGCAGGTCACTGTACACTGTGTATTTATAATCTGAAGCATAAAAGGAGAGTGAATAGAGTGAATAGAGTTAAATTCATTTCTTCCTTACAGAAGCAGGTACAGTTCTCGTTGGCTTAAATAAGAGTTGTACTTAACTTCTGCAAGGACTGAATTTGTTATATGCTATATGGGTAAACTATACTGAAAGTATCATTTAAAAAAAAAGACTGGAGAACTTTTAGCTGTTTGCTTTGTAATGTAGATTCAAATTGGGTATTTGAGTAGAATAAGAATAATAGGCTATATATTATCTGTCTTACATATGTACATAGGATTTGAGTCACACTTGCTAGTACAAATGGTGTAAATGCAAATTTTACTTTCCTGTGCCAGCAACAGTCTCTACACCAAGAAGGAATTCACCCCTGTAGAAAGACAAGCAGTGTTTATACCACCAGTATCTCCTTAAGGTACTGCCAGGGGAGTGCTCCTTTAAATTACCAGTGGGGTTCTATAGAAGGCTCCATCAAGGTTCCCTAATAAGGTCACTGAATCAGCACGTTCCCCAGGAGGTCATGGCCATAACCCAACTTGCTAGCATTACCCACTGGCAGTGGATAACGTATATAAGTCTCAAGTTTGAAAAGATACCACAGGACTTTAATCTACTCCAAATGATCACACAATGCTCTCTGCAGAGCAAAGAACTGAGGAAATACTAACTGTCTTAATTAAACACATATAACAGATTTTACAGCTGGAGGATACTTATACAAAGACTGTAAGGAATTTAAACAATGTTGCCCCATTATTCAACACAAATTTTAGAAACAAAGACAGAAAACACCATGCAGAAAAATACATGCTACTCAACATATCAGGCATCCTAGCTCCCATACCTAGGGAAACAGCATTTAGAAATAAGTAGTAAAAAGATTTTTTGGATGGCATGGCTTAGAAAGGATACGATATTTCTAGTTGGCATATGCAAGGATGCTAATTCAATCTTAACATCTACAACAAATATACCTACCAGTGCCCCTTGATTTCTAGGCATGCATACAAAACCACTCCATGAAAAAAAGCTAGCAAATCTAACCTTCCCAGTAATGGAATTTTCCTGCATACTACAGATGCCAAGTCTGCCTGGCATGAACCTTCTTGATAACAAAAGTCACAAAATAATACACTGTTGGAAAAACTATGGGTGCTAGACATGATCAACAAGGCATATAAAGCAGAGTAGCATAAAACAGGTCGTCTAGTGACGGCAAACTAAATTAATCACTACAAAATGCTAAACAGACTCCATTGGGACTTCACCAATTAGCTACTACCCTAAAGGTCATGGCTGATGATAGCAAAAAAGATAAGGGATACAGGCTATGGGACTGCCGTGACAGTGAAATACTGGCTAGAAATCTGTCCCCCTCTTTGTCCCCCTCCTCACCCCAAAAAAAACTAATGATTTTGAGTTCCCAGGTCTCATACATTCTATAGGCAAATTAGTAATGGTGGCTACAATTATCATCAAACTCACCATCAGACACTACAAATTGAAAACTATATGCAGAATGGTTCATACCAATGACAGTCATCTCATCACTCGTGACAACTAGGCAAATGAAGGAAAACTGCAGAGTCCTTGTTAGATTACATAAACTCAGTTCTAGAAAGCACATCCAAAACCAAATATCACCTCCCAAATATCCAAACACATACCTAGGCAGCTTTTATTATAGATATATGCTAAAAGTCCATGCTGTTGCACAGGTGTAATTCATAAAGTCATGTATGTAAAACAGCCAAAAATGGCTGAGAACTTATAACTGGACTGTAACAGACCATGAATCCCAGAGATAAATGAATCTACCAATATTCTAAACAAAAAGAGCTCTCAGTTTTTGACTGTTTCCATCACTGCACACTGACAGTACAAACATTCTAGGCTTCAGAGTGATGTTTGGGGTTATCGTGTACACTGGTTGTGTTGGTGTGTGTGTGTGTGTGTGTGTGTGTGTGTGTAAGGGGATTGTACTGAGAGATCTGTGTTGATTTATGCAGGTGTCAAATGAGGGGTGTATGCTGCCGGAGGAACTGTGTGTTTGGGGTTGTGTTGTGCTGGGAGAGTTGTGTTGATTTGGGTAAGTGGCAAATGAAGGGTGTGTGCTGGAGCATGGCAGTTGGGCCAAATAAGCCATCATCTATGCAGCGTCCCTCATAACACCAATGAAACTGTTGCGTGCAAATTAGCTGTAGAGTAAGGGCAGCAATTGGCTGAGTTACCTGTGATATCACAACGGTCTAGGACTCTTGGCAGGGCATAGATACATGCCTTACGTAGCTGCACATAACACAGATATAATTCATACAGTCAAAACATCTGAGAATGCAAAAACTGGACATGAACAGACTGAACCTGGTGATATTCTGAACAAAGAGAGCCCTCAACCATGCTTGTATTTGTTTCCATCACTTCCTAATGACTTCATAGACATTATAGGCTTCAGAGAGACACAGAGTGGCAATTCTGGAATCTTATCATATAGATATATGTGAAGACATTCCAGTCCAATTCCACCCCACTAAAGACCCATCTGAATACACATATATAAACCTATAGCACGTAAGGTCAGTGCTTGACATCAGTACACCACAGACACACCTGGGTACATGCCCATATACTAATCCTAAACAGGAACAATTCTGATTTATAATTTTGACGTGTCTATTGGCCCATGTATGTCAATATATACATGGCCTATGCTTGCTGAAAAACATGATGCCAAGTGCCTATTATATCATCTATTTACCAATCTAAACTACCCATCCTAATACTATGCAAACACCCAATAAGGAAAAAGTGAAATAAAGAGAATGAAAAAAAAAGTCCTTTAACCTTGTTCCGCTATCTTCCATTTAGTCAGTAGGTTTCATTCATGTGCACCTATGCTATTGGGTGTTTTAAAAATACAGAAAAAAGAATGTGGCAAGCATGACATAGAATAGGTAGGGCTAACTCTGAAAGTTCTTGTGCAGTCCTTAGCCAGAAGGCTGGTGGTTGTGATGCAATGCTTCATATGGTTGCAATGGTGAAGTTAAAGTCTGGAGAAATGAGAATGTAATGTCTCAGAGTCCCAGAGAAACTCTGGAGGGTGAAGAGGAAATTCTAATTTCTGAATCAATTAAAATCCAGGTAGGTTATGTTCCTGTTAACTCTTTGGAAACTGGACATATATACTGGAAGCCAGCTTTCAACACACATGCCCATTTTGAGTAATAGTCTACTCCAGGAGTACTCCCCTAGGTATGTAGTGATTGGATGTCTAACATAGTGAATGCCAATGAAAACGAGGTAGAATCTGAGGCTAAAATAGAGAAGTACGAGTTAAAATTACTTAGAAAAGTTAATATGTTTTCAAGTCGGCAGGGTCTGATGAAATACTTCCTAGAATACTCAAGGAGCTGATTGAGGAGATATCTGATCCATTAGCAATTATCTCTGAAAACTCCTGGAATCTCTCCGGTCTTCCATAGGATTGGAAGAGGGCAAATAGAGTGCCAATCTATAAAAAAGGGAGTAAGTGCAACCCGGGGAATTACAGACCAGTCACCTTAACTTCAATAGCCAGTAATCACCTTAACCAGAAAGATACTGGAGGCAAATAATCAAGCAATCAATTTGCAAACACCTGGAAGATAACAAGGTGATAAGTAACAGTCAGCATGGATTTGTTATGAACAAATCGTGTCAAACCAAACTAATAGCTTTCTTTGACAAGATAACAAGCCTTGTGGATAGGAAGAAATGGTGGATGTGGTATATCTTGACTTTAGTAAGGCTTTTGATACTGTCTCACACGACCTTCTCATAAACAAACTAGGGAAATACAGCCTAGATGGAGCTACTATAAAGTGGGTGCATAACTGGTTGGAAAAGCGTTCCCAGAGAGTAGTTATTAGTGGTTCCCAGTTAAGCAGGAAGGGCATATTGAGTGGGATCCCGCAGTAATCAGTCCTGGCTCCAGTTCTGTTCAGTATCTTCATAAACAATTTAGATAATGGCATAGAGAGTACACTTACAAAGTTTGCGGACGATACCAAGCTGGGAGGGGTTGCAAGTGCTTTGGAGGATAGGATTAGAATTCAAAATAAACTAGACAAACTGGAGAAGTGGTCTGAAGTAATTAGGATGAAATGCAATAAGAACAAAGTATCCCACTTAGGAAGGAACAATCAGGGCTTGTCTACACTTACCAGGGGATCAACACACGCGACTGATGCATTGGCAGTTGATTTAGCGGGTCCAATGAAAACCCGCTAAATTGACCGCAGATCATTCTCCCATCGATTCCTGTACTCCACTGGATCGAGAAGAGTAGGGGGAGTCGACAGGAGAGTGTCTCCCATCGACATCGTGTAGTGTGGACCCCACAGAAAGTAGATCTAAGCTATATCGATTTGAGTTACGCTATTCATGTAACTCTAATTGTGTAGCTTAGATCGAATTTCCCCTGTAGTATAGACAAGGCCTCAGTTGCACACATACAAAATGGGAAATGACTGCCTAGGCAGAGGTACTGCGGAAAGGGATCTGGAGGTTACTATGGATCACAGGCTAAATATGAGTCAACAGTGTAAGTGTTGCAAAAAAGGGAACATCATTCTGGGATGTATTAGCAGGAGTGTTGTAAGCAAGACAAGAGAAGTAATTCTTCCACTCTACTCTGTGCTTATAAAGCCTCAGCTGGAGTATTGTGTCCAGTTCTGGGTGCCACATTTCAGAAAATATGTGGACAAATTGAAGAAAAAATAGAGGAAAGCAACAAAAATGATTAAAGCTCTAGAAAACGATCTCTGAAGAAAGACTGAAAAAATTGGGTTTGTTTAGTCTGGAGTAGAGAAGACTGAGGGCCGGACATAACAGTATTTCAAGTACATAAAAGGCTGTTACAAGGAGGAGGGTGTTAAATTGTTCTAGTTAACCTCTCAGAATTGGACAAGAAGCAATGGGCTTAAATTTCAGCAAGGGAGATTTAGGGTGGACATTAGAAAAAGCTTCCTATTAGGGTAGTTAAGAACTGGAACGAATTTCCTAGGGAGATTGTGGAATCTCCATCATTGATGGTTTTTAAAAATAAGTTAGACAAACACCTGTGTCAGGAATGGTCTGATTATTATGCTTTGAGTACAGGACTGGACTAGATGACCTCTCAAGGTCCCTTCCAGTCCTTCACTTCCATGATTCTATAAATAGGACTACTCATGAAGTATGGTACTGCTCAACATGAGTAAGGGTGTCAGAATCTAGCCGTGTGTGTGTAATATATATATATATATATGTAAATGTAAAATGCTAAGAATCTGTCTGGCTTGCAGCCTAGAAAACACCAGTGTTATTTTAACATATATACTATAAGGAATTATTGTTCTGCGGTCACTGTAAACAGCTTTGTCCTTTTCATATGCTATACTTGCAGCAGTAGCAGCAGAGAGATTTCTTTTTAAACGGATTTGCTGACTCTGTGAAAAGCCCCAATGTGACAAACATGCCTGTGATGATCAGTGAAACAATGCTAATGTTCCAGA
Source organism: Malaclemys terrapin pileata (assembly GCF_027887155.1). Lineage (NCBI taxonomy): Eukaryota > Metazoa > Chordata > Testudines > Emydidae > Malaclemys > Malaclemys terrapin. The sequence continues at coordinate 208,113,464 of NC_071506.1, read as the reverse complement.
AGGACTCGGGACAAAGCAAAAACAACACAAAACCAAAAATCTGCTGGGTTCTGCAAATCCTACCAGTGTGGGTACGGCACAGAGACTTCGAGGCAGAGTCAACTTGTTTAGTGCAATAGACTCTAGCTGCAGCATGCCCATGCCAAGACGTAGATCTTCATTCTTGGGGCAACAGCCCTCTTCCTCCACAACTGAAAGCACTGGGGCTACCAGCCAAAGGTTAAGCATTGGGGGTAGTGGCAGCCTACCTAGACCCCGAGGTGTCTATGTGGGTATTGTCCCCACTGGAGGTGTGAGCAGCCTAGGGACCCGCGTGTCCCGTAGAGCCCTAGGCATCAGCAGTGTCTTCTTACAAGGCCTGCGCAGCTCCTGTTCAACTGTGCCATTAGCCCAGGGGCTGGAAAAGGGAAGGGGCCTATCATATGAGAGCCTGAATGGGTGCCTGGTGGAGTACATAGAGAAAGTGAGAGCTCTTGAACAGGTCAACCAAGAGCTGGAAGAGCACATCAGAGTCTACCTGGAAAAGAAGTCATCCAATGTCAACAGCTGGGAAGCACTGAGAGAGAACTGGGAGACTATCTATCATCAAGTGAGTACAAGAACTTTAACAATGAAAAAGATTAATGAATCATTAGCAAACCCCTAGCAGTGGGTTTTGATGCTGATGATAAATGCTGCCTGATTCCAATGCACAGTGCCCTAGATGAAGGATTTCAAATCTATCTTCATCATAATTAGCATTATCATTTCACAGTGTATGGTTGAAAATGCTTATTAAACAGGAGAGCAGCCCCAGGCATTATGTACACGGGGGGAGGGGGGGGGATTGAAATGCACCCCCTGGTGTTATAGTCTGGCCTGATTAAAAATTAGTTATTTTCTCTTAGTTGTGGTTATTACACTGAGGAGCAGAATTATTAAAAGAAAACTACTAAGATTGAATGAGTTTATCCACCAACTTGATATCATCACAACCTTGCTTTTAATTAGCAATTCAGATTTCAGTTTTATTGTCTCATTTATTTGACCACATTTTCAAAAGCTCTATTTAGTTAAAAGCAATTTTTACATGGTCACAACCAGGTGGCTCCTGCCTGGACACTCCCCCTGTCCCCTCACCGTTCCCTGTTCTCCACAGTGTTTTATATACAAGTTAGGCAGCACATTCTACACAATGTTTGTAAAGAAAAATATTTAACACCTGACTGTAAAATGGTGACCATGTTTGTCTAGTGGACAAAGAATAAAAAAACCTGGAAAACCAACACAAACTTGCCAGTGATACTTTCTGCAGGGCTAATGAAATGTCAAAGTAAAAACAGCAAGTATTTGAATCTTAATGTTTCACTTGAGCAATGTGCACAAGGCATACTCTTTCATTTGAGGATCTCAAAATACTTTAAAAATATTTATTGGCTAAATTACACAACACGTTTGAGGTAGGGTGGTTTCTTACTGGGCAAAGTGAGGCAAACATAGGTGAAGTAACTTGCCTTCGGGGTAGAAAATGGATCAGTGGCAGAGCCAAAAAGAGAACCCAAATGTTCTGAGTCCTAGACCTATTCTTTACCCATCAGACAGTACTTTCTCCCGTTGGAGAATCAGTCCCTTCATCAGAATATAGCAAAACAAGGTGGGAGAGGGAAAGACACTGTTTCATTGTGGTTCCGTGGATATGGTGTCCAACTGGGAGCCAGGAGACCTGGGATCAATCTTGAGCTCTGCCATTCATCACTTATGTACCCTTTGGCAAATCACTAAGTCTCTGTGCCTCAGTTTCCCCCATCAAGTGGCAATTATGCTTTCCACTTTTGTAAAAACTTTGAGATCCATAGATGATAAACTATGAGTGTTAATATTATATTCAGATTCAGAGAATGAATGGGAAGAGTGTAGGAAAGTATCAGTTTTCTCTGACAGTGAGTACCAGACCCCAATAAATAGGGTAAACTAACTCTTCCCTAATGTAACAGCCTGGAAGGATAAATATCTGAAGAGTCATTTTTCCCCTTTAGCAGTGTACAGAGGTGGACATGAAAAATTCCTGTCTGTATGTTCCTAAAAGGAATTTGAGGGCCAACTTTTGAAAGCATCTGGCTTTTGGCTGCCAACAGTGTATGTGTACATGCACATGCCCCCATGTTGTACATACAACCCCCACTTTTGAACACACAAACTAGATAACTGCATATACAAATACTTTACCTGATTTGAAGGTGCATGTGTAATACACTGGCTTAATGAGTGTGACCATGTCTCCCTCTTGTGGTTGCTACTGACTGATGAATAATAGAGTTACTTCTTTAGCTCAACTGGCAGGGATAAGTAATGATTACACTTACCCTGCTAGATTGAAGAGTCCATTGTTAAATATTTGTTCCTCATGTAGATACTTATAGACTGTAATCAAGTCACCCCTTAACCTTCTCTTTGCAAAGCTAAATAGATTGAGCTCTTTAAGTCTATCACTAAAAGGCATGTTTCTTATCCCAGCCATTCTTGTGGCTCTTTTCTGAACCCTCTCCAATTTATCAACATCTTTCTTGATTTGTGGGCACCAGAACTGGACACAGTATTTCAGCAACAGTCATACCAGTTCCAAATATAGAAGAAAAATAACTTTTTACACTCCTCCTTGAGATTCCCCTATGTATCCCAGGATTGTATTAGCTCTTCTGACCACAGCATCACACTGGAAGTTCATGTTCAGCTGATTATCCACCACAACCCTAAATCTTTTTCAGTCACTGCTTCCTGATATGTAAAGGAGAAGGAAAACATACCTTCCTTGTTTGAGTGATTATTAAATGTTTAGCACTAGAGAAGAGTTTAGAAGAGAGCGATCCCTTGGCCTTACCCCTCTAGAAAATAACTACTGTATGCAATTCTAAATGCTGCAATTAATTAAAGGATCAGTCCTTTATTTCTTTCAAACTTAATACTTTCATTTGAATGGATATGGACAATAGCTGACTCCCACTGTACTGAGATTGATTGCAAATAAAGGGTTCCATAAGGAAAACTCCAGTGATCTTCCAAAATCTCAGAACCACATAATCTCCACTGAAATCACAACAGTGATGAAATTGGCCCGCCACATTTTTTTCCATTTCTGTTATTCTGTACTTCTAGGATTTGAACTGTACTATTTGCCATGACAGACAAAACAAGTTCCCCCTGCCCCTTTTTCATTCACACACACCCAACCGAATACTCATTGAGATTTAACTAACCTCTCATCCCCTATAAACTTACTAAGATTATTTGAAGCACTCTCTTTTTTAAGGTGCTTGTATTTCTCTGTGGGGAGGAATTATCATTACAAATAACTTTCTATTTTGGGGAAGAGACATTTAATTAGAATTTTAAATCTTTTTCACTTTACATAAGCAGATTGGGAAGGGAACTGAAAGGAAGAGGGTGAGAAGGATAAAATTAAGTAAATTTAAATTTCTGTCACATACATTTCTTTCAGCAAGATTTTTTCAATAGACTTAGTTCCTGTAGAAATCCTCCCACTTTGCATCTGTCCCAACTAGCATGCGTACACTTGCTTCAATAAAAAGCAGTTGTCCAGGCTGATAATTAATACAATTAGTTGGATGGCAGCTTCAAATCATCCTGATCTATCTGTCTTTTGGTTAAACAACAGGCATAGGTTGCTGATGGAGGGACAATACCAGACCAAATGGTTTATTGGGCTGATCTGACAAAATATAGATCTGTTTTTTTAAACTTTCCCTTGCTTAAACTTCCTCTTTGCTTTCCTTTTCAAAATCAGTTCATCTTCTAGATTCTTTGAAGAAAGTAGCTGATTGTACTGGTGACCGACCCCCCCCCCCAAAAAAAAAAGCACTTGAAACGGTCATTCAAATAAACAGAATGAAAGCATCCATCAACTGCGAGCAAGACCTTCTCCCAGTTTCAGAGCTTGTAGCGTCTTTAGTCCAGTCATGTTCCACTGACTAGGAATACAAATGTAGCCTCAAATTTAGGCAACCCACATACCAGGATATTTCAAAAAGGGTATTCACGCTAGTGAAAACTTGGACGTATTTTGAAAACAAATACGTTTTTAATTTTACTGGATAGTTATCTGTCATTTATGTTTAAATTACTCTTCTCTTTGACAGTTTCCATTTACTGTTCCTACCTGCCCTTTTAATAGAATCATAAAGGTGAACTTTTGCTACCACAGTCATTTCCATGGTAACTGATTTTCATGTAATTTAAAAAAAGGTTTGTGATTTCTGTACCAACAGTAGGAGGCCTCTAGCAGCTTAGTGCCATTAATAGGTTAATAGCTTTTGGACTGAATAAGCTTTAGTTTTTCAAGTTTGTCTTAATATTTAATTTTTCTTTAAATTACAGGAACATGACATATTAGACAGATTTTTGCATAATACCTCAGAAAGTGCATGAACAATTGAGCTAAATAATTCAGCATGCCACAGCTTTGTTACTTAGTATATGTGCATTTTTTCCCAATGGCCGCTTGTAGTAGGAGGGGTGCCACACCGGCTCACTATAGCGCAGACAGTCAAAGCTCAGGTCCCTTTACGCAGGGGCTGAGCGGCCCGCAGTTCAGGGAGCTCAGGCCCTTAGGCAGGGGCTGAGCGCTAATCAACAGTTTAGCAGGCGCAGGCCCAGGCCCAGGCCCTGGGTCAGGGCGGGGCACAAACAGTCACAGCTCAAGCCCTTTGGACCAGGGGTTGAGCAAACAAGCAGTTTAGGCAGGCCCCGGCCCTGGGTCACGGCGGGACACAAACAGTCACAGCTCAGGCCCTTGGATGTAGGGGCTGAGCAAACAAGCAGTTAAGGAACTCAGGCCCTCTGGTGCAGGGCTGAGCAGACAAGCAGTTAAGGAGCTCAGGCCTTCTGGTGCAGGGGCTGAGCAGACAAGCAGTTAAGGTAAGCCCAGGCTCCTACACCTGAGCGTTGGGTGGGGGGGAAGCCTGCCACCCATGAGCGGGGTGGCAGGGGGGAACGCAGACCCACCCACTCCACTGCGTTCCAGCCCGGGGCCCTAGCAGCAGTTACTGCTGCTGCTGGTCAGTGGGGTATCCTGACCGAAACACACTGACATCGGCTCACAGGCCTCTGCCGCCTGACCGGGGTCGGCTACCCCCGGGCTACTTCCGTGTTCCCTCTCGGGGCCTACCTCATTGGCGATGCCGGGTTCGGGCCAGTCCAGCAGCATCGGTTCCTCTGGTGCGGGGCTTGGGGGCCGGTCCGGCAGCTCTCCCCCAGGGTAGCTGGCACGGGGCAGGCTTGGCTCCTCCTCGGGGTAGCGGGTCCGGGGCAGGCTTGGCCACTCCTCCTCGGGGTAGCGGGTCCGGGGCAGGCTTGGCCACTCCTCCTCGGGGTACCTGGCAAGCGGTAGGCTCGACCGGCGCGGGGGGTAGTAGGCGGCTCGCGGCCTCCGGCTGTCTCCCACGTGGGAGCTCGGTCCGGGACATCTGCTCTCTGTCAGTCTGGGCTTCACTGAGCTCTGCCGGCGGGCTTTTATACTTCCGGGTCGGGGCCGTGACCTCGGAGGGGCGGGCCCCGGGGCCAGTGGCTCCGCCCACGGTGGGGTTAGAGGAAGCTCGGCCCTATCCGAGACGGAGGGGTGCCACACCAGCTCACTACACCGCTTAATAATGAAATCTACTGCATAACTAATTGGAACCATTTGTTCAACATTCTTTAATGTGTTAAATGAGTATGTATGATTAGGACCCTTACTTATATGTTGCTTCCTAACACTTGGAAAACTTAGTGCTTTATTTTTCTGATTTCCTATGCATAAGTGCCCAATGTTAAAGTCAAATCTCATTATGAGCTCCATTTACTCTTCTCAGTTTAAAAAAGAAGATAAGAAAAAAAAAAGCACAAAGTGCTTGAGAGGAATAATTGTAAAACTAATTCATCCATTTACACTCAAATGTTGCATTTCATACAAATAAAATCGAGAATGTGCTTCTGTGAAGATCCCTCAAGCCAAGATTCCCTTCTGTTTTAACACTGGATGCCTCTGAGTTCTGCATATGTGGCACACAACTTCAGAAAAGTATATTAATTTGAACAATAGAAGATTCCCAGCTAAGAAGCATTAAAACCCCAATAGAACACCCATATCCCCACTGACTTTCATGGCAGTTAGATTGGTTCCAGAGTGTCTGATCTTTGTAAGCACTCCACATGCAGAACTCCAATTAACTTCAGTAGGAATTCCATATACTGAGTGCTAATAGGATTGGGCCTCAATTCACATCAATTAGTATAAAAAGAAATATTTTTAAAGGTCAGTACATAAATTACCACTGCATTACTGTAACAGCTAATACAGATTTTGCATGTCCGTTTGGACTGTTTTTTAGTAAAATGGAGTTAAGATGGCATCCACTGCATCACCTAATACATATGCTAATAAAAAAATACACAGCACTTTTAATAAATGCAACCCCATACAGTGCTACCCAGATAAAAGTGTAAAACTGTCACAGTACATGGACAGTTTCCCTCCAGGCTTTTAAAGAGCCACCAACTGCACTTTCCTTAAAAGGGAAAGTCGTGGTGAATGCTATAATAACCTCAGGTCAGTTAGTAAAAATAATTAAATTTTGCCACTTTTGAGATCTCCTTGAGCCTGAGGCTCTTCCTCCTTTCCAAGGGAAAAGTCCAGGGGTGAAAGTAACTTAAAGGACTTACGGGTACTCTGGAGTCCTTCGGAGGGGGCATGGCCTCTACCGGAAGAGGCGGGGCCTTTAAATCCCCAGGCGCTTTAAATCAGGATTTAAAGAGTCCGGGGTTGGGGCTGTGGTAGCAGCAGCTGGGAGCCCCGGGCCCTTTAAATCACTCCCGAAGCTACAGCTGCAGAGGCGGATGGGAGCCTTGAGGGTGATTTAAAGGGCCTGGGGCTCCCGCTGCTGCTACCGCAGTGGAGCCCCGGGCACTTTAAATCACCATCGGAGGGGGCTCCCGGCTGCCGCCGCTACCTCAAAGCCCCAGCCTCTGGCGGAGCTTTAAAAGGCCCGGGGTTCCGCTGCAGTAGCGGCAGCCGGGAGTCCCCGGCCCTTTAAATCACCGCCAGAGCCCCGCTGCCTATACCGCAGGGCTCCAGCAGTGGGGCTCAGGTGGCAATTTAAAGGGCCCCAGCGGGTAGCGGCAGTGGGAGCCCCAGGCCCTTTAAATTGCCACCTGAGCCCTGCTGCTGGAGCCTCGGGGTAGCAGCGGCAGCCGGGGGCTCGGGCTGTGATTTAAAGGGCCCGGGGCTCTGGCTGCCGCTACTGCCCCGAGCCCTTTAAATCATCCCCAGAGCCCTGCTGCCAGAGCTCTGGGGAGGCGGTGGCGGGGCTCCGGCGGCTATTTTAAAGGCCGGGGTGGTAGCGGCTGCCACAGCCACGGACCCTTTAAGTAGCTGCTGGAGCCCCGCCGCCGCTACCCCAGGGCTCCGGGGACTATTTAAAGGGCCCGGGCGGTAGCAACGGCAGGAGCTCCGGGCCCTTTAAATTGCTGCCCGAGCCCCGCCGCCGCTTCGCCAGGGCTCCGACAGAGGGCTCCCAGAGCCCCAGGCCCTTTAAATTGCCACCTATCTGCCCTGGTACGGTGCACCAGCTCTTGTCAGTACACCGTACTGGGGCATACCGGCTTACTTTCACCTCTGGAAAAGTCCCTTTTCCAGCAGAATTACCTAGTCCTCTAGTAGCAGCAGGAGGGTGTAGGACAGGCAGTAGCTGCTGCTGTTGTATGTCCTAATAGCATCAGACACTGCCCCAAGAGCTGCAAGGAAGTGAGCAACCTATTTCTCTCCTTTCCCGCAAGGTTGTGGTGGAATGTAGGCAAGCAGGGAAACATCCTGACTGCCCAAATTGGCTGATAGTGGCTAACATGCACATTCTGGGGGATCCCTGCTGGATTTCCGGATTCCCTTTCTGCACCCGACTTTCAGTTTTAGTGCCCTCTTTCTGTTCCTCCCTTACTGGCATACAGGTCTGTCGCATCTTACGCTGGGGTTACGTTCCCCAGTCAGGGCGTAAAGCGTGTAATGAGTGTAATGGCGGGCGGAATTGCCTGCACTACAGGTACAGTATTACAATTGTTATTTTTCTCTTTTTGTTTTTGCTGACTGCGTAAAGCTGAAATCGCGCATGTTAAATGCGCGTAAGATGCGACAGACCTGTATTTAATCCCCTTCTGCCCCCAGAGACTAATCTACTTTATTAGCCTGCAGTAGCAAAGGCTTCTCTTCCAGCTTCACTGTGGTCCTTTTCCTTAGCTCCTGATAGCTTTCTCTTTCAGTTATAGCCACTCTGCTCACGGTTCTGCCTACCTTGCAACTGTCTCTAGAGCTGTGCAGTGGGAAGCAGAAATGGGAGCTGGCTTTCTGGTTTAAAAGGGGAACCATGAAGGGTTGCCAACTTTCTAATCACACACAACCAAACACCCTGGTCCCGTACCTACCCCACTCCTTCTCCGAGGTCCCGCCTGTCGCTCACTCTCCCCCACCCTCACTCGCTCATATTCACTGGGCTGGGGTAGGGGTTCAGGGTGCTGGAAGGGGTGAAGGCTCCAGCTGAGGAGTGGGAGCTCAGGAAGGGAGAAATGAGAGGATCAGGGTGTAAGAGGGAGTTCTGGGCTTGGGAAGGGGGTTGGTGGTGTGGGAAGGGATGAGGGTCCGGCTGAAGGTGCGGACTCTGGGGTGGGGATGGGGATGAGGGGTCCGAGCTGGGGGTGGGGGGGACCGATGGGTTCGGAATGCAGGAGGGAGCTCAGGCCTGTGGAGCCGGCACTCAGGGCAGGGGCAGCACGCGGAGCCTCCCTGGCTGTCCCTCCGCCTAGGAGCCGAGGGACATGTTGCCGCTTCCGGGGAGCTGCATGGAAGCAGGTAGAGAGCCTGCCAGCCATAAGCGCCAACTTTTCCCGGCGCCGGTGGGTGCTTGCCCCCGGCCCAACTCCGCCCCTGCCCCGCCCCCATTCCAACCCCTTCCCCCAAGTTTCCGCCCCATCCTTGGACCTCTTCCCCAAATCCCTGCCCCGGCCCCGCCTCTTCCCGGAGCGCGCCCCGTTCCCCCTCTCCCCCCCCCCAGCGCTTGCCGCCGCAAAATAGCTATTTCGCAGCGTCAAGCGCTGGGAGCTTGGGGGAGAAGCGGGGTCGCGGCACGCTCAGGGCAGGAGGTGAAGGCGGAGCGGAGGTAAGCTGGGGCGGGGAGTTGCCAGTGGGTGCAGAGCACCCACCAATTTTTCTCCGTGGGTGCTCCAGCCCCAGAGCACCCACGGAGTTGGCGCCTATGCTGCTAGCCCCACGCCGACCAGACTTTTAACGGCCTGGTCAGCGGTGCTGAGTGGAGCCGCCAGGGTTCCTTTCTGACCAGGTGTTCTGGTCAAAAACCGGACACCTGGCAACACTAGGGTCATGAAGGGTGCTACTGAGCAGCTGGAAGAGGCTGTCTAATAGTCTTCAGACTGACACAGGACATCGTTGAGGCTAAGAACTTAGCAAAAAGGAATTGTATATTTTTATGAATAATAAGAATATACAAAATTATCACAATCAATGAGAGCAAATATTTTGGAAAATATATTAAACCTCATGCTTCAGAGTTTAAGCCAATCTCTAACTATTAACAATCAGGAAATCATCAATCATCTTGAGAGAATTCTCCCCCCAGGGACCAGTGTAGTACAATTTACAAGATGCATTACCAGGAGTGGAAGGTGTACCTCTCTTTGAAGCAACATTGTAATGGCCACTGCCAGAGACAGGATACTAGATGGACCAATGGTTTGATCCACTGTTGCAAATCATATTTCCTATGAATATTTGGAAAAGAAATTAAAAACTAAATGTCTATGAATTCACAATAAAACTAGTGGAAAAATCGCATTTTGGCGTTAGTCTAAGAATTAAAAGCATATGTTCAAAGGGTAAATTACAAAGTCATTACAAATATGAATATAAAAATATTATGTGAGAGAAGGATTATTAATTATACTCTTTTGTATTTTATAGCACTTTCTATCTTAGAATCTTAAAATACACTACAAACATTAAAGAATTAAGGTTCACAGCACTCCTGTGTGGCAGAGAAATATTCTCATTTTACAAACGGAGGAAGTAATATCTAACTGATGTCACTTACTCCCCCATGAGCCTTGTCATTTTAAATGAACATAGATAAGGACATTTCCTAAACTGCTGCATCACTCATTGTAATTAATGCAGCAGTAACGAGGATTACAAATTGCAAAATTGATCATTTCTCATTAATATTAATTTTTGTATTCAACTCCTGATGCTAATAGAAGAATGAAATCGAACAAAAAAAGCCACTAGATGGAAGTCTTTCATCATTTTTATTAGTGTATAAAAGAGTAACCTTTTTATACTCTTTTCACAGCTAATGTAAATACTATAGAGAGAGATGATTTTCCAGGGTTCCAAGTTTCTCCATAAGTTATCCATATACATTTATTTTCCTCAGTTCTACTATCTAGTTTTTAAACAGTATGGGTCTGATTTTGAGAGGTGCTGAAAGACACAGCACTCGTTGACTTCAGTTGGAGTTGTGGGTGTTCTATACCTCTGAACATCAGACCCTATAGATGTTCCTATTAGCAATGGACTCAAACCACAAAATTCAGGTCTGAATCCAGAATTTGAAGCATTTTGGATTCACAGTTTGAACACTATCAAAATTTAAGACAGCCTGGATCCAGAGGTTAAAGGAATCTCCAGTTCCCATCTGTAGACCATGTAACAAAGTTAGCCTAACCCTGGTCTACACTGGGGGGGGGGGGGAGGGGAGGGGGAATCTAACGTAGCTGAAGTAGAAATACTTAGATCTACTCACCGTGGTGTCTTCACTGTGGTGAGTCGACTGCTGACGCTCCCCTGTTGACTCTGCCTGCGCCTCTTGGCCTGGTGGAGTACAGGAGTCGACAGGAGAGCGCTCGGGGATAGATTTATCGCGTCTAGACTAGACGCGATAAATTGACCCCCACTGGATCGATCACTGCCCACTGATCCGGTGGGTAGTATAGACATACCCTAAGTGTCTCAGTAAAACTGAGATGGTACTACTGCTAATGTGTGTAGTTATTCTTAAAATAATTAGAACAGATAATGTGCCATATGTAACTTAATTGAAACCAGTGGGCTATACCAGGGATCAATTTGTCCCAGTGAAGACATATAAAGCCAGCCAGCTGGAAATCACCAATTACTCCCCTCTGTGGCTTCCATTGTAAGTTATACCATTTTACCCACACATCAGGAGGCCCCGTTTCATTTTGAACTGAACTGATTAAAGTACAAAAATGTAATTGTATTTGATGTGAATAATAAAAACACCATTATTCAGGTTTGTTTCCATTACTCAGGGTACATGGTTAGTGTAAATACATATATTTTTATTCATTTTTAGATAGACTGACTTTCTGAGAAGGTGGATAGACAGCAATCCATTGACATTTTACAACATCTACAAAGCTGAAGCTCTCTGTTGTACTACATCCAGGAGAGCCAATAAAGCTTCCACTCTAACCAAATCCAAAAGCACTGGACAATCCTTTTTCTGGCACAGGAGGCTAATTGGCCCAGCTGTTACTATGGCCCCAATCCCATTTCTTCTGAAGTAAATGGCAATACTCAGAGCAACATGGAGCAGGAACATACGCTAAGTCAGTAGCCGTTATGGGCCTTATCCAAAGCCCACTGAAGACAATGGGAGTCTTTCCATTGACTACAATCAGTTTTGGATCAGGCCTTTTAAGAGGAACTCTTTCAAAAAAGAAAAAAGCAGTGATGTTTCACTTTTACTGCTGTTGCTAGTGGGAAGAGGTCTGACATGATAGTGGATTCAGAACTGCATTTCTGGTAAAATACCAGTGATTTTTTTATTATTATTTTTGGATGAATTTGATACATATGAGAGTAAGAAACTTAAAATCATAATTGTGCCAGGTTCCCCACACAGATGTACACCTGCTCCTCACTCCTGACCTGCAATGCCATTGCTATTTTAGTGCCTGATCCAACTTTCCTACTTTTATTGAAATCAACTGAAAGACTTGGATTAGCCTCTTCCTAAGAGCAGACTGATACCCATGCCACACAGAGAAGTGGCTTTTTCATGTGCTTAAACATTCTTTAGGGACTTGGGCCCAGATGGTCAAAGTTATTTAGTCTCCTAACTTCCACTGAAATGAATGGGAGTTAGATGCCCACATACCTTTGAGGATCAGGGCCTTGGATAAGACCACCAAGCATATTTCACTTGTGGACTCTGCAGAGTTTGAACCCATGTTGAGGTAGATAATTAAAGCAAAACGACTAGATATTTCAGGTCAAACTTTGCTTTCATTTGCAACCCCACTGAAGTTTTGCCTCACTGCCATTGAAATCAATGGATTGCATGGGTTTAACTGTGGCCAGAATTTGACCTATTGAATTTAGCCAGCGCTTCTAAACAAAAGTTGACACTACTTGGTTTATGCTCTTCAGGGTGGCAAAGCAGAATGCTGAAAGTTATGAATAGGGTGAGATCCTTAATTTTGCATTTTCTGGGCCATATTCACACCTGACATAAACAGGTGCAATTTCACTGGAGTCAAAGGAATTTCACCCTCTTACACTAGGTTTCAATTTGGCTCCTTATGTTTTGGTGATTAATAGAGCATAGTAAATAACTTGCAATGCATAGTTTGATGAATGCAGTCTTATTTTGGTTGTACAATGTGCACAATTTCCTCAAATTTATTTCTTTTTCTAAAATACTTGACAAATTATTTTAACCATGTACACCAGATGAGTAAGAAAAAAATTGGTTTCTGCACAAATCTGTGCAACATTGCAGGGCCGTCTGCAGAGCATAAAAGGACTCCCCTATGGCAAACATTAATTCATTTAAAATTAAAGAAAAATGTTTTGCATTATTTATCTGTTTTATGGCTACAATCAAAATTCAAATGTAATTAAAATGTAGTCCAAAATTCTTAAAATGAAAAACAACCCCTCAAAGCATGATGGTATATGACAGAGTAGGTGTCCCAGATGGGGAGAAATTCTAGCTACTGCCAAAGATGCAGCACTCGTGATGAGAAACAGGCGAGGCTGAGCTCTACTCCTTATTCACCCTCTGGATCATGGACAACATAGTAGGACTCCCTAGGACATTTGTCTGTGTGTGTCAGACCCTTCCTCCACACTGCTGCCACGTGTCCCTCCATCTCCCCCTCCCCTTTCAGAAGTAGAGCCTGAGTTCTGGGAGGGAAGGCAGAGGCTCCAGCTGCTGCCAGAGGTGCAAAAACCATGTCACCAAACCCCTGAGATTCTTCTTGCCACTCTGCCACATCTTCAGTGAACTGCTCATTAATGTAGACAGATCGACTGTTTAGAGGGAAGGGTGTAAGGCCTGTGGAAGTGAGATAGATTGCTGAAGAGCAGGGAAGAGAAGACAAGGGGTCGAGTGGTGATGGAGGATGTGAATGGGTTTTTAATGTGCTTAACTTTATAGTGGTCAGAAGCAGCCCCTACCCACATGCTTCAGCCACTTTCCCAAAGTTCCCACTTAAATCCTCTGGCCAGAAAAATGGGTAAGTAAGTAGATCAACTTTAGTCTCCAGTGACTCTAATTTTGTAATCTCAAAGTGTTTTGCATTTTGATGGAATTAACATTATATTGTGGATTTTTCAAGGTTTGACTGTGTTAGCCCAGGGGACACTGCAGGATAGTTTATTCTCCAGCTGCTTATTTATCTAGCTTCTGCCCAACACCTTTTGGTCATGCCTAAGGTTTGTTTGTCATTAACTCAAAGGTTATGAGTTTCTAAAATGTCTTAGGATATGGGTAATAAAACACCTACCCAGAGGATATGTGTTAGCTGGTGTGTAAGAACTCCTGAGCATTAACATCTGGTTTAATTGCCTATCAAGTCCCACCTACATTCGTTGCATTTAGTTGGATGCTATACAGAAAGCCCCGACGTTTATAACACTCAACACTATGGTAACAAAAGTATCCAGAATTTAGAGTATTTTAATTCAGCTCAAACTTTTATGTACCATACTCTAAATATTATGCAAAAGTTAGAGAGTTATTATAGTCATTTTTTTGCGGGCATATTTATTTTTCATTAAAAGCAAAGCTAAAGACTCATTCTGGATTTATTTTTAATTCTGTGTTCCATAAGTAGCACTGGGTGAGTAGAACAAAATATTTTTGAACATTCTTGAGAATTACACCTGCCTGTTCACTTAGGGCTATTTGTGCCTCTCTTGCTCATGTTGAGTTGTTTCTTGCCATATATCGAAAGTATTTTGAGAGTAAGGTACTACTCTATGTGAGTCAGTGTTGCAGAACTGAGCTCTTTCCTGGAATTCACAACCCCTTTTATTTGCAAACATTTGGGTGTTTTTATTCACAAAGAACATGTGGAAAGCAAAACATTATGATTAATAGCCAAAGAAGGATTTGTACTGCAATTACTTTCTTGGCCAGTTTGAAAAGCTCTTTCCAGTCACAAAGTAGTTTTGTCTAACAGTCACAGATGTTCATGGATAGATTGTGTGAAAAGAGAAAAAGACTCCTGTTTATGAAGCCATGCCACACAATTAGGGAACTGAAACATGATAGGATTTAGGCAGTCATATGGCACGAATAGCAAATATTCACTGGGTGAAATTCACTACTGTGCAGAGGGCCCAGCACAAGGTCCATATACCACTTATGTCCTACTTATACTTTCTACACTGGATTTAAGTAGAACTTAAGTTATGCATAGGCCTTGTGCTAGGTCCTCTGCATAGCACTGAACTTCACCCACGGTGATCAGTTTGCAAATGAGAAACTACAATTTGTTTACACAACTAGTTGTTGAACAATTGTGAACAAGAAGAAATTAAGAAAAATTACACCCTGTTCGTGGATAATTTGTGAACAAATAGGTGTCACATTCATGGAATAATTTGAGTAGCTCTAGGCCAAAGGTTAAATTACTTTCAGAATCTAAAATTATGCATATGCTTGCAATATACACATATTTAATATAGTTAATTGCTCTAACTCTGTTGTGTCGTTATTCTAGGTAGGTGACGCAGTCCTTGAAAATGCACGTCTTATGTTACAGATGGAGAACATTCAAGCCTGTGCTGAAGATTTTAAAGACAGGTAGCTTTCTTAAGGCAACAATATGGGCGATTTCTTTGAATAAACATATACTTACCATATTGAATATTAAAACGGAATGTCCATATTAGAGAGAAAATGTGTCTAGTGGTTAGCATTGGGATCTGACTCGCTTTTTGACCTTGGACACCCTCTGACCTTATCTCACGGTCTTATTGTGTAACTAAATTAAGGTTGTAATGAATTTTGAGATCCTCAGATAGGTGATTTGAGAGCAACAGATTATTATTATTTTGAAATAGTGCGACTTTAAAAATTTCCAGTAGTCAGAAATTTACTGGCAAAGTTATTTCTGGGCTCTCACTGATATAAAGACCTAGGGCTCTTGCTAAAGGGACACAACTCAAATCTGGCTCAAAATTTTAATTTTATACTAACAAACTTTTATAAAACCCAATTCCTATGGAAATGTGTTTATGGTTTTTTTAAAACATCAAGTGAAACAAGAAATACAAACATTGTAGCACAATGAGCCTCAGTGCAATGCCTATATACAAAAATGAAAGTGACTACTGATTTTCATTGTCCATGACGAGAGTAATGAAAAGAGTAAAAGAAGAGCATAAATAGTGACAAATTGTACTTTTAAAAATTCTTACAGTTTTCAAAATCTAAGTTACCGTTTGTATCACTGATAGATGTCTTTTTACAGCAGAGGTAAAACTGTGGGATGCGCCCCCCTTGGGGGGTGCAGGGGAACATTCGGGGAGGGAGAGGCTGGGGCCCAGGCGTGCCCCCACGGGGGGTAGGGAGGGAGCACCACCCAGCTCCACTCCTGGCCCCAGCCCCGCGGGCCCCGGCTGCCAGCCCCATGCCTGCGGGCCCCAGCTGAGGCTCCGCTCCCGCCCTTAGTTACGGCCCCAGCCTCATCACCCTTACCCCGTCCGCATACCCCCTTCCCAGAGCCACGGTCCCACTCCCGGCCTAACTCCTGGGGGGTGCAGACAAGGGTAAGGGTGGGGGTGGGGGTGGCGCAAAGTAAAAAAAACAACTGGTTTTCAGTATGATCTTAAATTGATAGTGTCCCTTTGAATTGCACTTACTACCACTACTACTACATCATATTAGGCCTGATTCTTCTAACCCTTATTCATATTAGAACTGTTTACGTAAGCAAGGGTTTGCAAGATCAGATCTTTATACTCCATATGTATATCACACTAGTTTATCTTCACCCTTCAATGATTTTGATCTTTTCTTAAATTCATCTCTCTTTAACAGTTACATTTAATAACATCAAAATATACATTGTGTTCTTGGCCTTCTCTTTAATGTTTCTGTCAGAAAGACAAAGCTTTGAGCTCCTAATACTACTCTTTCAAATGCAGTCTGTCAATTTCATAATCTAAGTAGTAAAATAAATTGCCAACTGACTTTCACTAGCAATTTAAATATACAACACATAACATTTTCTTTGTTTTCACTGAATCAGAGCAACGGATATTAAAATCTCTACTACCTCTCACTGGGGTCATCCACCTGTTTCCAAAGCTACTGAATTCCAGGCAAAGAAGGCAGCTCACCAAGGGAGGAGTGTAGAAATTGTTTATGAAGTTGGCTCTGTTCACACCTGTATCAGAGAGTCCAGCTGCCAAACTGTCTGGGTTCAATGCCGCAGCATCCCAAAACTGACAATCTGTGCATTGAACAAGAGACTTTTCACACGACCAGGCCAATGTCATTGCCATAATTTAGAACAAAAGATAAGAATGAGAAAGAAACAACTTACAGTAATATAGACAAACAAAGCAATATACCAAAAACAACAACAAAAATCCCCATTGAGCTTGTAGGGAAAAATCAGCTGTATTTTACAGCCAGGCATTTTGCTTTAATAGCATGTTTTTTTACTGGCACAACAGTTGTTCAACACACACAGCCTCAACCAAATAAGCATTTGCCACCTGATATTTTTATTTTCATTATAAAGCAATGGCCAAATTAGAGATGCTTGCAGGAACATTATATGTTATGATATTTTTAAAAGAGAAATAATAAGAATAGGCAGTTTGTGTGAATAAGGCCTGTGCTGGTGATAGGGTAGTTTTAAGTCCAAAGTTAGTGGCAAACTTTCCATTTGCTTCAACATGACTGGGATTTGCCCTTAAAGGTAGATTATATCCCAAGGAACAACAAACCAAGCCTTCCCCCAATAGGTTTAATAATAAACAGTAATAATAATACTTGGAGCTCATATAGTGTTTTTCATCCTTAGTTCTCACGGCACCTTGCAGAGGTGGGTGCACATTACTATCCCCATTTTATAGATGGGGAAACAGAGAGACAGAAAGGAAAAGCCACCCAAGTTCGTTTAGTATGAGAATGTCAGATCCAGGAAAAGAACACAGGTCTCCCAATTCCCATTCCAGAACTCTACCCACTAGACAATGCTGTTTCTCAAACTGCTAATTAGTGTCTTGACATAATTTGCCTTTTAATAAAGCAAGGCGTAATGATTGACCTGACAATGGTTTTGAAGTGTATAAAGAAATAGTATGAGTGAGAGACATCTTCTGTGCTTATCTATCTGGTACATAACAGTAATTAACATGATGGTGTGACATTTTGGGGACTACTTAGACCAGTAAGGGGTTCTGTGCCCATCTCCCCTGTAATCTTGGAGGCCTTTGTGCCATGCAGCTGTGGTTCAGATCCCTGAACAGCCTGACACGGACAGCCCTTCCAGTCCTGAGTCTCCCCTAATACATCCTCCCAGAGTGTCACAAAGGCACTTTTTCCCTTGATCTTCTGCAATTTGCCAATACCACTAGCTAAATCAATAGTAGAAAAAAAAAAAAAAGCGCTGACTTTAATGCTGTTAAGTAATCTTCAATTCTAAATAAGGTATAGGCATCCTTATGGGTGACCTGGTTCAACTTTTAATGAACCTACACAAAAGCACAGTCTCCCATGTTTTTTTCTGAACTAGCATAACTGGCACAGCCCAGTCAGAAATCACCTGACTTCTATATAATGTCATAGGTCTGGCCCCCATAATTCAGAGTCACAGCTGGTACTAATCCTTTCCCCCCGTTAAAACATTTTTGCAGCTATTGTAGTATTCCCTTCTTTACCTCAGCAAAGTAAAGCAATATATCCCTGTCAACCCATTTTTGTTTTACAAATTAAAATGGTTTCTATATTTGGGTGCAGCTTGATGGGAAGCGTCTCTTTTATTCTCACTTTCCCCATATTGATTATAAAAAGTTTTATAATTTCTTATATGTCTAAAAGTATTCTGCCAGACTTTCTTTTTTTGAATGGAGAGTTGCTCCTGATCCTTTAGTACCTGCAGCAGCTCCTCGTAACAATGTTGCAGTAGATTCATACCTATGAGTGTTGGTGGTAAGCATTCACTGTTGACATCACTAACAAAAATACCCCGATTGAGATATTTAATAGTCCTACTTCTAATTTCAGCTTCCATGTAGCCAAACAATTTCCTGGTACCAACTTCACCCTGTACTTAATAGTCAATAAACAATTTTGAGCCTAATATTTCATGAAATGTTGGCTCTAATGTGATAACTTGTGACCTGGTATCCAGCAAGGCCCACATTTCTCTCCCATTAATCTCAAACAAACAGGCAGGCATTTTCCTATAGTAGTAGCCTGCCCTCCAATGTTGTTCAGATCTATACTCTTGTCCCTCCAAGATCCGACCCCCAATCCACAACCTTCTGCTTAAAGCCACAGCATTAGTATTTTTAGTCATGTACCTCCTTTCTATATATCCCACCTTACTGCATCTCCTGCAAATAGGATTGCCATCATAATCAACTATTGGCTGTGTTATGAGCATCTCAACTCACTGTGGCCTGCATCTGTATTCTCTAGGTGCCAAGACCTCCTGCTTCAAATCCAGTCTCATCTCTTGAATTTCCCTCTATACCCCTCCTAAATGTTCTCCAAAAAAGTCTCTTCTGTCCCAGAATTACCATCCTCTGACTTTTGGCCAGCCTGCACCACACACTGACTAGCATTTTCAGATTGCAAGGCAACAGCATATTTGTAGCCGTACTGTGGCTATACCATAACTACCCTGACTTGTCCATTACCTCTCATAAGTTTTATAGCCTCTTCTTAAAGTCTAGGATGGAAGTTTCCAGATTCTGTCTTAACTATAATGTTAATTCCATACATAACATCATATAACCCCTCAATGAATTTGTCTGTCAGCATGTTATTAGTATCTTGGGCTTCGTGAGATTCTAACTTTTCTATTGCTTGTAAAACCTCCTGTAATCCTAATGTGTACTACCTTAGGCCTGGTCTACACGGGGGGGGGGGGGGGGGAATCGATCTATGTTATGCAATTTCAGTTACGTGAATAATGTACCTGAAGTTGACGTACTTAGATCGACTTACTGTGGTGTCTTCATCGCGGTGAGTTGACGGCTGCCGCTCCCCCGTCGACTCTGCCTGTACCTCTTGCCAAGCTGGAGTACAGAAGTCGATGGGAGAGTGCTCAGGGATCGATCGCTGCCCGCCGATCCGGCTGGTAGTGAAGACATACCCTTAGACTTTCTGTTGGAGTTTGTACCGTGGGGAAGAAACTCTATTTCCGTTCTGACAAGGTACGAGTGTCAAACATACAGCCTAATCTTCTGACTATTTGTTCTGTAGTCCCTTTTTCATTTTTCAGCCATGTAGTACTCACTTCTTTTTTAGCTGTACCCACTAATTGCCCAATCAGAATCTCTGTTTTCTCCATGCAGTCAAAACATTACTGTTGCACTGTTTTAAATTCTCCAAATGAAACATTACTCCCATAACTAGAAAATTTAGATAACCAAGGCACTCCAAAGAAATACAGCATGGTCAGTGGTGTTGGCACGAGTGGCTGTTGGGCCCCACCACCAGCTGTCCTTTCTCCTGAGTTATCCCCTGACCGACTTATGTTATTTTAAGATGTCGAGTGCCAGGAGTTAAACCAGCCCTCGGAGACAGCAGCAGGGAAAGCGCTGCTGCGTGTTCACACTGTCAGCTGCAAGCGCAGTAGCATGTCCACATTAGCAGCTCTTGCAACACCACAGAGTGCATTGTGGTAGCTATCCCAGTGTGCAAGCAGCTGCAGTGTGCTTTTCAAATGGCGGGGTGGAGTGTGACAGGGAGTGTGTTTTGTGTATGTGGGGGGAGAGACAGTGTGCTTTGGGGGGCAGAGAGTGTGTCAACATGCTGTCTTGTAAGTTCAGACAGTGGCAGGGGGAAACCCTGACACCAGCCTCCACCTCCCGCCTCTCTCTCACACACACGCACAAATGCCAGCCTCTGCAGCAGCAGCATTCCACAGTAATGGTTTGCTTTGTCCCCGAGCAGATAAGCATGCCGGCTGTCAGAAACAGAGCTTTGAAAGGGGATAGCCGCATGCCTGCAGCAGAGTTCAAAACAATGACCAGAGTGGCCACTTTACTTCAAGGGATTATGGGACGTTTCCGGAGGCCAATCACAACGCAGTAATGCAACATGTCATCCACACTGACACCCCGGCGTTTCAGCCAGGGCGCAGCAAGCTCTATGCTTTTTGTGGAGGTGGATTACCCAGGGCCGGCGCAACCCATTAGGCAACCTAGGCGGTCGCCTAGGGCACTACAATTTGGGGGGCGGCGACTGCGGCGGCATTTTGGGGTGGGACCTTCTGCCGCCTAAGGCGGCAGAAAAGCTGGCGGTGCTCCTGGGATTACCAGGGGCACTCCAGCCCTGGAGTCCAGGCATTCTAAGTGCATTGCCAGTGTGGACACCTCAGGAGTTAGGGTGTACAGGGCTGATTTAATGTGCTCTAACTTGCAAGTGTAGCCAAACTCTTAGATTCAATGATCCTATGGCTGTACCTCTGTTCATCAAGTTTATCCACAAGCAGGGTTTCTTCACCTAGTGGCTCTCACTTGGCCATTAGATGCCTTCGAATTGCATTCCTTTAATAGATGTTCAGTCATTCTCTCTGTTCATTTACTTTAGGTCCTTTGTGGTTGAGCTTCTCTTTTACTGTTTTGAGAATCTATTTTCATCTAACACAACTTTTTGATCAATTCCCTTTTTCACCAATTATATATATTTTTTTCAGTTCTTTTCCCTTGATAGTTTCTCTTCAGTACATCTGCAGATTTTATTTCCCCCTACTTCCCTTCTCTAATAGGATCTGCTAATATGCCCAGTTCTAATTTTTTCTGCTTCTCCTGACCTGAAAGCTTTCCTATTTTCCTTCTTTCCTTTTCACTCCCTTACTTTTATTCTCTTGTTCTTCTTTTATTTTATCACCTCATCTCCTACTCCAGCTCAAGTTTATCCACTAACTCAGCACCTAGATCCTTCTCCTTCCCTCCTTCTTTCTAACAGCTTTTTTCCAACTGCCTTTCCTTCCTAGTCATCTGATACCCTCCCAGGCTCAAGCTACTTTCACATTGGCTGTTCCCTTCCCAGGACAGCATTCCACACTGCTGCATCACAAGCTGCAGGCCCTAATTAGGATGACCATATTTCCCAAAGGGAAAACGGGACGCCACCTGGGGCTAACAGAGGTTCCCCCCAGCCTGCGCGGGGCTGGCCCGTGCCAGTCACCCGAGCTCCCCCACTTCCCTGCACAGGGCTGGTGTTGCTCGCCCAAGCTCTGCTTCCCCCGCTTCCCAAGCGGGGCTGGCGTTGCTGCTTGCTCAAGCACTGCCTACCCCCTGCGCAGGGCTGGCACTCCCTTGCACATTCCTTCAAACCCTGCTTTTTTTCCCACAAAAGTGGGCATTTGCCCCATTTTCTCTTGCCAACTTGCCACTTTTGCCAATAAAGTCGGGACGGCCAGGACAGGGCTTAAAAAAGGGACTGTCACGGTCAAAATGGAATGTATGGTCACCCTAACCCTCATAGTACCTCTAACTTAAAACTACAGCAAGTGCTGATGCTGGGGCCAGGGTTACTACACTATCATTTACAAAATGCAAGTTTGAATGCATACGCTTACTACATTTTTCTGTGCAGATATGAAAATGAACAGCCATTCAGAAAGGCAGTGGAAGATGAAATTAATTCCCTATATAAAGTGATTGATGATGCTAATTTAACTAAAATGGATCTGGAGCGTCAGATAGAAAGCATGAAAGAAGAATTAGGTCTGCTGTCAAAGAATCATGAAGAAGTAAGTCAAGACTGGGTGCAATGCATAGGTAGTATGTGTCTGTTTAAGTCAGGTCAATATGACACTATCTTAACCAGAAGTGAAAAAGCTAATTCTGTCAAGTATAAATGATAATTATCTATCTGCAAATTGTTCCTATTTCTCTCTCTCTTTTGTTAGCTTACAGACCTCTCACCTTTCTAGTCCTAATTAAAGTTATCCACATACAACTTGCCACATTTTTGACATCTGATAAATATAACATGGGGAGAGGGATAGCTCACTGGTTTGAGCATTGGCCTGCTAAACCCAGGGTTGTGAGTTCAGTCATTGAGAGGGCCATTTAGGGATTTGGGGATTTAGTTGGGGGTTGGTCCTGCTTTGAGCAGGGGGTTGGACTAGGTGACCTCCTGAGGTCCCTTCCAACCCTGATATTCTATGATTCTATGATAGCTGAGCTATATTCATTCCATGTGACACTGAACACGACAAACACACAAGATGATTTATGAGGCTGGACCTTCATTAGGTGTAAATCCCTTGTGCTCTGAGGCCTGATTCTCCTCTCACTCGCACCAAAGTAAATTCCACTGAGAGAAGAATCTGACCCCATGGAATCTTTAAACCATCAAACTTCTGAAATAACATACTTAAATTACTTTACATTAAATGTGCCATACTTAGCAAGCCACTCCATTCCCAAGACTTTTAATTTCGCCTTCTGTTCTGAGCAACAAATCATTGAAAGAAGTCAAAATGACATGAGAAAATAGACTACCCACAGGCCCAATTTTGCAATCCTTATTCATTGACGTAAGCAGGAATTGCATTAGTGAAGATTAGTCATACTAGTAAAGGCTTCAGCATCTAACCCCAAGTAAGCACCCTCAATATAAGGTGGCTAGAAAGCTGGCTAGATCGTCGGGCTCAACGGGTAGTGATCAATGGCTCCATGTCTAGTTGGCAGCCGGTTTCAAGTGGAGTGCCCCAGGGGTCGGTCCTGGGGCCGGTTTTGTTCAATATCTTCATTAATGATCTGGAGGATGGTGTGGACTGCACTCTCAGCAAGTTTGCAGATGACACTAAACTGGGAGGAGTGGTAGATACGCTGGAGGGTAGGGACAGGATACAGAGGGACCTAGACAAATTAGAGGATTGGGCCAAAAGCAACCTGATGAGGTTCAACAAGGACATGTGCAGAGTCCTGCACTTAGGACGGAAGAATCCCATGCACTGTTACAGACTAGGGACCGAATGGCTAGGAAGCAGTTCTGCAGAAAAGGACCTAGGGGTTACAGTGGATGAGAAGCTGGATATGAGGCAACAGTGTGCCCTTGTTGCCAAGAAGGCTAACAGCATTTTGGGCTGTATAAGTAGGGGCACTGCCAGCGGATCGAGGGACGTGATCATTCCCCTCTATTTGGCATTGGTGAGGCCTCATCTGGAGTACTGTGTCCAGTTTTGGGCCCCACACTACAAGAAGGATGTGGAAAAATTGGAAAGAGTCCAGCGGAGGGCAACAAAAATAATTAGGGGGCTGGAGCACATGACTTATGAGGAGAGGCTGAGGGGAACTGGGATTGTTTAGTCTGCAGAAGAGAGAATGAGGGGGGATTTGATAACTACTTTCAACTACCTGAAAGGGGGTTCCAAAGAGGATGGATCTAGACTGTTCTCAGTGGTACCTGATGACAGAACAAGGAGTAATGGCCTCAAGTTGCAGTTGGGGAGGTTTAGGTTGGATATTAGGAAAAACTTTTTCACTAGGAGGATGGCGAAGCACTGGAATGGGTTACCTAGGGAGGTGGTGGAATCTCCTTCCTTAGAGTTTTTTAAGGTCAGGCGTGACAAAGCCCTGGCTAGGATGATTTAGTTGGGAATTGGTCCTGCTTTGAGCAGGGGGTTGGACTAGATGACCTCCTGAGGTCCCTTCCAACCCTGATATTCTATGATTCTATGAATGACAGAAGACAAATTGCAGAGTTACCTCAAGGCCCATTTAAGGGCAATGCACAGTTGTGCTGCCCAGGGAACAGAACAGGGAGCAAACTGTGACTCAAGAGAGTCAGAATTCAGTACTTGCATTCTCCTTGTTCCACTGGGTAAGTAAGCTGGACCAGCCCTATACCTAATTGTAGATTGCTTCCCCATCCACACTGGCACAACTGTGCCAAACCAAGGCTCCACCCACTCCGTCTCTGTCTGCCTCCTCCCCATCTAGGTGTGGTGGGAAGGGAAGGGAGTAGGGCTGTCAAGCAATTAAAAAAAATTAATCATGATTAATCGCAGTTAAACAATAGAATACCATTTATTTAAATATTTGTGGAGGTTTTCTACATTTTCAAATATATTGATTTCAATTACAACACAGAATACAAAGTGTACAGTGCTCACTTTATAATTATTACAAATATTTGCACTGTAAAAAGAAATATTTTCAATTAATCTACAAGTACCGTAGTGCAATCTCTTTATCATGAAAGTTGAACTTACAAATGTAGAATTATGTACAAAAAATAACTGCACTCAAAAACAAAACAAAGTAAAACTTAAAGCCTCCAAGTCCACTCAGTCCTACTTCTTGTTCAGCCAGTCGCTGAGAAAAACAAGTTTGTTTACATTTACTGGGAGATAATGCTGCCAGCTTCTTATTTACAATGTCATCTGAAAGTGAGAACAGGCATTTGCATGGCACTTTTGTAGCCGGCATTGCAAGATATTTACGTGCCAGATATGCTGAACATTCGTATGCCCCTTCATGCTATGGCCACCATTCCAGAGGACATGCTTCCATGCTGATGACGCTCATTAAAAAAATAATGTGTTAATTAAATTAGTGACTGAACTCCTTGGGGGAGAACTGTATGTCTCCTGCTCTGTTTTACCTGCATTCTGCCATATACTTCATGTTATACTTCATGTCTCAGATGATGACCCAGCATGTTGCTCGTTTTAAGAACACTTTCACTGCAGATTTGACAAAAAGCAAAGAAGATACCAATGTGAGATTTCTAAAGATAGCTATAGCACTTGACCCAAGGTTTAAGAATCTGAAGTGCCTTCCAAAATCTGAGAGGATGAGGTGTGGAGCATGCTTTCAGAAGTCTTAAAAGAGCAACACTCTGATGCGGAAATTACAGAACCTGAATGACCAAAAAAGAAAATCAACCTTTTGCTGGTGGCATCTGACTCAGATAATGAAAATGAACATGTGTCAGTCCGAACTGCTTTGGATCGTTATTGAGCAGAACCCATCATTAGCATGGACGCATGTCCTCTGGATTGGTGGTTGAAGCGTGAAGGGACATAGGAATCTGTAGCACATCTGGCATGTAAATATCTTGCAATGCCGGCTATAAAAGTGCCATGCGAACGCCTGTTCTCACTTTCAGGTGACATTGTAAACAAGAAGCGGGCAGCATTATCTCCCAGTAAATGTAAACAAACTTGTTTGTCTGAGCAATTGGCTGAACAAGAAGTAGGACTGAGTTTACTTGTAGGCTCTAAAGTTTTACTTTGTTTTGTTTTTGAGTGCAGTTAGTTAACAAAAAAAAATCTTCCTTTGTAAGTTGCACTTTCACAGTAAAGAGATTGCACTACAGTACTTGTATGAGGTGAATTGAAAAATACTATTTCTTTTATCTTTTTACACTGCAAATATTTGAAATAAAAATACTACAAAGTGAGCACTGTACACTTTGTACTTTGTGTTGTAATTGAAATCAATATATTTGAAAATGCAAAAAAAAAATCATACATTTCAATTATTTAATACAATTATAATATTTAATATGTAATACAATTCTATTGTTTAACAGTGCAATTAAAACGGCGATTAATCGCAATTCATTTTCTAAATCACGATTAATTTTTTTGAGTTAACCGTGTGAGTTAACTGCGATTAATCAACAGCCCTAGGAGGGAGTAGTGGCTCTGCAGCAACTGTTCTCCTTCTGTACCCAGAATGGCAATGTGGGTAGCTCATTCAGAGGAGTAAGGTTGTGACATATGCTCCATTATTTACCAGTGCAGGCACATAAGACAGGTCACAATAGAACCCAGAATAAGTACTTGATCTTCACATGGAAATGCCATCACAGGAAACTGTTGAACAGAATGATTATCTCAAAGGGGCACATTTTTAAAGGGCCCTCAACTCAGCCTCCATTTTTGCATGTACATTTTTACATACCCTCACCCACATTTATTCTCAGCACTGTCATCACTTGTAGGTGATATTGTTTACAGACCAATTATCAGACCCCTTTACGCTGTTCTAGGAGTCTATGGAAATGGTATATGTAAATAGGGTGGTGTAAAAGGGACTATAATTCAGGCCTACATGTGCAAACTTCATTTGTTTTTGTGCCCATACACATGACAGTGCTCAAAACTATTTGTACAAGCATTTGTAAAAGAATTGGCCTGAATTTGGCCTGCAGAAAATAAATGTTAAATAATGGGCCTGTTACCAGCCATCTAAATAGTTTTTCTCAAGCAGTGATGAACAAACACTTTTCCAGGAAGTTTTATTCCTTCTATATCCCAGCCTTACATCCAAGCAGCATGCAGATCCTCTGAGCTGAGACAGCATATTTATACATACATACACACCCATGCTTATACAGAGACAGATTTCAGTTGGGGGCTGTGCTATACTCTTGGGAAGGATCCTAAAGGTGCCTGTAACACACCAGACATAGGAAATCATATGAAAGAATTGATTAGTTGGAATATCCCCTCCAGAGAACAGGCTAGACAACGGGCCTCTAGACAATGGGCCTGCTTCTCCACTGCCTTGCACCTTATACAGTCATTTACTCCTGTGCACACTACCAAAACAGAATGACAGTGTTTTACACTCACACTGCATTCACTTTGCAAACGTGTAAATGACCACAAAAGGTGCAAGGTAATGGAGAATAGATCTTTTAAGAAGCTTGCAGTAGCCCCAACAAGAGCTAAAGTTTAAATAATGGCTTTGTGGATGTGTTTGCATCACACCGAGACAACTAAATTGCACCATAAGTGCTCCTTAGTATCCCCTAAAACTGGAACTGACCGCTGACCCTTTTTCTTATATGTATGTTTTTTTCAGGATGTGAAGATGTTATACAATCAGCTTGCTGGATCACAGCTGGAAGAACTGGAAGCTCCAATTGGAACTGGCCTGGATGACATACTGGAAAAAATCAGAATTCACTGGGAGAAGGATATAGAGAAAAATCGTGTTGAGACAGGTGCCTTGCTTCATACCAAGGTAGGCACCTACAGTGTCCTTCATACCAAGGTAGGCACCTACGGTGTTCTCTGCAGCTGTCTCCAACACCAAGGAAAAACATATATTTTTTCTAGTCCCCTGGGGTAATCATTAAAATATTTTTTCTTGAAACAAAGAATGATAACAGTCTAAGGAACCTTGATCCAGCTTCATCCCAAGAAGTGTTCATGCAAATCCACTGACCTCACTGGGGTGGCACAGATGTAACTCAGAGTAGAAATTCAGCCTATTTATATCAATTTTAAAACATCAATGCTTTCATTGCAAAATAAGGGAGTCTGTACACATTTTTGCTTTCCTATCATTTCCAACGAGACGCTAAAGCAGAAAATTAGTTCTCTACGGCAGTATTTTTCAGACTGGGGTCCGCAACCCCCTGGAGTCCTTCCGCAGGCCCAGCTGTTTCCCAGCATGCAGGAGGCACTGGGAGGGAGGGGGAGGAGCAGAGACAGGGTAGAATCATGTCTGGGGCCGCTGGCCCTGCTGATCAGCTAGGGTTGCCAACCCTCCCAATTTCGCTGGGAGTTTCCTGGAATCAGGTTCTATCTCCCAGAGGCTATTGAAGCCAAACTGGGAGATTTTAGGTGCTAAAAGTCTGGCGGTGCAGCAAAGCTAAGGCAGGCTCCCTGCCTACCCTGGCTCTACGCCACTCCGGGAAGCAGCCAGCACATCCCTGCGGCCCCTGGGAGGGGAGGGGAGTGGGCAGGGGGTCTCCGTGCGCTACCCCCGCCCCGAACGCTGATTCCACAGCTCCCATTGGCTGGGAACTTCGGCCAATGGGAGTGGCAGGGGCAGCGCCTGTCTGCAGGGGAAGCACCTGTGGGCAGGGGCAGTATGCAGCGACCCCCTGCTCTCCCCCTACTGCCTGCCACTTAGTGGGATTTTCAAATGTGCCATAGATGCCCAAACATCTTAAAATTTTGTCTCAATGTACAGCTGAAGTCTTCTTTGACTTGTCTACATGATGCTCAAATTCCTATCTGAGCTGATAGTTAATTTAGATCCTAAAACGGTATACAAGCTTTTTAACTATTTCCCTCCAAATGCACTACTTTGCCATTTATCAACATTGAACATCATTTACCACTGTGTTGCTCATTCATCTAGCTTGGTTAGGTCCCCCTGAAGTTCCTCACTAAACTAAATAACTTTGTGTCACCTGCCAAACTGGCCATCTCACTCACATACACACCCCTCAAGATTATTAACAACATGGGACCTTGTACAGAACTTTGAGGCACTCTGCTGTTAGACTTTTGTTATGATGATAACTGACCATTTAATGCTACTTTTGTTTCCTATTAGCTAGTTTACCTGTCACCTCATGACTACTTAGTTTCTTTAATAGCCTCCTATGAGACACCTTGTGAAAGACCTTTTGAAAGTCTACAAAAATCACGATTCCTTTATCCACTACTTTATTGACATGTTCAAATAATTCTTTATTGACATGTTCAAAGATATTAGTGAGACATGATTTCCTTTTGCAGAAACCATGCTGATTAGACTATCAGATCTATCATTGTCTTCCAGATGTTTCAATCTATTTTAATCATTTCAGTTATTTTAATTCTATGAAAACAAATTAACTCAGCTTCCAGACTCCTGAACAGTGCACAATGCAGAGCAATAGCACAGACTGTCCTAAAATCAAACAGTTCTCTAGGAACTTCAAAAATAAAGCACCATACACTTAGAAGGAAATCCTGCCCTGGCCCTCCCTCACCCAAATGCCTCCAAGGCACAAGGAATTTGGTGTACACTCTCCCCTCGGTACAACTGCACAAGTGCAGGAAGAATAAAAGCAGAAGGACACAAAAATAATTAGATCAGGTTTAGGGTCAGATTATGAGTGGCCTTTGTGCTGATGCCCAGTTGCGAGAACACAAGGATGCTTCCCTCCTCCGTGCACCTCATAAAAGGGATAAGGATATTTGCAGTCCCTGTAGAAGCATAGGGATGGCTCTCTCTGTGCATCCCGGGAAGTGCAAACTATTCCACAGGGGACACACCAGGAGTTCATCAGGTAGTTCAGGAGGAGATTGTATCTCTTGGAGGTACAATCCCTCCCTAAAATGCCTCTGGGCAATGTGACTCTGCACCATCTGCTACTCATTACTATGTCTAATAGGCACAATCTAGTCAGAGCAGAATTCACCCCTTTACAATGCAGCACAATGCATTACTTAAGTCCTACTTAAGCCCTATTTTGAGGGCTTAATTGGGACTTAAATGGTGCATGTGTCTTTGCTAACCTTCTGCACATGGAAGAATTTCACCCGTATGGACTAAGATAGGTTTTTAAATTTCGTTACAATGGAGATAATCTGAGTCAAATCAAATAAGTTGAGCTATACAACTGCCCACACCCTGCTATTGGTGTATCTGTATTTATGCATTCACAATATTAGCATATGAAATTCCAGATCCATTTGATTGTTATATTACCTTCGTGGTAAAAGATTACGTGGTCAGAAAATAGGCCACAAAGTGGGATAGGGCTAGGCTGAGCATTCGGTGTGAACCCAAAGTACCCTACATAAACTAGTATTAAAAGTGACCTGAAAGGGAGGGGGAAATAGGGCCTGAGTTCTTATTTTGGTTTTGAGATGTGAAAAAGGGGGATTGAATGTTTGTTTTTCCTCAAAGAGAGTTTTTTCCTACTTGTTTTTTCTGAGAAATATCAGGAAAATCAAGTCTGATGTTTGCTCAATGTAGACTTGGAGCTCTTTTGACCCTTGACCTTTCCCATCCTAACAAGAGCTCTGTGTGGCTCGAAAGCTTGTGTCTTTCACCAACAAAAGTTGGTCCAATAAAAGATATTACTTTAGCCATCTTGTCTCTCCCTTACTAAAAGAGGCAGTCATGTTTAATCTTTCATAAAAAGTATTTTCCTTTGCCTATTTCTAGGGAGTTTGAGTTAAACAGGTGTTAAAACACAAAATATAAAGTATGAAATAATAATTTCCCCTCTTCATTAATCAGGTTTTACTTCATTGGTCTTGATGTCATAATCCTATTAATTCTTCAGTCTTCCATGAATCCTACAATCTTCCATAAAAACAAACAAACAAACAAAAAATGGAGTAGAAGAGATGTGGATTTCTAATATAAAATGAAATGGGGAAAAAAAACCTCCAAACTTTCACTATAATACATCATATAGAGGAAAAAGTGCAGAACCCCATTTTTCTCTTTGCAGGTCACTTTTAATGTATTTGTATGAACACTAAGCAGCATGCTGATGGGAATATATGTATGTATTCTTGGATACATATATATATAGACCAATTTTACAATACGTATACAGAAAAAGTGGTGGTTACGCTCTTAAAAGTATCCAAAATTGTTAAAGGAACTGAAAATAGAAATGACAAATTTAAAATCAGAGTAGCCACAAATTGCAAAAGACTACTTTCATTATGGGATGGGAGGAATATAAATTATTATTATTAAAGCATTTTGTGACTGACAACTATTACCTGTTGTCAGCAAACCACAGAAACAGCACCTGCTGTACAAACCCAAGAGGATGAACTGGTGGAATCCCTGAGAGCAGAGTTCCATGAAACAGCCTGCAAAATACAGAGTCTACAAGCAGAGACTGAATCTTTAAGAACTTTGGTAAGTAGCTATCGATTTAGAACTGGTGTATACTCACTGGACTATACTCAATAAAATTCAGTATGCTTTTCTAGGGCATATTCTCATCTTGATGTGCCTGGTGAGAATAAGTCCCTATATGCCCGCACTCTCATTGATTAAACTGGTGGTGTGGGTGCCCAGCACTTATGAAAATCAGGCTCTGAAATTTTATCCCTCAACACTTTAATTCATTAACATTTGTAAACCTCACTGAGATTACTGGGTACATAGTGTTATAGAGCACAAAGTATATTAAGCAAACTTTAGTGCCTTTTAACCAGATAGACCAACGGTTTGCAAACTTTTTGAGCTGAGCACCCCCTTTGAGTTACAATTTTTGTTGCACCCTTACAACTCAGACAAAAATAGATACATAAAGTATGCTTGATAGACTATTCATAAACCTAACAGAGGCCGTAACACAACTTTAAGTAAATTACCTACACCTGTAAGTTTCAAATACACAGATACTTAGCAATGGCACAGCCAAGGCTTCCTCAGCAGCAGGCTGCTTCTACCTTGCAGCCAGACAGTGCCACTAGGGCAAGGCCAATACCTGCCCCTCTGCCCCTCCCCTCTTGGGTTTTTAGGGTGGGGGAAAGCACCTGGGAAGGTCTCTGGAGGGGGAGCCAGCGCTGAACATGGAGGCTGCCAAGAGCAGAAATCTGCACAGTTGCAGCGGATGCTGAACCTGACCCACAGGCTGGGTGGCCCACTGAGGTGGGTCGCAGGGGAGGTAATGCTCCCTCTCCGCCCCCCTTCCCCATGGGGGCTGGACCAGGCCCTGCTATTGGGGCTGGCACAAGCCACCTGGAGTCACCACTCGCCCTCCCCCAAGTTCCTCCATGCTCCTATGGGGGGGGGGCAAACCCCACAGTTTGAAAAACTCTGAGATAGCCTTGGACAAAGCAGTTTATCAGTCCACATTGCCACAATGCACAGATAGAATACAAATATCTAATGAACAGAATGCCCAGTATACTGGGGTCTCCATTTCAGCAAATTCAAATGCAAAGGATTAGGGCAGTTTCAAATTTCCCACACATACCATTCACTGCAGCCTAACTGAAACGCTACTACAAAGATTATCAGAAATCATGACTCTGTTCTGAGTGTTATAATTACTGTTTCATGTAGAAAAGGGGTCTGGAGAACTCCTTGTATGATGCTAAGCACTGGCATGACATTGAACTTCAGAACCTAGGCTCTGTCATTACCAAGCTAGAGGCAGAGGTGCGAGAAATCAGAGCAGAAACTGAGCAGCAGCAGAGGGATCGTGAAACTCTGCTGTCCAACAAAATACAGCTGGAGAAGGATATCGCTGCATATCACTGTCTTCTGGATGCAGAAGAAAGAAGGTATTTCTTTTTAAAATGGAGAGTATGTCATGAACACAGAACTTGTGAATAACATGAATAATAACAATGTGCACTGCGGGATATGCGCTGAGATCCCCAGAGACAACAGAACTGGAATGGTCCACTGAGCAGTGGCTAGATTTGAAGAACCTGTACAGGGGGATGTACACCTCAAGTCCAACTCTGCATAGGTTCCTAGTTCTTTGCATTAGATGCCAGTAGTGTGAGAGCAGGGCAGGGGAGGAGTAGACCAGGGCCAGTGGATCAAGGAGCCTTCATTTCCCAAAGCACTGAGACATAAGAGATAAAGAAGCTATTACAGCCTCAAAGTTACATTAACCGATGTAAAGCAGCTGTGCTGCTGCTTCATATGTTGGGAACATGATTCCCTTCCTTAGACACCCCTCCCTCCCAGTATAAAGACCAGCCACTCAGGCTGGGCTCTTGGGGAAGGCCTCATCCTCCTACAGAACAGAAAATATGATTTAGGCCATGATCCAGTAAAATACTTGAACACATTTACTTTTAAGCACATGTAGTCCCATTGAAGTCAATAGGATTATTCACATGCTTAAAAGACAGCACCTGCTTACATACTTTGCTAGACAGTGGCATAGCTACAGTGGTGCAGTCACTCCAGGTCCCACAAACCTATGGGGGCCCAAACAGATAGAGTAGTGCTACAGCACTTTATTTGGTACACAGAGTCTCAACACTACTCACTCAAATTTGGCCCGGTCAGAGAGGCAGCCAGGCCAAATTTGCGTGGCATTGCAACAAGGCATGCGGGGTTGCAGTGCTGTTCAGGTTTGGCCCAGTTGCCCTCTGTCATGACAGGGGACAGCCGGGCCATGTTTAATGGCCTTGCAACTTGGTACATGGGGGTCGCACGAAGTACCACTCAGATCTGATCCAGCCACAACTCCATCATGACAGAGGGGCAGTTGGAGCAAACCACATCAGCACTGCAACTCCCATGTGCACTCTCACAATGCCACCCATCACTCAAATTTGGCCTGTGTGGTGTGTGTGGGTTGGGTGATAGGAATGAGCAGAACCACTGGGACTGGGAGGAGCCACCGTAGCCCAGGAGAGGAACAGAGCACAGAGCCACGGCAGTGCCAATGAGTGTCCCAGGGGGAGTGGGTGACAGAGTGAGGTGTTGGTGGGCTATGGGGTGAGGTGGGGAGTGTTGGGGGGGGCACCAGGATGAGGGGTTGGGGACAAGTGGAGGATGGTGGGATGAACTGTAGGGGAATTGGGGGATGTTGGAGAGTGGGGGGTATGTTGGGGGTTGTGGCCCAGAGTCTGGAAGGGGCCCCCTAACCTTGTCTTGCACCAGGGTGATCTGGGCCTTAGTGATTAATGTTTAGACTATGTTCTAGTATTTATCAAGGGAAACATTTGTTTCTTCTAGTTGATTGTTTCTTGCTTTACCATCAAATATACCACATTTTCCATCACAGAAGAAAATACTGAATCTACATCTGGTTCTGACTACATGGATTATATTCTGCTCTCAACTGGGGAGTAACTGAGCACCCCTGCAATTCAGCAAAAGCACTTAAGCACACGCTTATAACTAAGCGTGTGCTTAAGTGCATTGCTGAACAGAGGCAAGCTTAAACACATGTTTAAATGCTTTGTTGAATTGGGGGGTCTAAGCTGAATTTGGCCCACTATCTATATCTTTTGTGGAGAAAAATAATCTATTCTTTTTCTTTGAACACTTTTCCTCTGGAGAAGAAATTCTAAATTAATTTAAAGTGTTTTGGAGTTTGCTTCTGGAAGATCTCTAATCATCAGAATTAGCCACAGAGCCTACGAGAACCCATCCCCTCCCCTCTCTCACATTCCAAATCAAAGTTTTCTGTCAACAGGCCCTCATTAAAATGGTTTGCTTTTCAGACAGCATAATCTCCTGCCTAATAGAAAATACCTCGGTGCTAGTAAGTCGGGTCTTGATCCTCCATAAATAGAAGACCCAATGTCACAACTGTAATTGGCTTCTGAGTGGGCTGTAGGATAGCAACAAGGGGAGCACATGCACCTTGTGAAAATGCTGAAGAAAGTAAAAGGTATATAAACAGCTGGGTCCTGGAAATTAAATTTCTACTGATTTTCATTCCAAGTTTTGCGGGAAAGTGTTGAAACATACATTGAAATTGTCTATATACACTAATCATCAGAATGCCCAGTATCAGCTATTGCACAGAACCTACCTACCGTCTTACAAATAATATAATGGAGCAAACTGATCATGATAAATAGAAGTACTGCAATTCTGTTCTAAGATCTTTCAAACAAACGTGGTGGGATTATACATTCAAACAGCTAACTATGTCCATAACTCTGCAGGATGCTTGTAATGATCTTCCAAAAAAAACTGGTTCCCTCCTGTTTTCTGTTTAGAGTTGCAAGACTAGTGGTGTAATTCCCATGTTTCTTTGGGGTGAAATTCACCTATGTGCAGAGAGCCAAAAGAGGCCTGTACATGTCTGAAGTGCCACTTCAGGCCTTAGACAAAGGGGACTTAAGTAGTCTACAGACCTTATTCTGGCCGTCTGAACAGAGGAGAATTTCACTTATGTGAGGGGAGATGTGTGGGAGTGAAGACAGAGAAAGAGGCCTGAGCCACAAAGTTTGGATGGAGAATTAAATTTCAGTAAAGTGACATGTGTGTTGGGTGTGCATTTTGGTCCAGGATGATCTCTAATAAATACACATACTACCTTTCATGGTCCAAATCTTCAAAAGTTCTTATATACAAATGAAAATGCTTTACATATTAATACATTTTTAAAAAGATTAATGTATAGCAATGGTAGAATTTTAATAATAATCAAAATGTTCTCAAAGAGCTGGAATAAAGGTATTGGTGAAATTCAGCCCTGTGCAGAGAACAAGCACAAGGCTTATATGCCACCACCATGCACCGAAGCGGTGCACAAACTTTAAGATTATCATCTGTGAAGGGGTAAATTTCATTCATTGTGAGATAAATTATATATTAAGCGAAACTGTGTTTTCAGTTACATTGGTGTAAGCCTACTGAAGCCAATGGCATTTCACTGGTGTATGGGAAAGTAGAATTTGGTCCAACAATTTTCCCTTTCCTCTTATTACTTGCTCTAATCAGCAATTTTTTTTTTTTAACTTTCAGCTGATTTTGAAATTCCCTGTCCACAGAAGACAATGTTGGAATTCAAAGCAAAAGATGATGTCACTGACAAAAATGTTTGTGGAAACCATAAACCCATCAAAGCAGCCTGCTTTATTCAGTTTGATTTAACAATCTAAGTAGGTTGTAGCTTGAACAACTTTATTAGAGTCTCTTCCTCATGTGAGTGCTTTGCTTACAGATTTCAAGTTACCCATGTTGTTAAAATTATAATAATAAAAATAAATAATTCATTGTAATTGTTTGATTTTTTAAAAATCATTCTCCAATACTTGTCAGTGCTGCTGAAAGGTACTAGATTAACAGCAAAGGTCCTCTTTTTATTCACAAAGTTTATTAATCTCTTTTTGCAATACAAATACTGTTATTAGACTATTCACCCACTATGCAAATAGCACAAAATGTATTTTTACTGCAATGAATGGAAACGCAGGTTTCCATGTTCCTTCACAAGAACTTTGGCTCATTAGTGTGAAATTTAATTTGCACTAATAAACCTGAGGCTGATGAAGCATGAAATTAACTTAATGCAATTAGTTTTACAGTAGGTAAAACTTAGGCAGCAGCAATACAAGCTTCCCCACATCACCCTGAAAACATACCTTAGTTTTCTTCCGGAGGAAACTTCTCCTAAGACAAAACAGGGTAACTCATTTTCAATGCCCCTTCAATCTTTGGCCTTTCTGCTGAGCTTGCTAACAAGAGTGGTAATTAGTGCAAGTGTGGTGGTATGTTTTGTGATATGACCACCTTGCAGCAATTGGGCCAAGATCACTAACTTTTCTCATATGCCACTAGTCACCCGTCAATTGCAGTGACTGACCTGGAGCATATCTGAACCGGACTTTGCGGTAAAGCAATCTGCATACTATTGCCAATCACCTCTACTATTTAGTCCTCCTTTTTATATTTTAATTTTCTCATTTTATTGTATTTGTAATATTGTTATATACTCTGTAACATGTTCAAGCAGTTACTATATAATCAGAGAAATATAAAACTTTGGCCCACTCCTGCAAACCCTTATGCATATGATGAACTTTTATTTGTGAGAGTAATCCCTTCATATGAGTAAAGCTAAACACATATGTGTTTGCTGGATCAGGGCTTTACAATATAAACAACTAGATAAGAAATAAATGCTTGGCATGTATCTGCTTCAGGATATTTTGATATACGTCATTATATGAAATCAAAGGGTGCTAAGAAATAGGATACACATTTAAAGAGTCACAGTCTGAGGACATTTTTTTTTTTTTTTAATTAAATAAATATCAAACAAAGCTACAAAGACCCTTAAATGGATGAGAAAAACAAACTAACTCTAGGTTTATTATACTTCATCAGCAGTGATGCCAGCCTTAATGCCCAGTTAATGTGCTTCTCTCAACACTGTCTTAACCTTTCCTCTACACCAACCCCCTAGGCATGCAACACCCTTCCTGAGATCGTCCATAAAACAACCTCTCCTCATATATTCTCTCATTAAGACCCATTTCAACTGTGATGCCTACAAGATTTTGGTCAAGAAATGGCTAGATAGAGGAGTATATGGGAAATGACTATATGCCTCATTAAACGCAACAGAAAAAAGCTTGTATGCATGGACAGCACATAAACCCTCCGTTTGTGGAGGCTAGCCCCCCACCCCTTTCTGCCCAAGGCCCCGCCCCACCCCGCTCTTGCCCACCAGGACCAGAGGGGCCCTGAGCCCCGCACCACAGCCGGAGGAACCCGGGCTGGCCCGCCCAAGCTGCCCTGAGCCCCGCCCAAGCTGCCCCGAACTCCAGCCATGCCTCCCTGCCCAAGTCCCAGCTGCCCAGAGGAGCCCCAAACACCAGCCATTGCCCCAGGGCTGTGGCAGGGAGCATTAGCCTCCCCAGCCTCCATTACATACTGCCCATGCTTGTATGTTGTATCCATTTCACGTGACATTTGTATATTCCTTTTCTTATTAGATTGTAAAATCTTCAGAACAGGGACTGTGTCTTCCTATATGTTTGTACAGCACCTCGGAAATTGAGAGTGCTGCTACAATTGTGTAATTATACACAAACTGGTGCACAGCAGATCAGATGGAGTGTGTGTGAGAGCCACATTCTGACAAGCAGGATCTTGGGTCTCCTACTTTCATTTATTTTAAGAGTTGAGTATTTTATGTGAAATAGGGCATCTTCCAGAAGTCTTTTTTCAACATGGACTTGGATTTTAGGTTCAAATGATCTGGCATATCTTGGATCTGGTTTTGAATTGTAATGTAAAATATAAATTATTTTCCTAATAAGATCTTTTTTCTTTGGAATTGCAACAGTTGCTTGAAAAACATCTGTGTTCTACCTTCCTCAACTTTAATACTTATAGTCAGGGTTCTCCCCGTTTTTTTGGTTGATCTTCCTGGGACCGTCTCTTCCCTTAGTAAAGGCCAAGAGTTAATCAAAGTAGTCTCCCAGATGTGTGACGTAGTACAACTGGCTCTTTTAAACAAAGTTATTTCCTGTGAAGCGCATTAGAAAACAGTTACTGTATTCCTGGATAAAACTATCCATATTATTTTTAAGGTGTTCATCACCAGAGTATCTGAGTGCCATACAAATAACAATGAATTATTCTCACAATACAAGTGGTTTATAGGGTTTAGAGATGGGGAACTGAGGCTCAGGCAAATTACAGGGAAATTTTTCAAAACTGGCTGCTGACTTTGGCTTCTTGAATGTCCGGGTCACATGGGTCACAGCCCGGGTCACTTTTACCCCAACTCTCCATTCTAGCAATTGTTATGTTAGATACAGACCTACATTTTTTAACTAGGATGTGTTTCAAACTATTTTTTAAAGAATCATTATTTCCATTAACTTTCCCATTTTCAACTTTCCTTCTATTGCAGTTTCCACAATATTGTGTAGTGTAAAAACCTACTGTGTAAATCTGAGCACATCAGTGTTACTAGTGGATTGATTTTACAGTCTTTTACTAAAAAATGTTAAAAAATCCCTAGAAGACTTCAACTATAATTGTGTAATTATCCTCCCCATAAAACTTTAGACCTTAACAAAACACATTTCTCCATCATTAAGTACATTCAGATAACTCTTGGCTAGGGGGAACAAGCAAGAAAACTTCTTCCTTCCAACTGTGAGGGTCTGAAATTGTATCAAACACCTAATAGCCAGAGGCTGATATGAAGGATGAAGCCCTCAAGCAGATTCAAATGACAACCCCTGGCAGGAATCCCAGTAAATTACTACCTCCGAACAGCTGTGAGGGACTTCACTAGGGCATTGCCCTTGGATCTTGCCAGTGCTCTGTCTTCCTGGTATTTATGTTTGTTTGTTTTAAATAGATGCTGTCTAGTACATATAGTCCTCTGGCTAGTAGTTGTTATCTGGCAAAGTGTTCAAGCTCTATTTATTTTGTGCCTGTGATCTGGGAGTATCCAAGCAGTTTACAAAGGTATTATCACCATTTCACAAAGGGATGAGACGAAGTCAGAAAGCCAAGGATGCAGAAAAAGTATGGTTTTATTGTTAAAACACTGGAATAGGAGTCTCGAGATGGTAGGTCTATTCTCAGTTCTTGCAGAGACTTTGGGTATGTCTACAATGCGAAGAAAAACCCATGGCTGGCCCATGACAGCCAACTTGAGCTCAGGCTATAGGCCCATTTCATTGCTATGTAGACTTCCAGGTTCAGGCTGGAGCCTGGGGTCTAGGTCCTTGTGGGTAAGTACAGTATATGACAGTAAAGCATAATCCATTCCATCCTCAGTAAAGGGGTGCTACTGTTTTCTTTGGTTTCTGCTGAGTCAGTTCCAGATCTAACAGCTGAAGCAGCTATCAGTACCATGCTCCTAACAAGTATTAAATTTCTAATCAAGAGAGGACCATTCCACTGCTTTATGATATTGTGTTTGCAAGAGATGAACGACACAAAAGAAGCAGAAAAGCATTAGGGTCACATTAGCCCTGGTAACAGAATGGAGTTGTTTAGCAATAACACTGGTCTACAATTTTTGAGAAGTCGTTTGCTTCAGAGATAAAAATGTGCTATTTATTATGTATTTTGATGTGCTGAATTCAAATATGACAATTAAAACAACTGATTGGCTACTGTTTCTAAGATATTTAAGTTTTTACATTTTGTGTCTATGTATATTGTGTAGATAGTAGAGTTTTAATCATAAATTGTAAACCTAGGTCTTTTCATGGGTTTATGGTTGCTTTACATGATAATATTTCACCTGTCCTGTTTATGTAACACTTTAAAAATCAGCAAAAGGGTTATATAAATAAAATTTATTAGGAAACAAAAGGCAAAAAACTATTCTGTACATAGTTTAGTCCTATTCAGTGTCTACTCGGCGCTTCTTGGCTTGTCTCTTGTATTCATTAAATGGAGCATCTCTTGTCACTGTCCAGCAATAGTCTGCAAGCATAGATGGGCTCCATTTGCCCTGATAGCGTTTCTCCATTGTTGCAATGTCCTGGTGAAATCGCTCGCCGTGCTCGTCGCTCACTGCTCTGCAGTTCAGTGGAAAAATATCTAGATGAGAGTGCAAAAAATGTATCTTTAGTGACATGTTGCAACCAAGACTTTTGTATGCCTTGAGGAGGTTTTCCACCAACAACCTGTAGTTGTCTGCCTTGTTGTTTCCGAGAAAATTTATTGCCACTAACTGGAAGGCTTTCCATGCGGTCTTTTCCTTGCCACGCAGTGCATGGTCAAATGCATCATCTCGAAGAAGTTCACGAATCTGAGGACCAACAAAGACACCTTCCGTTATCTTAGCTTCACTTAACCTTGGAAATTTTCCACGGAGATACTTGAAAGCTGCTTGTGTTTTGTCAATGGCCTTGACAAAGTTCTTCATCA
The DNA here is from genome assembly GCF_027887155.1 of Malaclemys terrapin pileata. NCBI lineage: Eukaryota > Metazoa > Chordata > Testudines > Emydidae > Malaclemys > Malaclemys terrapin. The sequence goes on along the minus strand of NC_071506.1, from coordinate 208,072,855 downwards.
GACCCAGTTTGATGTGTAAGGGTGGTAACAAAATCTTCCTTGATTCAACAAGTGGTGGATGCTGAACACTTTTCCTCCCAGGCTCCAATGACTGTTGGAGTGGCCAATCTTTCTTGATGTAGTGGGAATCTCTTGCACGACTATCCCATTCGCAGAGAAAACAGCAGTACTTTGTGTATCCAGTCTGCAGACCAAGCAAGAGAGAAACAACCTTCAAATTGCCACAAAGCTGCGACTGATGTCGGTCATAGTTTATGCACCTCAAAATTTGTTTCATGTTGTCATAGGTTTCCTTCATATGGACTGCATGACCAACTGGAATTGATGGCAAAACATTGCCATTATGCAGTAAAACAGCTTCAAGACTCGTCTTCGATGAATCAATGAACAGTCTCCACTCATCTGGATCGTGAACGATGTTGAGGGCTGCCATCGATGTTGTTGCAGGCTACAAGATCACCTTCCATGAAGAAGAATGGGACAAGATCCTTTTGACAGTCATGGAACATGGAAACCCTAACATCACCTGCCAGGAGATTCCACTGCTGTAGTCTGGAGCCCAACAGCTCTGCCTTACTCTTGGGTAGTTCCAAATCCCTGACAAGGTCATTCAGTTCACCTTGAGTTATGAGGTGTGGTTCAGAGGAGGAGGACAGGAGAAAATGTGTGTCCTGTGACATTGATGGTTCAGGACCAGAAGATTCATCCTCTTCCTCGTCTGACTCAAGTGAGAATGATTCTGGTGCATCAGGAATCGGCAGTCCTTCTCCGTGGGGTACTGGGCATATAGCTGATGGAATGTTTGGATAATGCACAGTCCACTTTTTCTTCTTTGACACACCTTTCCCAACTGGAGGCATCATGCAGAAGTAACAATTGCTGGTATGATCTGTTGGCTCTCTCCAAATCATTGGCACTGCAAAAGGCATAGATTTCCTTTTCCTGTTCAACCACTGGCGAAGATTTGTTGCACAAGTGTTGCAGCATATGTGTGGGGCCCACCTCTTGTCCTGATCTCCAATTTGCAGCCAAAATAAAGGTGATAGGCTTTCTTAACCATAGTGGTTATACTGTGCTTTTGTGATGCAAAAGTCACTTCACCACAAACATAGCAGAAGTTATCTGCACTGTTCACACAAGTACGAGGAATCTCTGCTCACTTTGGCTAAACAGAAATGTGTCCCTTTGCAAAATCAAACACTGACAAATAAGAGAGCACGACACTGTATGATTTCTAGAGCGGATATAGGGCAATTTGTTCAGCAGAGTGATGTAAGCTTCGTTATGATTGCATCATCCATGACTTCTAAGAATAACATGATGCAATTCATATCATGTATGACGCAATACCAGCTTCAGATTGCATCATTCATTGTTTTGCCTAAAAAGCAAGTACTGTCCAAACCCAGTCACAGATTTATTCATAGATCCAGTCAAAGATGTATTTTAGTCATTTTTGGTTTAAATTGAGATCCCTTCCCTTTATAACTCACTTATCCTCTGCCATTCCCAAGTCAAGGGTCGTATATACTGACCCAATAGCATATCTTGAAAACTAGAGCCAATCAACAATTTTAAGCATCATTTTCATTCTCAGTGACCCAGAATTAGTAAAGTTTGACTACATTTATTTCAGAAGCATTTTGGCTGTAGAGCAGTGTTAATTGCCAAATGATCTGCATTTCGGTATCTCAGGATCAGGTGCAGAGCTTTCTTTAGTGGCAATATGGAAGACAATACCAGTTTATCTACCATGAAAGTTGAAGGAAAATGTGCTGTATGGAAACTGATTGCCAGCTTGGATCATTTCACTGTTGAATCTGCAAGTCATTGCATGAGTGCACCTGGGAAGCAATGGACTTCAGGATGATCTAATCAGTTATTTAGCTACTTGTTCCCTGATTACACCTACCTACAAGACAGAAGTAATTTGGCAGCCTTTCAACAGTGGTATCAATATCAGATCAGATTCCCCAGTGCTCCCTTGTTCTGCTCATAACTTTTAACCTATACAACCCTCAGCACCTGCCCTGCACAGGATCAAGCCATCTAAGCTAAGCACACAGACTGTCAATGCTAATAATACATAGAAATATAAGAGCAGCATCGTATGATACATACACAAAGATAACTGACAAATCTTAGAAACTAGTTAGAAAGCCTCAGCAGCAGTGGCTCTGTTACTTAATATAAAGTTGACAGCTAAGGATATAACGGCAAAGAATTTCACTGGGAAAGAAGAAGAGATACTTGATCTCTGAGATGCTGAGAGGGAGAGTGACAGAAATAGCCTGACAGCTTGACAATCTCCTGACTCTAAAAATGTAAGGATTTGAGTCTTTGGCTCAAACCACAGCAAATTGTTAGCATAAGATTTTTTACTAATATTGTAGGGACGTTATACAAACTGTAGACTAGATATGATTTGTACCCTTCAATTTTCTCTCAGTTTTATATTTTAAAATGCCTTTGAGATATTTTTAGTGCTACTGTCACTTGAGTATCTATTGCAAATCATTCTTGATCATAACGAACACATGTTTTTGACCTCTCATGAGAGCAGGAACTAGGACAAAAGATACCTGGTCTAAGGGTATGTCTACACTACGGGATTAATCCGAATTTATATAATTCGAATTTGGAAAACAGGTTGTATAAAGTCGAAATGTATGCGGCCACACTAAGCACATTAATTCGGCGGTGTGCATCGAAGTACCGGGGCTAGCGTCGATTTCTGCAGCGTTGCACTGTGGGTAGCTATCCCATAGCTCCCGCAGTCTCCCGCGCCCATTGGAATTCTGGGTTGAGATCCCAGTGCCTGATGGGACAAAAAACATTGTCGCAGGTGGTTCTGGGTACAGCCTCACCTCCTCTCTCCCTCCCTCCCTGCATGAAAGCAACGGACGGCAGACAACCATTTTGCGCCTTTTTTCCTGGGTGGGTGAACACTGCAGACTCCATACCACGGCAAGCATGGAGCCCGCTCAGCTCAAAACAGCAGTCATGAACATTGTAAACACCTCGCGCGTTCTCGTGGAGTTTATGCTGAGCCAGGACCAGAAAAACGAGGTGAGGAGGCAGCGGTGGCGGCAGCGCAGCGACAAGCATGAGGAGGACATGGACATGGACACGGATACAGAATTCTGTGAAACCGCGGGCCCCGGTGCTTTGGAGATCATGTTGTTAATGGGGCAGATTCTATCCATGGAACGCCGATTCTGGGCAAGGGAAACAAGCACAGACTGGTGGGACCACATAGTGTTGCAGGTGTGGGATGATTCCCAGTGGCTGCGGAACTTTCGCATGCATAAGGGCACTTTCATGGAACTTTGTGACTTGCTGTCCCCTGCCCTGAAACGCCAGAATACCAAGATGAGAGCAGCCCTCACAGTTGAGAAGCGCGTGGCGATAGCCCTGTGGAAGCTTGCAACGCCAGACAGCTACCGGTCAGTCGGGAATCAATTTGGAGTGGGCAAATCTACTGTGGGGGCTGCTGTGATGCAAGTAGCCAAAGCAATCACTCAGGTGCTGCTACGAAAGTTAGTGACTCTGGGAAATGTGCAGGCCATAGTGGATGGTTTTGCTGCAATGGGATTCCCTAACTGTGGTGGGGCGATAGATGGAACCCATATCCCTATCTTGGCACCGGAGCACCAAGCCACCGAGTACATAAACCGCAAGGGGTACTTTTCAATGGTGCTGCAAGCACTTGTGGATCACAAAGGACGTTTCACCAACATCAACGTGGGCTGGGCGGGAAGGGTTCATGATGCTCGCGTCTTCAGGAATACTACTCTGTTTAAAGGGCTGCAGCAAGGGACTTACTTTCCGGACCAGAAAATAACCGTTGGGGATGTTGAAATGCCAATAGTTATTCTTGGGGACCCAGCCTACCCCTTAATGCCATGGCTCATGAAGCCATACACAGGCAGCCTGGACAGGAGTCAGGAGCTGTTTAACTACAGGCTAAGCAAGTGCAGAATGGTGGTAGAATGTGCATTTGGCCGTTTAAAAGGTCGCTGGCATTCATTATTGACTCGCTCTGACCTCAGCCAAAGAAATCTCCCCATTGTTATTTCTGCTTGCTGCGTGCTCCACAATATCTGTGAAAGTAAGGGGGAGACCTTTATGGCGGGGTGGGAGGCTGAGGCAAATTGCCTGGCTGCTGATTACGCGCAGCCAGACACCAGGGCGATTAGAAGAGCACACCAGGAAGCGCTGTGCATCAGAGAAGCTTTGAAAACCAGTTTCATGACTGGCCAGGCTACAGTGTGAAATATCTGTTTGTTTCTCCTTCATGAAAACCCGCCCCCTTTATTGACTCATTTTCTGTAAGGAACCCACCCTCCCCCTTCCCCCAGCTTTCTTTCAAACCAAATAAAGTCACTATCATTTAAAAATAATTTATTCTTTATTAATAGATTAGAAAAAGAGGGAGGGAACCCGGGTGGGATTTGGGAGGAGGATCGGTGGGAAGGAAAAGACCACTAAAAAAAGGTTAAAAAAAATGACAGCCTTTTGCTTGGGCTGTCCACTGGGGTGGAATGGGAAGGTGTACGGAGCCTCCCCCCCCCCCCCCGCGTTCTTACACGTCTGGGTGAGGAGGATATGGAACATGGGGTGGGGGGAGGGGGGTACAGGGGCTGTAGTGGCACTCTGTTTTCCTGCAGCCGTTCCTGAAGCTCCACCAGACGCCGGAGCATGTCTGTTTGCTCACGCAGCAGCCCCAGCATTGCATCCTGCCTCCTCTGATCTTCCTGCTGCCACCTCTCATCTCGAGCGTCTCTCCTCTCCTCATGTTGGTCCCTCCTCTCCTCACGTTGGTCCCTCCTCTCCTCACGTTCACTGGCTTCTTTCCTATACTTTGAAACCGTTTCCTTCCACTCATTCAGATGAGCTCTGTCACTGCGGCTGGATTCCATAATTTCTGAAAACATCTCGTCTTGCGTCTTCTTTTTACGATGCCTTATCTGTGATAGCCTTCGGGATGGAGGAGGGAGGCTTGAGGAATTTGCAGCTGCTGTAGGGAGGGGAAAAAAGAGAGAATTGTTTAAAAAGATACATTTTGCAGAACAGTACTTATACTCTTTCACGGTGACCAACACTATTCACATTACATAGCACATGTGATTTCTGTGCAAGGTCGCATTTTGCCTCTTAATGCTGAGTGCCTGTGGCTTTGCTGCTAGAGATCACAGGTCCAGGCAACAGAATTCGGCTTGCATGCGGCCATGGTAAGCCATTGTCTTACAGCTTCTGCGCCCTCCTTTCCCACATACCAAGCATAGCCTGTAGAGTGCTGCGGTTTTTCTGTCAACATTCAGCAGCAGCAGAAAACAAACTAACCACCCCACCCCCCACCCCCGCCATGAATTCTCTGGGATGATTGCTGTACCCCTCCCCCCACCGCGTGGCTGGTAACAGGGAAGATCCCTGATAGCCAAACGCGAAAAGCTCAGGGCCAATTTCCCATCTGCGCTTGGCTAACTGCAGGGAAGGATTTATTTTCCGCCACAGGCAAACAGCCCAGTAGGAACGGCCACCTCTGTCCCCTTAATTAAGTTCCCGTATTTCAACCAGGTTACCATGAGTAATATCACTCTCCTGAGGATTACACAACAAGATAAAGAACGGATGTTGCTTGAATGCCAGCAAACACCGGGACCATACGCTGCCAGGCTTTGTCAGGCAATGATACCAGATTACTTGCTGCAAGCATGGCGTGGTCAAGTGTCCTACCATGGAGGACGGAATAAGGATGCACTGCCCAGAAACCTTGTGGCAAGGCTTTTGGAGTACCTCCAGGAGAGCTTCATGGAGATGTCCCTGGAGGATTTCCGCTCCATCCCCAGACACGTTAACAGACTTTTCCAGTAGCTGAACTGACTGCGAATGCATCCCAAGTCCTCAGGGCAAAGTAATCATTAAAAACCATTTGCTTTTAAAACAAGTTTTATATTTTAAAAGGTAAACTCACCTGAGGTCCCTTCCATGGGGTCAGGGTCTTGGATACTGGCTTGGGAGGGTACTTCAGTCAGGGTGAGAAAAAGATCCTGACTGTTGGGGAGAACGGAGTGCTGTGTGCTCTCTGCAAGCTCCTCCTCCTCCTCCTCTCCCCCATCGGCAGAATCCTCAGGTGTAGCTGATGAGACTATCCCCGACCCGGAATCCACGATCACAGGTGGGGTAGTGGTGGCGGCCCCCCCTAGAATTGCATGCAGCTTGGCATAGAAGCGGCATGTCCGCGGCTCTGACCCAGAGCGACCGTTTGCCTCCTTTGTTTTTTGATAGGCTTGTCTGAGCTCCTTGACTTTCACGCGGCACTGATCTGAGTCCCTATTGTGGCCTCTCTCCATCATGCCCTTGGAGATTTTTTCAAAAGTTTTGGCATTTCGTCTTTTAGAACGAAGTTCTGCAAGCACTGAATCCTCTCCCCATATAGCGATCAGATCCAGTACCTCCCGTACGGTCCATGCTGGTGCTCTTTTTCGATTATCGGCCTGCATGGTTACCTGTGCTGATGAGCTATCTGTGGTCACCTGTGCTCTCCACGCTGGGCAAACAGGAAATTAAATTCAAATGTTCGCGGGGCTTTTCCTGTCTACCTGGCCAGTGCATCCGAGTTTAGATTGCTGTCCAGAGCGGTCACAATGATGCACTGTGGGATAGCTCCCGGAGGCCAATACCATTGAATTGTGGCCACACTATCCCTAATTCGAAATGTTAAAATCGATTTTGGCGCTACTCCGCTTGTCGGGGTGGAGTACAGAAATCGATTTAAAGGGCCCTTTATTTCGAAATAAATAGCGTCGTTGTGTGGACGGTTGCAGGGTAAATTCGAATTAAAGCTAATAAATCCAAATTAAAGTTGTAGTGTAGACCAGGCCTAAGAGTACTTGGCCAAAGGCATGAGCAGGAAAAGTCCAGACTCCCATAAGCTGCTGCCAAGATGCTGACTACAGTCAATAAAGAGTATTGAGAAAGTCTGATAACAGTGAAGAGTGATAGAAATAGGGGACCACACAGCAAATTCTGGTGTGGTTTGGCTTTCTACAATTATGTAGTCAGTCATAGATTTTAAGCCTTAAAACACCTAATTCACCCAGGTACTAGACTGAGAGTCTAAAGAGAGATATAAGGCCAAATCATACAGTCCTTGTGAATCTGCCTGATGAGTCCTCCACAAGCAGATCAACCTCCTTCTGTGCAGAAGGGGACTCCGCTGTCTCCATGACCCTGTTACCTACCACCCTGATTCAGTAGTGTTTTCTCTGTAGTTCAGGGTCTATGTTGAGGAAAGGGGTGATGAGTAGGTAGGCTGAAGGGAAGTGTGGGCAAGTTGGGGGTGATACACAGAGTTTCTTCAGACTGCATAATCTTTTCCACATTGCCCACAGTGTGTTCCAAGAACTATATGGCCAAGGATCCAAGGGTGAGGAGTGGGGTTTGCAGGGGAAAACCTCTGCTTCCCTCCATAGAATAATGCGGAAAACTCTCCACAAAGGATTCTTCAGGGAGATTTTTTTCCCCCAAAATCCTATCCCACAGCTTCTAACACTAAAGAGGACAATCTGCCTCCTGGGAATGTGCTTGTTAAGTTCTTTTTGGCTATCCTTTGTGGCTAGATTCTGTAAACATCAGCATTAACCTTGCAGAATGCAGGCTGGGATACATTTTGCAGATGAAATTTAATAAAATAAAAACCATCTTACAATGAATATGCATCTGCATTAAGGCAAAAAGTTAGGTGAACACACATGACTGAAATTCAAATACAATAAATTAATTGTTCAAAAAACAAAGAATATGAATAATTTCCAGTATAAAAGTGTGTAATGCAGTTTATAATGGCTACAATTTTCTGCAATCCTGTAATCTTTAGGGTCCAGAACCTGCTATTATCTGCAGCCACATGGATCTATTTATAACTACTACTGTGAAACTGAATATAAACACACATTTCTGCTGGTCAGGGAGATGTACATTTCTAAAATATTATATTATATTATATTAATAAATGTACTTCTCTTGGGCTACCACAATTTATGTACTAGAATTTATAAACAGTTTTGTCATATTTAATATCTAGTATTTGCATGCATAAGTAACTCATAAAAGAGAATCAGGTAGAAATTTTATATTCGCTTGCCTGGAGTAAGGACCCAGTCTAACTCCCACTGACGTCAATAAGTCTTCAACTTCAATCAGAACTGGACTGGATCCTAAATAACAGGGAAGAATTTGGTCTTTACTCCTTACAGTGTAGTTCAGGACTGAAACTATTTCTGGCTGTGCTACTGAAGTGCTCTATGACCTTGGGCAGATCACTTAACTTCTCTGTACCTCAGTTTCCTTTCTTAAATATGGCAATGACACTTCTCTTTATTCAAGAATTTTGAGACTTATGGATGGAAAGCAAAGTGGTAGTAGTATTTTAATCCAGCAAGGCAAAAATCTATCCAACACTATCCTCCAAAGTTTAGGAACACATAATTTTGCTCTAAGAAAAAATATCCAAGTTATAAAATGACACTAAAAATAGGAATATAAATATTGCTACCAATATTTGACAGATAATTTTTGTTCTGGTTAGCACGTAAGCAGCAGATGCTTCTGATTATGGCAGTCTAATAAATGTAACATACAGTAATAATTTTACATGACTAAAAGTGCACCATTTTAAGGTTTATCTCCATTGCTGACAGTTTTATCCTGGTCTTCAAAATGTGCTGAGTTCCAAAACATCTGACAACACATTTTGAAGCACAGACTCATTCTTATTTATTTCCAGCTCTTAATTTGTCCATTGGAGGCTGAACTTTTTAGTAACAGTGTCCCTGCATTTTTTACACACACACACACACACACACACACACACACACACACACACACAGTGTGCAGTACATATTGTGTACTAGGCCAATGCACTTATATATCTAAGAAAAAATGCTTTTCCTATTTTAAACCAATGCCCTGTTTTTGACAATGGGGCTTTCCCACTCTCTCTTTTCAATTACTTATGTTCTCCTGCAAACTGATTTCCCTAATGTCTTCTTCTACTTTACCTTTGCTCAAGAGAGATATTTCCTTATATATAAAAACATTAACATTCATTTCCAGGATGCCAAATAGGTATATACCAAGTAATTGACCAAAAGTAAAAAATGTGTTTCATTATATCTGTTCATTAATTAGGAGTATAGAAAGAACAGAAACCAGTAATTACACCTGGTTTTAACAAGTGTGCAGTATTTTTTGAAGGCCTTACTGATTGAGTTCATCAACTGGGCTGAAGAAATCAGTTTACAGCACTATAAATCCATTGGGCTACCCAAAGCTAGAAACAAGACTGGACAATCTACATAGATAACAGCTATGGCTTCTTACCTTTCCAATATATACTAGATTCAGCTATCATAGTAAAATTAGATTCACTCCTACCCAGGTCCAATGTTGCAGAAAAACATTCATTCCAGTGTATACAGATTCGGTATCTGGCTTTAAAAAAACAAACAAAAAAAAAACAGGTTTTGTTTGTAATGTTTACTTGAGTGGAACAGATCTGCTACTACGCTATGTCTATAGCGTCTCCTCCACTCAGTTCCAGGCTTTGATCAAACAGCATACCAGATAATCCAGAATTTGGCAACACTACAACAATAAACCATTGACAATAAATCACAGAAATGGAGGGCTGGAAAGGACCTTCAGAGGTAATCTAGTCCCTCCTCCTGCACTGAGGGAGGACCATCCCTGACAGCTGATTTGTCTGACCCGTTCTTACAAACTTCCAATGCCAGGATTCCACAACTTCCCTCAGTAACTTATTCCAGTACTTAACTATCTTTTATAGTTTTTCCTAATAGTCTCCCTTGCTGAAGATTAAGCTGATTACTTCTTGTCCTACCTTCAGAAGACATGGAGAACAATTTATCACTGCCCTTTTTATAATACCAATTAATGTATTTGAAGATTTAACTGATTCCCCCTCCCCCTTGGTCTTCTTTTCTCAAAGCTAAACATGTCCAGTTTTTTTAACCTCTCCTCATAGGTCAAGTTTTCCAAACACTTTATCATTTTTGTTGCTGTCCTCTGATTCTCTCCACGTTGTGCCCAAAACTGGACACAATACTCCAACTGAGGCCTCACCAGTGCCAAGCAGAGTGCAACGATGTTGATTTCAGACCAACTGTCCAATTTATCAATGTCATTTTGAATTCTAATCCTGTCTCCAAAGTGTTTGCAAATTTCCCAGCTTGGTGTCATTCACAAATTTTAAGTATACCATTATCCAAGTCATTAATGAAAATTTTTAACAGTACCAAATCCAGGACAGACCCCTGTATTAACATACAGCTCTAAAGCCAATGCTGATCCCACTAAAAGATCCACAGAACAAACCCCAAGAGGGTCTAGTCAGATGATGGCTCCTATGTATACATTTCAGTTTAATATACTGGGCCCAGATTCTGCAATTAATTCCACATGGGTGGATTCAATAACCCAAAAATACATTCTACTTGAAATTAAATCCTGTTTTGATACAGTGGCAGTTATTCCATAGTTAATACTGCATCTTCATTTCCATTATTAACTCAGTTTTGTTTCCCCCCTGTAAAATCCAAGCTCAAACTTGATAGTTTAATTTTGGGACTGAGGCAGAATACTTATCAAATTTGAAGTAATTGGACAAGGAGTAAATAAATTAGAGATGCTTGCCAGAATTCAAAGTCTTCACTTCACTTTTTATTGTCTGTGAAACACTATCCATACCTATTACATTATAGAAATAATAATAATCTTTAATGGAATGCAATAATCCACCATATTTTTACTAAGCTACTTACAACAAAGGCTTCTAACATGAACTCCTGGTAATTTAACATAGACACATTTCCTTAACAATCCCATCCTGACACACCAAAAATATTTCATACCTGTAGACCTTTAGCTGCCCAGAAAAAGTAAACTTCACATCTGGAAACTTTTCCCCTCTCCTCAAACCTCCATTTCTGGCAAAGTGGATGAGGCAGACACATAACTGAACACTCACCAGCTTCTCCCTCTCACCCCTCCCTTCACCTCCAGAGGCCCACCCCACAATTTCCACATACATTTGGGAACCCTAAACCCCTTCACATATCTGGAGACACCCCTTCCTCCTAGATCAAGCCACCAAATATTACCCAAGATTTGACATTCACACATTTTGTTCCTTTACAAATGGCAATAGGTCACACCATTTTCTGAGGGAGGGAGGGAGGGAGAAGATGAGAGCAAGACCCTGCAATACAGTTTTGCCTATGGGAAGATGCACTAAACTGTCTTCTGAGAGCCCATGTGTCTAATGCCAGCTCTTCTGTTAATTGCTCTGAATATTTCTAGTCACTTCCTAACCCTTTTTAACCAAGGCATCATTTCCCCTACATTTGGGAATTACTGTTCACTCATTTTACAGCTATGATAACAGACAAGTGGGAAAAGGTAACATCAGACTAGATAGAGATAGGAATATAGAACACACATTTAATATGACAGACCTTACCACAGTACTTCTCAAATGGAAGGAGATAAATGATCTCTTTCGGTAATCCATGCTAACACAGTGCAGATCTTGGTCCCTTTCTAGTGGTTAGGCCTCATGTAGAGATTTATGAGTCTCTTACTGCCTCCGTACTAATAGGAAAGATCATTCTACTTTAATAGCAGATGCTCATGCAACTCCCATAGAAGTGGTTGGTGCCATATATCTGAAAGTTATGGATTCAGTCTGATGGCCCATATGGGGGGAAACATATGTCAGCGTGAAGCCTGTGCAATAAATATTGGAATTATTTTATATAACAAAACATATTTATAGGTGTTTTTGGATGTTGTAACAATATTTGTTTTAGTGTAGTGAGAATTTTTCCGTTAGAAATCGGTGAGATACTTATTAAAAGGTTTGTTTGAAGAGGAGAAAGCACAGTGGGGATATTTTTGCCTGTGTATACAGAAAGTGGAAAACCTTGCCTGCATGTGATCCTGATCAGAACTTGGATAAATAAACGTATTTCAAGAAAGCAATCTTATTGTCAACACAGTAAAAATTAGTTCTTAAGGAGAACTGAATGCTTCAGGCTGTCGCTAATGATCAATTACCCTTTCACCTTTCAGGAAAGCTTATGCTCTAATAAATTTGTTAGTCTCTAAGGTGCCACAAGTACTCCAGTTCTTTTTGCGGATACAGACTAACATGGCTTCTACTCTGAAACCTACCCTTACACCTGTAGGTCAGCAGTGCGAATCTAGCCCAGCCAATTGAGGAACTAACAGTTGTTACCACCCAACAGATCCCTTTGGGGTTTCCACACAAAGCCTTCGGTGGGTCTGTTCCAGCTCCCATATCACACACGTGCCACATTTTTCACTAATTGGCAGACTCAGCCCAGAGAAGCCAAAACCTACATGAGTCAGGCAGAAGTGAATGCGCCTTGTTGCTCCTAGATAAAGTCCCCACCCCACCCAGCTCAAGGCTAGCACGTGGCGGCAGAACGTGGTGTGGGAAACCTGCCTTCTCAGTTCTCACTGCGCTCTAGATAATCGAGAGGGCCTTATTCAGCAGGGCGGGCCCAGCACTCAAGCCACATGGCTTCTGTGCTAAACTGCAGCTAGGCCATAGGAACGGGGAGGCGGGTGAGACTCTCTTTTGTTAGCCCCACGCCTGTTGGTGAGCGAGACGCGCTTCCAGCACCAGAGCTCCTACTCGGGTTACATGCAAAGCAGGTACACGCGCACCACAGGCTCATTCACTCATTTGCATCACCCTTGCACACAGAGCTACCGGAAGGGGGACGCTATGACGCTCCAGCCCCTCCCCCTCCGGGAACGACGCCCATCCCCCAGCTCCAAAGAGTGCGGGCGGGCGCCAGCTGCCGCGCTAACTGCACCCTGCTCACAGGCCGGGGAGTGTCTTGCGCTCTACCTCGCGCACGGCCCTCCCCCCAGACGCGCGGGAATAAGGGGCTGCGGCGAAGACGGCTCCGCAACCTACGTTCCCTGTGTGGTCACCTCAAGCCCCGCTCCCCTAGTCATCCACCCCCTCTGCGTTTGCTTGCGCGCATGTGCTATTCTCAAAAAAACCTGTAACTCAACCAACCTTGCCTGCGCTATGTTCTGTGCTGGACCAGTCACAGGGCCGGTTGCTTCCTACGCAGGCGGCACGCAATTTGACGCATCAACGTCAGCACCCCACTCCAGAGGTTTTCTATTGGCCCAGAGGAGCAACCTTCTCCTCAGCCCATTGGTCAGCGCTGCTAGGCGCATGCGCCTGTCGCAATATTACCCATTTGCGGGAGCGCCTAGCAAGTTAGCATAGCTCGCCTTTTTTCTTCTCCGCCTTTCTATTCCCCCCACCCCTCACGCTTTCTCCTCCCTCCCAGTTCCTGGCTGTGTCAAGCGGCGGCCGCCACCACCAACGTGGAGAGCAGAAAGCTGCCTCCGAACGTTGGGGTGGCTTCGAACGGGCTCCTCGAGCCGAGGCGCGAGCGGTAACCGTTGGACGGTACCAACGGCCTTTCGTTGAGGAGAGACGCCCCGCCGGGCCGTACCGATTGAGACAACCCCGCACCTGTTGGTTCTTTCTTTCAACCGCCTCCCCGCACCCACTCGGGGTTCCGGCGGCTCCCCCTCAGCGCGTCAGGCAGAGAAACGCCCGCTCGCCCCGCCGCAGCCGGCTCGAACCGGAGCAGCCGCCGCCATGGCCGAGACCGAGGAGAGGAGCCTAGACGACTTCTTCGCCAAGAGGGACAAGAAGAAGCGGCGGGAGAAAGGGAGCCGGGGTGCCGCTGCTGCCGCCGCATCCTCGGCCTCCTCCGCCTCCAGCGCGCCGGGGGGAGCTCGGCCGGCCGAGGGGGGCTCCGGAGCCGCCGCCAGCACCGCCTCCTCCGCCAGGGCGGCGGTTAAGGTGCGATTGGAGGGGGGGGGGTTACGGTATTGGGGCGCGTCGCGCCATGGAGTGTGTGTTGGGGGAAGGAGGAGGGACCGGCTCTCCCGGGCTACGCCAGCCCTATGCAGGGAGCTCACGACGCGTCCCCGGCGGCTTCATTTGGGCGGCGGCAGCTTCCTGCCGGCAGAGGGCGGCGCTGCGGAGCTGGCCAGGCCTCCGAGCTCGGCCCCGGCTGGGTGGGGGCCCTTTCCCAGGCCCTGATGCGGCAGCGAGCCCTGTGCGGTGGCTGCCGCGGCCAGCGGGGGGCGAACCTGTGGCTGTCCGGTGTCTCTGGGCCGCCCCGCACGTGCTGGGCCCTGAGCGCTTGTCAGCTCTCACGAGGCCGTTTCGGGGGTCTCTGTTAGAGCTGTGGGGCTGGACACGCCGAAATCGGCCCCAGCTCATACCGATAAGGGGGGTGGGCGGAGACTAATACCGTTAAACTGGGGGTGTTAGCAGCAGCAGATGCATCTTATAGAAATGTAATGGCAGGAAAATGACCAAGCCAGGCTTTTGCTGCAGGCACATGATTCTGCTTTAATGGGCAAATCCTTCAAGCCGGCCTAATATTTTTATACTTACACAATGTGTGTTTTCCAAGTGTAAAAGACACCGTTTGCAACCTAGAAGCTTAATATATCTATTCATAAATAAGTACATCTATGCTGGGCAGCATTTGGCTGACCTAATGTGATTTAGTAGTTGGAAATAAGGAGGATCCATCACCATGTGACTAGCCATTCTTCTAGAAACTCCAGCAAGTGTACCACGTGGCTCTCTGGAGCTGTGGTCTGTGGACCTCTGAACCAGAAGGGACCCATTTCTATGTGCACTAAATCCTTTGTATCTCTGCCAATGAAGGCATTGATTGCTGATAGCTTTTGTGAGTGTAGGGAAGCTGTGTAGTGAACAGGATAGCATGCAAGAGAAAACACACACATTGTTGTAATAGGTTAGACCACTGTTCCATGTAGTCCAATATCCTGGCTCTGACAGTAGGCAATTCCAGATGCTTCAGAGGAAGCTTTGATAAACCATCCTCTAGAATAACTTCCCCAGAGGGAAGTTTCTGCCATAATGCAGATTAGTTAGAGGTTGAGGGTATGGGAATCTGAGACCTAAGTTACATTTCTAACTTGCCCAGAGTTAGTGATCAAGTCACTTAACATTTCAGTCCACATTCCTAAAATAGAGATAATAGTTAATTACTTTAGGTTTGTTTAAATAGAACACAAAAAAGCTAATAAAATGGAAAATAAGAACTTAGGAAAATCTTTTAATTTAGAAAATACTGATCTGGCAAGTTTGCCATTCGAAGGTAATCTAAGAAATCTTAAATGCTTCAGATGGAGAGTAGCATTCTTAATGAAGGAATAAAGTCTTTAGGCAACCCTCCCAGTAACATGAAGTCATTTGCTATTAATATTGCTACTTTGAACCAGGTCTTGGTAAACAGATATTAGCTTAGCAGAGATAGATGTAAATGATAAGGGAAGAGTCCTGGGATAATGCTCTGATAAGAAGCTAAGCCCTATGCCTCTTCAGCTGTTGGGGAAAAACAAGGGTGCTGTTACAGACCCTGCATATGAGGTGTTAATCTTTCATATCAGTCTCAAGGAGTTTGAAGTCGTCCTCCTTCCCAAAAAACACTGAGAAGGATGAAACTTGTTCTCTGTTTCAGCCTTTTGGATGCTGTGGAGGTGGGGTGGGGTCTCTTTCTCTCCCTCTCTTGTCCTACTCTTTAATATTGGCAGAACTTACTAGTACTGCTGCTTGTAATTTTTTCAAGGAGCAGGGTAAAACTAACATGAGTTTCACTGCCATTCATGGGGTTCTGAACGGACGCTATAAAAGTAACCAGAATCATAAATTTAACTCTTCAGCTTGGCAAAATTATGGTCAACAGCAGAGGCAGTGCAAATGTTTGCAGTCAGGAGGGACGACATTGCGTGACTTGCCAGTGTGAAACACATATAAAGTAATTTTTGTAACCATAGGGAAAAACTAACTTATTTTTTAAAAATTCATCCTATTTGCACCCTGTATGTATTTTACCGAGCCATGCCTTATACAGCATTTAAAATGCAAAAGACCCTTAAGTCATATTCTGGATCTAGTTAAAAGTTAATCCTCAATCACAACACTTTATGTTGAAATTGGCATCTTCATGGGTAATTTGATTTGTATGATCTCACTTTTAATTGAGAATCTCCAAATATATTAAAAAACACATCCATCATGAACAGCATGAAAGTAGCTAAATGTACTAATGCTGTATCTCTTGTCCTGAATCCCAACAGACTATTTTAATATGTGTAACTACTAAGTTCAGGTGACAAAGTAGATGAATAGGAAATTTAAAAAATGAATTGCCTTTCCATATCTTTTTGGCACACTGGTGCTGTAGTTTCTGTACTACTTGCACTTTTAGTTCTCTCATGGTGTGGAAGTGGTAACAAGCTTGTAAAAAAATTATTTTTGTACAGGAAGAGGATGAATGGAAGGAATTCGAGCAAAAAGAAGAGATTGACTACAGTGGGCTCAGAGTTCATTCCATGCAAATAAGGTACCACTTTCTTCCTCCCCCCCCATCTATTACTAAAAATAGCTTTGTTTCTAGATCTAGTTCTGCAGAATCTGGTTTAACAAAAGGTTTGTAATACATTGTAGCCAACAATTCTATGCAGGCAAAAGTGAATTTGGAATTTGAATCTATCTATCATTTTAAAAAATTTCATCCTAGTCAGTAAGGAGACCCTGAGATCACTTTGGCTTATGTACTAAGGCAATTTTGAGTTCTCGTATTCAAGGTGGTGTATCTGTAACCCAGTCCACTCTTCAGCCTTATTTCCTAGATTTCTCTTGTTGGGGTTTCCAGCTCCACACAAAGCTTTGCTTTTTGGCACAACAGTAGTACTAAAGGTTTTGTGGCGCCAGAATATTGATCGTCTTAGGTTCAGACCTTAGAGAAGAAAGACTTCTTCACATTCTCCTACATAGACCATACCTTAGAGCTTTCTTGGAGGGAAAAATCAGTACAGGACAGTCAGACCATCCAGTTTCTTCGGTCACTTCAGCTCCACCACAGAAGTAACTGAATCCATTTACCCCACAATCCACTCACATTCTTGGTGTGATAAGAGTCCTCGGCCTAAACATTGTCACCCCGAAGAGAGGAAATAATACAACCACTGGCTTGTTGGGTATTGTCCAATAAGAACTCTTCAAGCCACTTTCTTCTGTGGCTATGGGGCATGTTAGCGTCCTCTGTCAGGGACTCCCATGATTTAATTGCAAAAACTTCTCATTTTTGTGTCCCCTCTCTGTTATCCAGCAGATCCCTTCTGTGATCATCTGTTAACTGACGCCAGACCAGGCTACTTGGGTAAATCCTGGCCTAGGATACCAGCCTAGTTTGAGGGAATAGGGGAAGGGTGGGGGTGGTATGACCACAATTGTACAGAGCACATGGTATAATCATTTGTTGAACATAAAAGACATTAACTGGGTGACTTGATTTTTCAGCTGAGTACCCTTAAAACGCAACACACTTATTCTGAACAACACTATGGCCATGACTTGCGTGAACAGTCAAGTGGGCACTATCAGTTCTTTTCTTAAAGGAAGCCAACTCCTGGTCTGTGATCCTGTCCACAAGATCTCCACACTATCACAATGGAACACAGTAGATCAGAGGTCCCCAACACAGTGCCCGTGGGTGTCATAGCCTACTGGCCGCCGGAAAAGCAGATGCTGAAATGCCGCCGAGAAGCGGCAATGTCAAGAAGCGCTACCGCCAAAATGCTGCCGAATTCTGGCGGCATTTCAGCAGCGACGCCTCTTGACGTTGCCGCTTCACGGCGGCATTTCGGCAGCTGCTTGTCCGGTGGCCACGGTCCTCAGCGGCTAGTCATCCGGCGCCCACCCCATGGAAAAAGTTGGGGACCACTGCAGTAGATTATCCATGGATCTCTCTGAAGAGAGCAGTGGTTCTTAACCTGTGGCCCAATTAGCACACAGCTGTAGCCCATGTGACATCCTCAGGGCTGTATAGGGTGTGTGTGTGTATATGTGTATATATGTATATATGTATACATACTTGTTGTTTCCATGGAGGTCTAATCTTGCAAGTGTCTAGAGATACTTGGATGTCCAATTTGACACTTTAAAACTCACTTTTCCAGAGGGCAGGTGCTTGGAACTTTATGAAAATTAGGACCCCTTTAAAATGCCTAAATCTTGCATCAAAACTACTAATTGCTTATTTTTGCCTAATCTAAGCCTGATCTAATTACCATTACAAAAGGCTCATTCCTTCTTGGTCATAATGGTAGTTCCATGTTAACCGAGCAGTTTTTTGCCCTCAGAGCTGCTAGTCCTGTTGTTGTGTGCCCTTTAATATTTCTTCACCAACCTGACCTTCCACATACCCACAAATATCACTTAGCTGTTCAGAGACTAAAGGGAAGTAACCAGTAAGAACTAGTTTAATGACCATCTCATTTCTTTTTCTGGAAAGATTTTGCTAATCGAGCTTTCACCAGAACTTGACTTGCATCTTCCAGATGTGCTTCTTTCAATGGAAAGTCTCTGCAGAATGGTTTTTTCTTACCTTCAAGGAAAGAAAGCATTTCCAGAGTGCCTGTCTTGGATGCTGGAAGTGCCCCACATAATACGATGGGATTCCTGAATATGCTTCCACAAATTCTGTGTAAAATAGATCTTCAGTCCTTTAAAACCTGTTCATAAAGTACAATTCCCTGTATTGAAAGCTTCTCTTTCAATTCCTAGATTTCATTTTTTTTTTTCCAGCTTAGCTTTTGTTTCCTATCAAGATTACTACTCACTGCCTTTACTTCAGCAAAAAGTCCTTGGTCCTGACCTATAAGGTATTGTGAAACCACCCAGAGCTGTGTATAGGTGTCTTGAAGCTTTACAGTTTTGAAAACTGACACAGGCCTGAATTCTGCATTGTGACTCATTCCATGAAGTCAGTGGCTATTTTGTAAGCATAGAAGACTCAGGTTTTATGAAGAGATTTTAATCAGTGTACATAGTTCCCATCTTGAGGCTCTACTGCTGTAGATACATCCCACTGTCAAAGCCCTACTCCTGAGGGAATTCTGTGCCAAAAAATTATATGTTCTGTGCACAATATTTTAAAATTCTGCATTTTATCAAAATATCACAGTATAATCACACCATTTTCAATTATTTGCTGGCAAGTATTTTTAAATAAATTACCAAAATAATTGAAATGATGTGATTATATTATATTTCTGTGTTGTTTTGACAATTAAAATATGCAGAACTTTGCAGAATTTTAATTTAAAAAAAAAAATTTTGGTGCAGAATTCTCTCTGAGAACCAGGGTTATGTGTGGTGCAGTCTGGGTGCAGGCAGCTTGGTGGAGGGTCTGGGTGCAGGGGGGAATCTGGATGCACAGGGGCTCAGTGTGGGGTTCTGGGTGCAGGGGGGGGGATGAGATTCTGCAGGGGAGTCCAGGTGAAGGTGGTTAGGGCTCAGTGGGGGGAAGGGATAGGGATTGGGACCCGATAGGGTGGGGGTTAGAGTGCAGCTGGTTGCAGCTGAGTGGGGTAGGGGTTTGGGTGGGGGGAGGCTCCTGATGCAGGAAATGAGGCTTGGCAGGGTGAGAGCTTGGGGGGTTCTGGGTGCTGGGGGGCTCTGATACGATGGGGTGGGGCGGTTCCAGGTGGGGAGGGGGTCACTGTACAGGGGAACTGCTCTTCCTGTCTGCCCCCCAAGAACTAATGTCCCTGTGCAACTTGCTCTTTTAAATCCATCTGTAAATCTGTAAATCGTTTTGCTAAACTAAGTGTATCAACATCTGAAATGCTTAGCTAATGTGGCTATTTGCTTATTTTATAACCTGACTTTACTCATTAGTTTGGATTTTCACTGACCAAAAATGAATGCTGTGAAAAATTAGTATAATGCTGATATAAAGTAAGAAAAATGACTTCACTGTTCCTTAAGAAATAGCCAAGATAAAATTTTAAAATCTCCAACCAGGTTTGGCTCACAGGCATAAGGAAGGAAGTCTCATGGATTCTGCTGGCAGGAAATACAATTCTGTGACAAGTGGTATTTTAGAACATAAGCTTTCATTTGCTGTTTCTAGCCTTATGGTTGCAGGGAATCTTAAACACTAACAGAAGATTAGGGCTTCTTGAATCTTCAGGCAGTCTGACAGCAATTCTGAGGTATAAATTGCTCCAGTCACTACAGTGAAACTAATTCAAACCTCAAGATGGCAATTAAATGTTGACAGCTTACTATCTGAGAAATATCCAGCTAGAATGGTGTTCGCAATCATGGACTCCCTTCTGCTCCTTTCTCAGATGTCAGATATCTCAACCCCACCTCAAATAACTGCCAAACTCCAGCCTTTCCCTAGAAAAAATTTCAGTGCCTAATTATCTTAGGACAAAAACTTTGAGCAAGATGAAATCTTAGGGACAGCATAAAACTGACCAGCTAGTACAATATGTATATTCTGTGTCTTGAGATCTGTATTCACATTCATTTAGATAATGAAATTTCATGAGTTAAAAGTGAAACTACTGCAGAAGTTGACACTGCATATCCCAAGGCTTGATGGCTAAGTTGTTTTGCAGTTGTAGTCTAGCCACTCCAATAATGAGAAGATGGCATTGATATAAGGAAGGAACTGAAGTCTCTTTTTCACACACTGTATAATCTTTTTGGCAAGTGTTTAAGTCTTTTGGTTACAACATGCTAACTACTATTCCACTAGTGAAAAAGAAGATGATGAAGGTGAAAAGAGAGAAGAACCAGGTGACAACTGGGAGGAGGCTGGTGGTGGTGTAGAGAGAGCATCTGGTCCTTGGAACAAGACAGCTCCTGTGCAAGCACCTGTTGCTGAAACTATTGGTAAGTTTTTCTTGTCTTTTTCACTGGCCTGTAAAGGCATACCAATTTTAAATCCAATTCTTAAGAAGTTGAGATAAAAGTCTCTGGTATTACTCCTGCTCCCAGAGCTCCCTGTCAATGTTTGTAGTACTAAACTCTCAGGGGTAGGCAACCTATGGCATGCGTGCCAAAGGCAGCACTCAAGCTGATTTTCAGTGGCACTTACACTGCCTGGGTCCTGGCCACCGGTCTGGAGGGCGCTGCATTTTAATTTAATTTTTAAATGAAGCTTCTTAAACATTTTAAAAACCTAATTTACTTTGCATACAACAATATTTTAGTTATATATTATAGACTTATTGAAAGAGACCTTCTAAAAATGTTAAAATGTATTACTGGCATGCACAACCTTAAATCAGAGTGAATAAATGAAGACTCGGCACACCACTTCTGAAAGGCTGCCGACCCCTGGAGTAGACTGTGCTGCCAAAGGTATAAAATAAAAAAAATAGTTTTCTAATTTAAGGATATGGTAATCTTGAGTGTTGTGATAGGAGTTAATCTTTTAGACAGAAACCTTTACATTAATAGGGTCTCCAAAAACTGAAGTGTAGATCGGTTTTAAACTTGTATCTTACGATACATCTTCATAAATATAGCAAATCTAACTTCCCAATGGAATATAGACTAAATTAAATACCTTTCAGGAGTGGTATGGGAGAAAATAACATCCAATTGGTATAGTTTGCAAACTTAAGCTTAGTTTCCTCATTTGATCTGTTCCCCCCCCCAATACCTGAAATACTGCCATGATAATTCATAATCACATAGTAAATGAGCAGAAATATTTGTAGTCATTATCTGACATTTAATGTAATGATTCTCAAACAAGATTCAATAACTAGTACATCTGTATAAACATCTACAGTCCTTCACTCTTCCTGATTATATCATGGTGAAAGGATTGTCGTCTGATGTTTTGGTTGGGGGGAGCCTTTAAATGTAATCTCTGTCCAAAATGACTTAGTCTGCTACGTCCACTAACAAATCTATCATAAATAGTCTCTTGCTTTCTCAGCACACTTCTCATTTGAGGTATGGTGAGGAAGATTTGAGTTGCCTTTGGCACTGCCTTGCCTCTTCTTTTGACAGCTTCTTGTTTTTTTGCACAAGCAGAACCCTAAATGTAGTGCTAGAAATGTGACAGAACTATGAAGGGATGCAGAAGGAAACTATTGCTTCTTTCTGAGCCAACTTCCCTTTTCTCCTTCCATGTGTAAATTACCACAGTGGTTACAATTCATAATCCAACTCAGTTTGGACAAGCAACCTACTGGAGTATGTGACAGTTGGCCAACTATGCATGGCAGAACCAATGCTCATTATAAAGGACTCCGTCTGAGTTTAGAAATTCTGTAAATTAAAACCTATAGTGCTCTTTGTTGGCATGTACCCAAGTGTTTAAGCAGACTTCAGATGGAGGCATGGAAAGAGAAGTGGATGACTAGAGGATAAACTCCTGTTTGACTCAGTCAGATCCTTTGCAGCACTTCCATCAGAAGTTTTAAGCCAGAACCATATAGCTGTCTCAATGTGGAGAGCAACCAGTTCCCTTGAGCCTTTAAGTGTACCTTGAATAGATTAAGAAGGTTTTACCAGAGGACACAAGATAGTCACCCTTGAGTGTAACCAGCAGAGTTGCTGTGGATTTAAGGGTAGTAGGGGTACCTAACTCAAGCTCAGTTGTATTAACCTAAATGTGTAACTCAACCCTTAATCCGATATCCCTACTTCATTGATGCTGTTTCTCCTAGGCCCCTGATAACCTGCAGAACAGCTGAAAGGTCGTAAACTGACTGCATCTAAAAACTCTTAAATACATTACTAAATGGCATCTTAAATACAAAAAGCTAAATTATGCTTTTATTTTATGACTGATCTTATAATAAACCCTGCTTTTGGTTATCAGGAAAATTTAAAATTCTTAAGATTCTTACAGTGGGATGTAAGAGCTCTTGGAATTGGAAAAATCCAGTTAAACTTAATGATGGTGGGGCACTTGATCTAGCAATGTCATGCAAGTGTATTCTTCCCTCCTTTACAAGTTTACAATAGATTACATTTCATTATTTGTTAGCAGATACTTCAGTCTGCTTTGAGGCCATAGGCAGTTTCTTTGAACTAAATTTGGAAAATATGGGGAATACAACAACTTTAAAATTTAGCTAGTAATCACAAATGTTAGCAATTACTCTCAAGTTCTGTCAGGTGGCTTTTACCACCTGTGACTACGTGGTGCTGTTGTAAAACTGCACTTTAATTTAAAAAGGTCTAGTAATTAGTTGGATAATCTTGAACACTGTCACTAATGAACCGAAACTAAGATCTTAGGTATTAGATCAACTCTTAAGTTAGAATATCTGACCATTTTGGAAGCAGATAACAAAATAGGGCCCAAAATCAGAGTTTAAAAATAAGGCTATACACTTTATTTGTCTAAAACTCTGCTAATAAATTCTTAGTTACAGAAACCCCTGAACCAGTGCAATCCAGTGGTGTATACCGACCGCCTGGTGCTAGGGAGACCAGGACACGGAAAGCACCACAAGGACCACCAGAGATCTATAGTGATACACAGTTTCCATCATTGCAATCCACTGCCAAGCATGCAGATAGCCGAAAGTAAGTATGTTTAATCAGTTCCTCTAAGATGCCTATTTAAAATGCTTTCCCATCAGAGTCCTAACTCCTTATTTGGTGTCAGATCTTGATCTTTCCACAGAGGTCAGTAAATAGCAGAAATGATTATTTGATGGGGTTGGGGTCTGAATTGTATCATTCCCCTTTATGGAGACCCCCGCCTCTCCCCAATGTATCTCAAAGGTCTGAGGAGTGGGACTTCTCTTAATGAGGAGAGGGCCAGACTAGGTGATTACTACTCTCCTTGGCCACCTAATCCCTACGTTCAGGGATTTCCTTAAATAAAACGCTGCTGATCTTGACCGTATCGAGTTCCTTTCCATGTTAACCAGTGCTCTGTGGCAGCTGTCAGCAGGGAAGTAATAGCAACATGCTGCTTGAGCAGAGCTGTGTTATGGGCAACTTCAAAAGGTGTTGTTGTGTGGAGCAAAGGGAGGAATATTGTAGACAGTGTTTCTGCAGTTATTACATTTAACTGTGAGTTTGGAGGGCCCCGAGTGACTTTAAGGAGACTCCAAAGTGACATTGCCTGAGTTTCCTATCCCTCCCATAGACTCCTTCCCTGCTGAAGGGTTAAATAGACCTCTAACTCGTCTGCTCTTATCACTTCTTGATGTGGCATTGATTGGTACAGCACAGTCGCATAAGCTTTCTTTCTGGTCTAGTTTGGTGTCTGCCAATTGAACAAGCAGTGTTATCAAAGATGTCTTGGCTTTTCTAGGACATGAGCAGTGTTACTCTTAAAGACCAGCATGAGAAATTTTGAATTATACTTGAGTAACATACTAACTGCAACACAACTCTTTCCATATCTTCTACATGACTGTTGGTTGTTTCATGTTGCAATGTTCAGACCTCACTGGGAGGGGAATGGGTCTCTATTTTCTATCACCTTTGAGAGAAATGCTATAGCATGATTTGAAAGTGTTAACCATATGTATTGCATTATACAGTATACCATATTGGAATGGAATTATGGAAATGAAGCCAACAATGTAATCTGAACAAATAGCACAGAAAGGGCAAGAGGTCTACTCTAGAAATAGTCTATGCAACCTTCTGTTCTCTTGGGGAATGCATGGATATCCTGTGGAATCCAACCCACTCACTTTACTCTGCATTTGTAGTGTAACTTTCTAATTTTGGTGGTTTTGGGGTGGAAATTGGCTAGGAATTTCACAATTCAGAAGCTAGTGAATAAGACAATTACTGACTACATTTATTTTCCCTTAGGGATAAAGAAATGGAGAAGAGCTTTGAAGTAGTAAGACACAAAAATAGAGGTAGGGATGAGGTCTCAAAAAACCAGGCACTTAAACTTCAGCTAGACAACCAATATGCTGTGCTTGGGGATCAGTAGAGCTGCATACACATTACAATTAAGGAATGCTTTTTTGGTAACCCTCCTACTAAGGTAACTAAACTACAGCTAACAACTATGATGAACATACCATCTTATTTCTGCTGGATCTGCTGCGGCAAGTGCAGACTACTTTGACATAAGTGATTGCTCTCGCACTATGGAAGCATAATGTGTTACAACTTTCTTCTCCATTGGATTTGGGGGAAATTAATGTAAATGGTTGAACAAGATTCATCAGTGTTCTTTAATTACTCTGAAAAAGTATCTACAGTCAGAGGTCATTTCAAAATCTTTTTATGTTCAGATACTGAGCCTTCGTAAGGGTTGACTACCTCAGACTTGCTGCACTCATTGTGGACACCATGTGGATCACAACTTCTGGAAAAGAAGGTTACAACTGTTGTAGTGGCCATCTGAAACTTGAAACCAGCTTCTCTACTGGGTTCCTGTCAGAAATCCTGCAGAAGTCAGCCATTTGGTTCTGATTTGCTATAAATAACAAAGATTTAAGTGACCTTAATGAGAAACCTGTCTGGTGTCCCATCCTGAGGAATCCTTTCATATGTAGCCATAGCCTACTAGAGACTTTCTGGAGCATACCACTTTCAAAAACTATCAAAGTATAGTACCAAGCTGTAGTTTGTTTACCTTTTTAGATAGAGCTGTACTGAGGTAACCGCAAAACAAAACTCATTCCAATACAAAATTGGAGGGTGTATGGGGTGGGGATTGATTGGGCTGTTTGCATTAGCCATTTTCACAGTTGTGTTCAAGCGTTTTCTTTGTTCTTCTACCAAAAAATGCCTTCCCTGTTTCTGGTATAAAATTGCAGTATACTCGAGTAAAAATGTGAAATACGTTAATAGTGATAAGTTTATCTTGGTTTTCATAATTGGGTCGGCTCTCTTCCTCTGAGGGACTAGGACTTCAGTAGGCTTTGATTTGGTACACAGCAGAAGCCTGTGCTCCCACTCTAGTCTTCAGAACATAATTTCAAAAAATACATGCAGTATATAGGGCAGTAGTAATATTAACCTCAAGATAAGTTTTTCTGTTGTAGCAAAAGTAACAGCTGTCTCCAACCAATCCTATCGTATATGGATAAGCTGGTATAAGACTCTGAAGGAAGGATAACATCAAACCTAGTGAGATTTCATTTGTTATGGCTGCTTCAGATCACCATGTGAGCTTGCAAACTGTTCCAGGCAGAAATCCTCACTTTAAATGGCATTTTCTCAACTGCAGGAAGCCTAGTGACAATGGAAGGAGTGACAGCTTTGTTCAATTTTTGGCCAGCTCTATTGACTTAATTTAGTGGAGATAAATACAATGACATGTATATGCTAAAGCTATAGGATAAATAATACCCAGTTGCCTCTATACAATGAAAGAGAATCTGACAACCACCCAAACTCCCCCCGGGCATACCATCTGTCTTTCCCCTTGCTTTGTTTAGTTTGTTTTTAGTATGCTAGTTAAGTGAGTAAGCACCTCTTTCCAAATCTAGGTTTCTCCCTGTAAATGTGAATGCCAAAAGGAGGAGCTGCAGACTTATTCCCTTGTCCACTTCATACTTGCCAATGGCAAAACAATCTTACTGATGTGGTAGTACTTTACGTATTGGAGACCAGGCTTGGTGGCTCATGCAGAAATTACGTGGTTAGTTTCCTTTGATTTAATTGCTCTAAAGTCTGTTTCCTTTGAAGTCTGTAAGAATCTTGCTGTTGACTTCAGTGGGATCAGGGCTTGACCTGGTTCTCACAATGTGCTTGGTATAGAACTGGCCTTAAAGCCCTTGTAGAGTTAACTTTCTCAGTAAAATTTCCAAACTAGCAGCTATGATTAGGTAGACTGATCAAAAGACAAATTAAAAAACCTGAAGACTTTATTTTGAGACTCAAAACCACTAAAAGTAGATTTACATGGCTCAGAGTCCAACAGTATTAATGTATCTTTCCTGAAAGAATATCTGTGCCAACAAAACATTCGTTGGTTTATGTCACTAAAAGTTTAAGATTGTCCTATTTGCAGTAAAAGTGTCACTCAATCACATGGTAGAAACCTGAAATACTAAATCCCAACTTTGTTCTGACATTTTAAAGAAGAATATTGGAATTGTTAATGCACATGAATCAAGTTTTTAATATACTGTATGATGGGTAGATGAGGCTGTCCATTGTACCTTTATTTGAATTCTCAGGCATGGTTTTGGCAGTGCAAGAAAACCTGTAACATTAATAAATCTAATAAAGTGGAAATATACATGGATCCTGGAGTCAAATGTATCTTTACCTGTAGTCCCAGCCTACACCATGCAGCATTTAAATAAATGGAGGATAACTGGATAGCTTTGGGACATAATGGAGGTGTGCAGTCATTAAGTTCAAATCCAGGTCAGAAGAGCCAAAGTTAACAGCTCATGGCAATGTTTGGTACTACATAGCCTTCATATAGTGTGGTAGCTGGACTGGGGCCTCTGGATAGTATCTAATTCAAATCACCATCTGTTTTTAGCCCTAAGTGGCATTCTCAGCAGTGTCCATAGACTGAAAGGACACAAAATGGACTAAGTCTTCACCTTAAAGGTGGGTCCTCTTCTTTGGAGTTTACTACTCCCTATTCAGTGGATGGAAGGAGGTTTTTAAGACTACTCGTGAAAAGTCACACTTTCTTAAACACAATACATGTCATTCTAAGTTCTTGCTAGAATATCTTCACAAAACAAGGCATCTGGAATTTTTGTAGGGACTTTTCTGATTAAGCAGTCCATTTAGGGAGTTTAACAAAATCCAAATTAAGGCATGTAACTTCATTTTTTTGTTAAAGGATGATATTTAGCACCTTACTGCAATAAAACAAATATTATTTTGAATCACACTCCTTGCAGACGTAAAAATGACCTACAAGTACAATGACCTGTCTGAAATGAAGTTCGGATTTATATGGCTGCTATATTCCACTTTAATTAAACATGATAAATGTCATTTGAAAATTATGCATGAGCTCTGAAGCCTTATTTTAAAATGAAGAAAATTGTCACCTTTACAGCAGAAATATAGTCAAAATATCAGTCAGTGGTATCTAGTTCTGTGCAACTTCAAATGACTTTACTTGTGTAAACACTCATGTGGGTAACATAGAGATTTATGATGTAAAAGAGCATTTACCTATGCGTGTCTTAGGCAGAAGAGAGATGACATACAATTAAAAAGCCATTAGTATAAGAGAGCGTCCAATTACACTAAAATTGGTGCACAAGGGAATAGTTTAGATTTGAGTTTTTGATGGCAACCTAAGTTTTTTGGTGTATGACAAAATTGCTAAAACTGGAAAAACTTTAGGAGGTGTGGGGAGGGAGAATGTGCTTATACTATCTCCTGGGGCTTTCTCCAAAATAGGATTTCCAAAACCTCAGCTACAGGAATATTGGCATGTACGCTAATTAATTATATCAGAAAGATGTAGAGCAGAGTTGCTATTTAATTCAACTCTGTTACTCTAGACTTGTCTTGCTTAGTCTCAATCCAAAAGTAATGAAGCAATAGCTAAATAGCTGCCATGCATGGTATTTGATTTCCACTACTTTTTTGTAGCCAGCTTTATCAAACTTATCCAGGGAAACTCTCCTAACTTTTTTAAAAATCTATTTTTAAATCATTCTTTTAAGTCTTCTCTAGGGTTCTCTGACTTCATGGAGGCTCATTTCATATCTGAATGTGTGGCCTTTGGTTTGTAGAAACTACTACACTTCCATATGCTGAAATTTTTAACCCATCTGATTTCCTTGGTCTGCTCTGAATTTGACAGCAACAAAGACGGCAAGACTCCTGGAGGGGAGTTTGTTTACTCTTGCTATGAAAGTCAGCATCTCTTAGACACACAGAGGAATTCTTTAGTTATGACTCTTTGCCTAAGTGCCAAAACTCGATGATAGTCGAGTCTTTCCTTGACATAACACAATTTCAGGTAACATAAACATGCTGCTAATTACACTCTCAATCGCCTACATCCCTTTACCTCCTCAGTAGTGTGAGCTATTCAAAGAAATGTACTTCAGAAAATACACCTCTCTGCTTGATATGTATGATGATCCTGCTGATTTAAAAAATAAAACCAGATGTCTTTGGCCCTTAGCAAAAGCTTCCCCCCCCCCCTCCTCTCCCCAGAGCACAAAAAAGAAGCATCTTCATTCTCTTGTGCAGACCTGTTGTAAGTCTGAGCATCCTGCAGTTAGCTAATCTGTTTTTCCTAAATAGACTTCTAAGGTAAGACTGGGTATGGGCATTTTCATTCTAAACTCTGTTTTTGCTGAATCAGGGTTTAAGTGAGATGGTGGTAGAAAACATGCTTGTAAAATTTTAGTAATCTAAAACAGCTGTGTCTGGCACAATACTCGATAGTAAAAACTGAAAAACTTCTGTGTAGAGTTGAGTAAAAACTTTCAGGGAAAATATAAATAGAAGTTAAAAATCAAAGATCCAAGTTTAGAAGGGGAGGTGTTAGATTGGGTCAGCTTGAGGTAGGGAGAAGGATATTCAGTTTATATTAGATGTAAAAACTTGAGCAGAAGACACCACTCAGATACAAATTTTATGTATAATATAAAATCTTCAATGTTAGTTTGGATAGAAAAGAGGTACTTCTTATTAAGGAAGTAACTTTGTTTCTCAAGCACTAATGTAGCTGTTGTATATTCAGTTTCAGACACAATGATACAGGAACAATTTGAAAAGGGGAGGGAACAAAAATAAGGCCTGTAAGTAATGGTTAAAGTGTTGTGTACAGGATAGAAGAAGGAGGTTGGGTTGGAGGAAAAATGCAATAGCTTCCGTGCTGAAGAATGCTGTAGAGATGAAGAGGAGCAGTTCTTGTTGGTCAAAGGTGACCTACGCCTAACAATTTAAATTGAAGCAATGAAAGTTTGAAAATCAAGAGTGAAGGAAAGCCTCAGAATGCAAAAAAATACATATTGGGAAATGGCCTTTGGTGAGGTTGTGGAATTGTCATCTGTACAAATCTTACAATCAAGTCTCTAAACTACCACACCTGTTTTCAGTAAATTAGGATAGTGCCAAGTTGCAAGATCCATTTATCTTGAATAAAACAATAAAATAAACTGTAACATCTAATTAAAACAAAAATAATTTTCCTCCTCCAACTACTTAAATAAAAATTGTGACACTGATCCAAACTGTTGTGAAGATATCCATGTGTATTTCCTTTTTTATGAAGCAGTTTCTAATAGTATGTTGATTAAATTTTTATATGCAATTGCTCAGGTACAGTATACTATATATCAAGCTTAGTGAAGTTTCAGTGGGCCGCCTAACTAGAATATGGATATTCAAGGTGGTGTACCAAAGTATTAAGTCCTCAGAAAAAGAGTGGCACATCTAGGAAATCTGACATGGAAGATCTGGTCCAAAAACAAGCAAGAACAAGAGGAAGAATGGTCAATAGAAGTTAAGGCACAGGTCTAAGAAGCAAATCTGGGTTCTATTCTCAGTTCTTTCACTGACGTGCTGTGGAACCTTAGGCAAATAATTTAACTTAACTGTTCCTCAGTTTCCCCAGCTGTAAAACAGGTCATATTTCCCTACCTCACAGGGGTGTTGTGAGGCTTAATCCATTCTTTGTAAAGTGCTTTCAGACCATTTGATGGAAGGTGCTATAGTATGCAGAGTATACAAATGAATTAGTCCAGTGCTGTTGGTTGTTTCAGTTATAATAAAAAGATATCTGGATTAGTTTTCAGTACAGTAGTTCAATACTACTTTAGGGAAAGCTTATATCTATGAAATGTAATATACATTCTATTATATTTAAGTATTATGGGATCATGTAACTACAAACTTATAATCCATACATTCAAGGGGCATAGTTAAAGTTGTGCATTCAACCTTTAATTGGCATTTCCTGATTTTGTGTGATTAACTATGCAACCCTAACATTGTATTAACATAAGTTGTTTTGTTTTTTGCATGGAATATATTTAAAATCAGTTTTGTCATTTTATAAACCCCATGATGGAAATAAACTTCTGTTCACATTGTTGTTTAATACCCATCTTTTACAATTTACAGTTTTAAAAGTTTTATTTAAATGTGAACTAGGAATGTTCACTGATGATACAAGTGTATTCACGGAGCATTTACTCGTAATGCGAGTTGGTTGCTTATAAGAGGAGGTGCTCTTCTTTCCCCTCTCCTTTTTCCTCCATTATCGATCTTTCTTCTGCTTATGTATATTGCCATAATAGCCAAATGCCCATTTATGCTAGGTACTGTGGAAACACATAAGAAGGCCTAGTTCCTGCCCTGAAAAGCTTACAAACTGATTTAAGACAAGAGGACATAACAATAGGAGGAGACAAGAGAAGGGAGGATAAATAATAGTAATAAGCCTGCTTATTTATTGTCCTTTTGTTGCTGGGAAGGTGTCTGTGAAATAGTAGTGTGGGCAGGGTGATGGGAGGACAGGTGCAAAACATACAGCCCTGGGGATGAGAAGAGAAGAATGATGGAGGCAAGGGTTGGGAGGAGGAGAGCAGGAAGTATGCTACTGAACAGGTAGGATGTAAGAATAAGTAGAGAACAGTAAATATCAACATAACTTGTCAAGTAACTGCAGCTGGAGGACTTGGAGCCCAGGGCGCAGATGTGAAGAAATGTAACTGACACAAAAAGGCTCTTGAAGTTATATCTCCTTTGATATTGGGGATTTAAAGGTCTACCTTCAGTGCTTTTGCTGACAGTGCCCATGTATGTTGGGAGACCAGGTGGTCCTGGTGGGGGCATGCACCAGGTCCGTTTCCCCAAGCAGATGCCCTCTGGCTCTTGTGGGTGTTGAGCTGGAAAGAAAGGGGGAGGAAGGTTGGCCGTCACTGCCTGGCTCCTCTGCTACTGCCATCACCTCCCTCTGCTGGTGTTTTATCATCACAGAACCCAAAATTAGCTGTTAATGATTGAGAGAACTCTGATGTTTATTTCCCCTCTCCATGTGAGTATAGTGGTTTATTGCCATTCTCCAACAGATTGTATCAGGTATTTCAGGGGAGATTCCTATCTGTAGCTGACCAGTGAGTCCTGAAGCATGAGTGATAACCTTTCCAATTTTTTTATCCTAGCTAGTGTAACAGCAGATATTCTACATGAGGCAATGAGTTCTACAGATTAGAGACCGAGTTGAAAATGACCTTTCAAGGAGTGTTCTTTTTTCCCCCTTGATAAATAGCAGCGCCGCTTTACCTTGACTATCTGCTTTTCAGTTGGCGTCTCCGATCTTTAGCCCATCTCTTATTTCTTTTCTCATTTCAAAACTCAATAATCCTACTCTTGCAATTCCTCCAGGTATGAAAATCTTTCCCCTACATCTGATCGGTTTTTTCCTTTTCTTTCTGTGATATCTTTTGATATGGTGATGAAAACAGAGCAATATTCGGCATGAGGACCTGTGAGAAAAATATATGCCATAATATTTTTCCATATTCTCTCTTTAATGCAGCCTAACATCTTATTCGCTTTCTTGACTGCAACTGCACATTGAGCAGAGGTCTTCATCGAGCTGTCCATGGTGATGCCTACATCGTCTCCTTGAGAGATAACAACTAATTCAGAACCCATCAATGTGTATGAATGGTTAAAATTATTTCCAATATTCATTACATTGCATTTGTTTCTGTTGAATTGTATCTGCCTTTGTCTTGCCCAATTATAAAGTTCTTCTGGCATTCACCATCCTCCCTAGTGTTGGCAAACCTAATAATTGTACATTGACAGCAGTTTTTGCCACCATGCTATTCACTCAATCTTCAGCTCACAAACATATACCGCCATTCTTGCCAGTAATCGCCGTGGCATGCCCCTATTAGCTTCAGTTTATGTGCAGACTTGATAATTTCTTCTTGTTCTTTATTTCCTGGCTTTTATCCTTCTAAGTTATATTTTCTTACTGGTTCAATTGTGATAGCAAAGAAATCATCGAGTCACGACCTTGTCCCATCTTCCTGAATTCATATGTATATTGCAGTCTTCATTGGTTAAAATATCTTCATGTTTTATTTTTAAACTGAAAACCAAATTCCTGATCCTGCATCTCTTTCCAAAAATGTGAAAATTTCTTAGATAATTTCCTTTGTGCTAGCAGCATCTCCCACAATTCTGGATATCTGGGCTGCTCTGTCTCTGAGGCTCACGGAAATGGATCAGTGTTTTGGCATTACATGGTCTGGCCATACCTCTCTGCTCCTGCTTGCTGCCAGATGAGTTATTCCCAAGATGTGAAAGCTGCGTAACATTAACAAACATTCCAGAGATGATAAAATAATTATGTACATTAGACCTAGGAAGATGGTAATGATTCCATTTAATATCTGACTGACTCATGAGCCATCCGGGGGCGTAGGATTGTGGGAGACTACTAGCAGAAAGGAAATCATCAGTAAGAAATTTCTGTACTGCAGACCAGAGTCTCCCACAATTCTGGACATCTGGGAAATAGCAAGCAGTGAATGGAGGTAGGGAGAGTTATGAAATAAAAATTTGGTAGCAAGGAAGTGCGTGAGCTCACTCAAAATCTGTACTATTTTTTAACCACTGCCTGCAGCACCTGTTTTCCAAAGGAAGCCTCTGCAGAAGATAGAAGGTCTACTTTGTCGTGCTTAATGAAGTTGTTAGCTGTAGATCAAGTGGCCGCTTTGGAAATTTCCAAAGAGGACACGCTTGCTCATTCTGCCCATGAGGTTGCTAAGGATCTTGTGGCATGCCCCTTGATCTCCTGGGAGAGAGGCCTTTGGTGATCTGTAGGCTTCCACAATACATAATCTAATCCACCTACTGATGGAGGACTTGGAAGTTCTGATTCCCTAGCATTTTGGGTGGAAGGATACAAATAGTCATAGATTCGGTATACTTGAGATAGATATTCAATGCTCTTCTCACCTCTAAGGTGGACCACACCTTTTCAGTTGGATATTGTGGTTTTGGACAGAATGAAGGAAACACAACTTCTTGGGAAGTGTGGAAGGAAGAATTTACCTTGCAAAGAAAAGATTCTGATGTCCGTAAGCACCACCTTTGTCCTTGTGGAACACGCAGTAAGGCTCCATTATAGATAAGGCTGCCAGTTCCAAATGCTCACCTAGCAGACATGACAACTGCTAAGAAACACATCTTAATGGATAAATAAATCAAAGTCAGAGGCTCGAAGGGATGGCTTATCAGAGCCCTCAAAACTAGCAGATGGTTCCATTTTGGGAAGAGTGACTTGACTGCTGGTCTGGTTAATTGGACTGTTTGAAGGAATCTGGCTACCTGTGGATTGTCTGCCAGAGCACCCAGGGATCATGTGAACAGCAATCTACTAAGAGCAGACATCTGACATGTAATGGTATTGGCCTGAAGATCTCTTTCTATGCCTTCTTGGAGAAAGTCCAGAATGGTTGGAATGCCTGGGATTTGCATTGTGGTGTTGGCACCAGTTGTTGATTCTGGGCTAGATTGAGGAGTATGTTTTTAGTGTTGATACTCTCCTAGATGAAAGCAATGACTTAATGACTATGGAGGACAGATTGAGACCGAGCTGTCAGTTGAAGCCGTTTTGGGCCTGGATTAAGACGAGGACCTTGCGAGAGGATGTCCAGTCTCCATGGAAGCAGGAGAGGGTACTCCAGTTTCAGCTCCATCAGTTCGGAGAACCAAGGTCTCGTCAGCCAATGAAAAGTTATCAATATTAACATCATCTGTTCTTTTTTTATTTTCTGAACCTCTTTCCCCAGTAGTGGAAACGTGCAAAGTAGGCTCTGCGGTTAACTCTGCGAGGAGGCCTGTATTCCCATTTACCTGGGATCTACCTCCCTGGTGAAGTATTTTTGTCTCTTTACATTTGTACAATTAGCAAAGTGGTCAGTTGAAGGGAGGCCCAATGTTTTAATGATGAGATCAAAAACTTTCTAATTCAGGCACCAATCGGAGTTGTTGACCCTGTGTCTGCTGAGCCAGGGTGTTTTTGGCTCAGGTCTCCTTTGATGTGGATTGCTCCAAGGGAAAGAGGAACTGTTCCACCCATCTCATTATTTCCATTACTTCTGCATGTAGTGCTGGACTCCTTGTTCCCCTTTGGTTGTTTATACGTGTGACTGTATTCATATTATCTGATTGAACCAGGCTGTGGCAGGCTGGAACCTTTGCAGAGCTCGCTTGACCGCTTTCAGCTCTAGGAGGCTTATGTCTTGAGCCTTTTTCTCCTCATTCCACAGACCCTGGGGTCGCCAGCCCTCTATGGGAGGATTTTGAGGCTTATTCTCAGGAACCTGCTCAGATTTCAGAGCCAGACAGCTGACCTTCCTCGGTGGAGGAGTCGTCAGAGGACTCCTGGATTTCTTGTGCTTTTTTCCTTCCCCAGTTTAGCCTGTTTAGGTTTGTTTTGAACCTTTTTTGTGCACTTTGGGAGCGTAGAAGCTCTGCTGCAGCCTTGGTAAGGCCTTTTGTGGCCTACCTTCTGTCGGGCCTGGAGCCCTCTTGAGGGATCTGTCTCAGAATCCTTCCTGCTGACTCCCATTCCCCCTGGAAGGGTGAGAGGAGTGAACTCCTTGTTATGGGTGGGAGGGAGGGGGGGCTGATTAGAAGCCCTGCATCTTTCCTCAAGGCACTCAGGACCCACTTCATGACTTGGGGGGAGGACTTGTGGCCTCCCCTCTTTGTTCAGCAAGGATCCATTGGGACTTACTCCCTGAATGGTCTGGGTCCTCCTTGCATTTGATGCCTCTCCCTGCTCTGCAGTGGGATTCGTGGTCCAGCTCCTCCTCCCTCCCCCCCCCTTTGGATTCACAGCTGCATCAGTGGATGGGGGACCCCACTTGCCTGTCTGACTTGTAGCCCTTGGGACCTAAGGGAATTAGGGATGGAAGCCTGGGTGCAGGCTGAACACAACTTGCTATCTGTGAGCCTGGGAAGGCTGCCTCGCATATGCAGCCCTGCTTGGATTTGACCTAGTGCTTTCTTGGCTGCTTTGCCATGCCTGTATGGGACAGGCTCAGGGAGGGTTAAACCCCTGTGGATTTAACTGGCCTGGGGAGGAGAAGGAATACTGAGGAGGGACAACACTGCTCTCCACTACCCAAAAAACAGGGCAGAAAAGTTTTAAAATAGGTGTGAGGGCAGAAACAAAAGAAACCACCACTGGCTGCTGCTACAGGAGGCAGAGAATTTGACAGCAAGCAGGAGCAGAGGTGGTGTGGTCAGATTTTGTGGTTCCAAAACACTGATCTGCCTCCATGAGCTACAGAATAGTCCAGATGTCCATTTTGGTGGGAGATGCTGGGCTGCAGAAAACACCAGACTTGTCCAGACCAGATTGAAACTGTAAACACAGCTTGTCATTTACAGGAGCATACTGGAGAACTAATGTAGTGCTAGGCATATACAACAGATGCCTGACTCTGATTTCATTCTTGTGTAACTTCATTGACATCAGTGGAGTTACTCCTGATTTACACTCCTTTGAGATCAGCTTCAGATCCATTAGAGCTTGGGCTGGGACTTCTTTTGAAGTCTGTGTTGTTTTCTTGTTCTCTTTTGGCTACTTAACAAGCTGAACTTGTTGAAGTCTTATACTTCACTCATTTTGAAAGCAATTAATGAAGCAAAAATTATACCCTCCAGCAGACTCTGTTTCTCCAAGCCCTCCTAATCAGGACAGTGGCTTAACTGGCATAGTGCTGTTTCTGCTGAAGTATTCTAAGCAAATAGATTTCACACTGTTATTTAAGAAACAGTAACCCATTTCTTTTGCATTTAGTTACTACAGCAAGATAGAAGGAAGAGTGGTCAAAATAGGGAAGTAGTTAGTAATAGCTATAAAGCAGAGTGAGGCAGTAACTAGTAGTTTGCTAGTTCAACCACAGAACTTGTGCTTTTGGACACAGTGATGTAGCCAGATGTTAGGAAAATCTTTAAAGATATGGGAGGGTGCTTTGCAAAGAATTTTAAGAGAACGTCTCAGTGCACAATAAGTTGATATTGAACTTGCTTTCAAATATCATACATTGGAACATCAAGCCGCAACAATTTAGTGTTTCTAATTCCAGCTTAAACAATGGTGAAAAGGAGCAAAAACAGACAAATAGCTACCATAATGTCTAACACAGTTGAAAGTCTACCAGATGTCTGGGAAAAATTATGGCTGGTGATGGTTTGGTACAACAGAATTTTTTTTAATTTAAATTGAAGTAGAATCACAATTCGACCTGGTTCTGTGAATCCCCATATGGACCCCACAGTTTGTAGTAGAAGATTGATGATGGCCCTTATAATGTATATTTATGGTGATAAAGAAGTTAGTACATTGGGCAATAATTTTGACAGTGAATTTTACTATGGTTTACTAATTACAGCTTCTGCATATGACACAGCTTCCAAACATGTAGCATGCACACCTCTTGTCCTTTATCCCCTATCCAACGCTGTATTTTGTGACAGTTCCTCTGAAGAAAGCTAAAGAAAATAAAATTTATTTTATCTTTTACAGTAGTGACTGTTTTGTTTTCAGGTTGATTTTACTTCCTCAAGCCTCTTTATCTTGTTAAATAGCCTGCCCAGCAGTATTGCTTAGGGACACCTTTACCATAGTTGATTCTGATATTGTAATTTAAAAAAAGATGTGCACAGGTTAAGAGTTAAGCAAAGGATTTACTAGATTTCAGTCACTTAAGTGATTTTTCTGTTTTATCACATTTTAAAACTCTACTTCAAAAGTGTGCAGTATTATTGTGAGGAAGGATGGTCTAGTGGTTAGGGCACAAGCCTGTGAGTTGGAAGACCTGGGTTTAATTTCCTGCTCTGCCATAGACTTCCTGTGTGACTTTGAACAGGTCAATCTCTGTGCCTCAGTTTCCTATTTCTAAAATGGGGATAATAAGGAAGTACTATCTCCTAAGGGTGTTGTGAGAATAACTACCTTGAAGCTTCTGGGTACTCAGATAATCTCATGTTGGAGGCATTATGTTGAACAGCATTGGTCCCAGTACAGACCCTTGGGAGAACCCCACTATTTACCTCTCCATTCTGAAAACGGACCATTTATTCCTACCCTTTGTTTCCTGTCTTTTAACCAATTATTGATCCATGAGAGGACATTCCCTCTTAACCCATGACTGCTGGAACCAGTCACTGGTTCAAATCTGCCCTTGTAGTCATTTCATAGGTGGACATGGGAGGGTATGTAAAATAAGTTAGTGACTGCAGTGCCAGTCAGACCAGTGTCTGTATGCAACACCATCACAATTCACACTATTGTTGGTATTTGAGATCAAGCAAAAAAACAGACATGAGACTTTCAACTAGAGGTCCTTGCTCCAGATCAAAGACCCCATGGTGCCCCATTTCTGTCAACAGCTAGCACTTCAGCTGCTTAGACCAGCACCTTTTAAGAGCACTAAATGCTGTTCAGCTCTCACAGCACTCGCTTCTCTTACCTCACCTTTCTGACAGTTCCTTTAGAATTTCTTCCTCTGTCAACATGCCTTAGAGCTTTCAGTGGCCCCTTCCTAGTACATGTTGTCTCCAGGTAGTATTGTCCATTGCCATTCCAGTACCTTACACAGGGAGATCAGAAATGTTTGCATCTGGAACATCCACGCTGGTGTCTTGCAGGCAACTCAACTCAGACAGGTTTCAGAGTAGCAGCCGTGTTAGTCTGTATCCGCAAAAAGAACAGGAGTACTTGTGGCACCTTGGAGACTAACAAATTTATTGGAGCAGAAGCTTATGCTCCAATAAATTTGTTAGTCTCTAAGGTGCCACAAGCACTCCTGTTCTTTCAACTCAGACAAAAACTGAACTCAGCTTTTCCACCCTGACTCTTCCCTCTTCTCCATTAGCTCCCTATTCAATGGGCACACAACCTTGCTTTCATTTTTTTTATTCCTCCCTCACATAGCTGTTGCCACTAAACCCTGCTGGTTTTAACTCTACATTTCCAGACTCCATCCATTCTTGTCTGGTCCCACCACTAAAAGTGTCATTCAGGCCCTTGTCCTTTATCCTAACTATTGTAAATTCCTCCCCACGCTGGTCTCCCTTAACTTTCACAGCCACATTTTTAATGGTATCTGTGGGGTTTGTTGCTCTGACTATAGCCATGTTCAGCTTTTCCCGTATCTTCACTGTCTTCTGCATCATTCTTACCCCCCAAAACAGTCTAATTCAGTTCTCACTTACCTCATCTCTCATTCCCCCACTCTCTCCACCCAATCAGCACAGCTAAAGTGTCCCTTTCATGCAGTCTCTCATTTGTCTCTTTGCTTAGCCTCTTAAGTCTTAACTTAGAGCTTGATTGTAAATGTGAGTAAATCATCAGAATCAAGCCCTGCTACTGTCAGCTCTTCAGGAAAAGTCCACATCTCATTTGTCTTGAAATATCATGCTAATTTCCCTTTGGTGTCTTGGCTTTTGATTTTGTGTATCATTCCAAATGTCAAGGCATGTGTTTTCTTACAATGAGTCAATTCCCTAAATAAGTACTGAATGTTGAATCCAGTGCTCAACTTAAAAATGCCATCTCAGCTTTTCTGTGTAATCAACCGGATGAGGTCGCTGCACTAACACCAGCATCACTAATATTTTCAAAGTTGTAGAGCCTTTAGTGCTAACATATTGGTAAACAGCTGAGAATTCTCTTTTACCTACATCAGCAATTCCATTATACCTCTCGAATGTGTAAGTACTTATCACTTCCTCTACTAAGCTTTGATGATTAATGTATAGACCTATTTTAACATTTTCAGCCAGGTTCCAACTATTCATATTTTTTAAATGCAAGTTTTGTCACAGCCATGCAAGACTGTACTGTAGCATCTCACTAATAAGACTGCACAAAAAGATTAGATATATTACACCACAACGTGCAATAGAACAGACTTAGCTAAATGTGACTTAACAACAAAGAAGAGTCAGAGGGATAACTTGGGTGACAACAGAAATTGCACCCCGTGCCATCTATCTGCCTGATTTCTGATCTTATGCTCACTGTGACACTAGAGAGAGACGCTATTATTTTTTAAAATCGCCTGTCCTGGTTAAAGGACTAGCTGCACCTCTTTCCTGTCTTGTCTCTGACAGCACTCTTCTCGGTTATTGGGTCTTTTGCCTTAACCTAGCTTGGGGTGGAATCTGATGACTTTTTTACATTTAGATCCTATTTATACCAACCACTTATCACTCTGCAGGTCTGACTGGGTTTTAGGTACTTGTAGCTCCTCCCTTCAGGAACCTGTGACATTAAGAAGGATGTTGGTCAAAGTATTATTTAGTAGTTGGAAGAAAAAACATTAGAGAAAAAATATTTTAAAACAAATAGCCAACGGTTTAGGGAGAAACAGGCTTTCATCTTATCTAATTTGTTACAGGAACAAAACAATCAATTTACATTCTCCCAGCCAGCCCACATCCTTGTGTGTGTGTCTCTGGCACTG
Organism: Malaclemys terrapin pileata; assembly: GCF_027887155.1. NCBI lineage: Eukaryota > Metazoa > Chordata > Testudines > Emydidae > Malaclemys > Malaclemys terrapin. Next base: position 208,032,463 of record NC_071506.1, on the reverse strand, counting down.
TCGCCTAACAACCCTTAAATGTAAGCTGTTAGACAATTATTAGAAAGGGACTCCTCTCTCTTTTCTAAGAGGGGCAAGCTCTGCTGCCCGGACTCATCCCAGGGTGAAATGTCCACTGTGACAAAGCTCTGTCCTTGTCTCCGTGGGTCCCGCGTTTCCTGGCGGATTTCGCTAGCTCAGAGGCTCACTATGACCCTCCACTTAACCCTTCTCTCTCTAGAGACAAGGGTCACAGTCTGCTGAGCCATTTTCATCATAAGCCAGCGAGGGAGGTGAGAAGCTATCCTCCCTTGCACAGTCTCTGTTGTCTCCCAGTCTCAGTGATTAATTGGGGGAAGCCCAGGGACCCTAATAGTATCAGCTATGGTAGCTGACCTTTTAGGAATAGGACATGTACAATTCCCTGGGCTACTTCCTCAAGCTCCACTTCACCCTTACCTCAGGGCCTCCTTCCTTGTGCCTAATATGGTGCGTACAGCTCAGTCTCTCCAACAGCGCAACTTCCTCTCTCAGCTCCTGACATGTGCACCCACCTGACTGGGAGGCTTTTAACTAGTTTCAGCCAGCCCCTGATTGGCTTCAGGTGTCCCAATCATCCTCCGTTTTCTGGAAAGCTCTTAATTGGCCTGGAGCAGCTGCTATTTACTTATCCTGGTACCAGGGATTTGTTTAGCCTGGGGCTAATATATCTATCTCCCACTACTTTTCTATAGCCATCTGGCCTTGCCCCGTTACACTACTTATGTATATCGTACACACACACCACACTAATGAAATATCAGTAGTTATTTCCCCCATTTCCACTTGGAACCTCCATGAAGTAACTTCATCTCTGTATCAGCTCTCCTCCTCGTCTGTAAAACTGGGTATTACTATTTATCTACCACACAGGTTTGTTGCAATAATTAATTAAAGATTGCATAGCAATGTTAAATGTTTTATTATAGTCTCTGTGTGCACTCACTCTTCACAATGAATTTAGAAAATGTTATTTTTCCTTTCACACATCTGCTTCTTCCCTTCCCTTTCCAAAAATAAGTATAGATTGGTGGGGAAGCTCATGCATATATGATTCTATCATCCTGTGGGAAACCCCACAGCATTCTTACTAACTGATAATACTATCTTTACTTCAAAGTAAAGAAAGGACCCAAAATATTCTTAGCTTTTATTATAGGGTGATGTCCCTAAGTGAACTGAAAGCCTCAGTGATCAAAATATTAAGTATACGAAATATTTTCTTGTACAAATGTGGATGGTGTCATTAGGTGCCACTAACAGAGTAAAGCAATCTTTCCAACTAATATTACAGCAAACTAACACAAGGGAACTTAAGTACATTACATTCAAAATTAAATAAAAAAAGCTTTTAATTTTTTCAGCATTGAGAGTGGAAAAATATTTATAAATAGGAATTTAAAATACACGAATTAAAAATGGAGAATCCCCTCAGTGTATTCTGGATCTTTTGACTTTGCTTGTTTCTCCAGCTGCTTTTCTCTTCTGAGATAATCCAATTCCCAGTTCTTTGCTATTTTGAAGATAAGAAACAGCTTCTGGCAGACAGTAACACTCCATGAGAGGAGGAAGCTCCTTCGAAAGAAAAAAAAGTGTTTTAATCAAATCTATTTGTTTAGCTAGACAGTATTAGAAAGTATTCTACTTGACCCTCCTTTAGCAACCAACTAAAATTAAAAAAAGGTTTATCATTCTGGAACACTGTATGAAGGAGTTATTAAACATATCCTGATTCTGACACATGGAGATAGTTGCCCATTAAAGTTTTTTAAACTTTTCTGGTTTGGCATGGAATTATCAAAAATTTATCAGAATCCTGATGCAAAATGCATCCCATGTAAATCTCAAGGTCACGCACACATAATTTAGTGTATTCCAAAAACCATCTAGCTAAAACGATACTATATATCCAGTTCCAACACAAACAAACCTCTGTCATTTTTTAGTGGCCAGAATTGGAAACTCAGCACAAGAATATTAACATTAAATCTTATGATCAGAATTATGGGCAAACCAGCTATAAAGGTCTAAAATTGGAATATCAATATCAAAGTCTGTGTTTCATTACAACCAAATGCCAGGTAGCTCTCCGCCCTACTTACATACAACAGTTTTCATTCAATGAATCAATGAGTGAAGTAGTTACTTTAATAAGCATGATTTAGTAAGCATGATTTACATATATTTGATGATCTAGATGTGGACTGTTTTCTTCAAGGCAAACAAATGGTACATTATGCCCCTAATATGCACACCTGTATGAGGTAGTCAGCAATGTATTCTGGTTTCAAGCAGTTCACTCCTTGGGTAGCAGCCTCCAGTACATTAACTCTGGCATCATCTGGTTTCAGTTTACTGAAGTCAGCAAAAAGGTGAGTAGCTTCTTTATAGAGAAGCAGAGAATGACCTGGCAGCACCTACAGATTTAAACACAACAGAAAGTACTTTTTATTTTTGTGTTTATTGCTCTTGGCAATTGAGTGTACATGTTTTACAGATTATGTATTCACTAATCTCCAGCACATTAAACAGTATGTCATCAGAAAACTGGGTACCAAGTATAGCCTCATTCTACAAAATAAATTTACATTCCAATGAGAGGAAGGATGGTCTTCTTCTTAGAGCAATAGACCGGGACCCAGAAGCTCTAGGTTCAAATCCCATCACTGCCACAGACTTCCTGTGAGACCTTGGGAAAGTTACTGACTCACTCTCTGCCTCCGTTCCCCATCTGTAAAGGGGAACATCACAACTTCCTTTGTCTGGCTTGTCTATTTAGATAATAAGCAATTTGGGTCAAGGACTGCCTCTTCCTACTTGCATTTACAGTGCCTAGCACAACAGGGCCTCTTGGTATTACAGTTACATGAACGACAACCCAACAAAACACCAGTGTCTATAAAAATGATCTAAAGTCATTTACTGAATGGAATTTTTTTTTTTTTTTAAAAGTCACATACCTTTGCTCCTCCTGATTGAAGAAGACGTTTGAATCCTGCTTCCTTGGTTTGGTCAACATTCAAAATCACTTTCCAGCCACTAAATGCCCCCTACATAAAAGATCCAGTTTTTAAAAAGAAAAGCTAATCATACCCCACTCAAGAACATTCTGTAAGGCAAGATTTATCACATACACACCATCCAGAATTTTTTTTTAAACAACAGCAGGGATGTACAACATGCAAGCCAAGGGTCAAATTCCAGCCCACAGGATCATACAACATTTCACCTTGCTACCCACTCCTACTTAAATGTAGGATGAAACAACAAAGCTGATTAACTGCAGATGAACTCTCACATCAAGTATATTCTAGTGTGTTTCAGGAAGTCTTGGAGTACAACAAAATATTAGGATCATGTGCATTCACTTTTATTTAAAATGTCAATGTAAATATATACGCAAATCAAGCACAGCCTTAATGCTCCGGGCAAGATGCTAATAAGCACCCCTTAACCCATAGTTTCTGTGGTCATGCACCCTTATTTTACAAGATGCAATTCTCAGTACTTTACTGGTGACTTGTGTGTTTGATTTCTAAGGGTAAAAATTCAAAGGTGCCTAGGGAGCCTAAGTCCTATTTTTAAGAGTGATTTAGACACTTGAGACAAAGTCTTCTTGAAAGTCAATGGAACTCCTTAAGCTCCTAAGTCATTTAGGTACCTATGAAAATTTTACCCTAAGACAACTGCGTGATGGAAAATACAGATGTCGGAGTTCTTTAGAATCATAATGCTAAAGGGTAAAGACCAATTTAATGATTCAGTAATGTTAAAAAACAATGAAGCCGTTATTTAAGTATTAGGATATCCAGTTTGCATGCTAGTTAGCAATGGGAGTTATTGCAGTCACCAGTGCCAAGAGGGGACAAAGACCGTTAATTAATCTTCAATGCTAATAATGTTCAATGCTGACAATAAAAGCTTTTAGGAAATAGATTAATTACATTAGTATGGATCCAGCTAGGATGCTTTGTTTTTACAAGAACAAAGCAGATAACCCTCTCTTGGTACAGAGACTCCAGGTTTCTTGGAGCATATCCCATTACAGAGGCTCCCTCCCAACATCAAGAAGTTACACTTCATATGTTTCCAAATACCTCAATGATGCCAGTTTCCTGCCTCCTTTTATGGATTTTTTTCCTCCATCTCATGGCTGCAAGTGCTAGTTTCTTTTGGTTTACATTGATTCCAGACAAAACATTGAGTATGGAGTTACTTCCCCATTCATAATCTTCCTCCTAGAACAATTATAGCCACACCAACAGCAAGAAATTAAAAAATAAAAACAACAAGAACGCACTAGCTTTGCACATCACTTTTACCTGATAGAAAGCACAGTAGTAGTTATTAAAATTAAATACAGTGGCTCTTGGTTAAACATCTTTAAATTTTTCCTATGTGTACAGAGCCTCTCACTTAGATTTTAAATAAACTCAGTCTTTTCATTACCCTAAATTATCTTCAGGCAGCTATGGTTCCTCTTGTGGTTAGAGACAATGGAATGTAACCACTAAGCAACAGAGAGTGAAAGCGACCATCACTTACTCACAATCCCCTTCTCTCTCTCTCTCTCTCTCTCTGAATTTAATAAGATTTCTTCCTGAACAATACAAGTGATTTATTTTTACTCATACAGATAAAACAAAACAAAACAGAAAACAAAAAACTTAGTAAGTCAGCGCAGTCAATAGAGCTGCTAGACCCCAGAGAACTATGAAATGGAGACTGGTTTCCCGCGGAGTACCCAGACTATATTAAAGTGGTGACATGCTGTAATAACAATAATTAATTAAGTGGTTTCAGAGCTCTACTGAAGATACCAAAGGTATTTTAGAGTATCACTAATTATAGATTCAACTGCAAATATAAAAAAAAATACAAAACTGAAAAGAAAGATGGGGAGAAGTTTGGTTATTTAGACTGTTATGCTTATAAACTATAGAATCAGGATCCACCACATTATTTTCAATTGTACTTATAATTTACATAAGGCACTTCACCCTAAATTATCAAAAGTGACTAGTGATTATGGGTGCCTCAGCTGTTGGAGGACCAACCTCAGACACCTGGAAAGGGACTGATTTTCAGAGGGAGGCTGAGTGCTGAGCAATTTCTGAAAGTCAGGTCTCTTCAATATGCCAAGAATTGGGCACTGAAAGTCACTTGTCCCTTGAGAATTTTGTCCTTACGTTTCTGCCATTAGCTGTAGTGGAGACTTTAAAAGCATTTTATTACTACAATTAAAACAGCAAAGGAGATGTAACAACTGATATATCACTAATAGAGTTATGAACCTGTACAAAGCAGCCAGCTGCTCTGCAGGCCTCAAGGTAGGAACGATGAAGCACCCACTTTCCAGCAGCCATCGAGGCCAAGTATTTCTCATTTCGAAGAGGATGTCCCACAATGATGTGCGTACAACTTGGGTCAAAGCACTGCTTCTCAAGCACCAGTCCACCTTGAAACATGGGAGTGAATGTGATTCAGGTTATTTAAAGTAAGTGTCTACCACAGAAACGTCAATTGAATAAATGAACTATTTTATAATTCATACTTAAACTGCAATGCTATGCACACTAGAATCTAGGCAGAAAGCCTTGCCATGTATTGATATAACCTCATGTACAGAAGACAAAGGGGGAGCTAGATCTGATAGAAGGCAGTGCTATTGTAACACAGACATAGCTACTTTGGCATTGGCAAGCTTGAGGCACTAGTGGCAGAAAAAAGCCTTGGGAACTTAGAAGAAAGGGGAGAAACACCAGTGGAGAGCAGGCAGGCCCTTAAGCAAAAAGAGGGAATCTTCTGCAGAAGAATCCCACCCAGCAAATCCCAGTAGATGAAAAGCGTCACCCTTTTGGTGGCAAGTTAAGCAGCTATGTGGACACAAAACAAATGGCTATAATCTTGCCATCAACAAGTTTAGGCTCAAAATAAGACAAAGGTTTCTAACCATCAGAGAGGAGTGAAGTTCTGGAACAGCCTTCCAGGGGAAGCAGTGGGGGCAAAAAACCAATATGGCTTCAAGACTGAGCTTGATACGTTTACGGAGGGGATGGTATGATGGGACTGCCTACAATATACAAAAACCTGTAGGAGAACACTTCAACCTCCCTGGACACACAATAGCAGATTTAAAGGTAGCCATCCTGCAACAAAAAATCTTCAGGACCAGACTTCAGAGAGAAACTGCTGAGCTTCAGTTCATCTGCAAATTTGACACCATCAGCTCAGAATTAAACAAAGACTGTGAATGGCTAGGCAACTACAAAAGCAGTTTCTCCTCCCTTGGTGTTCACACCTCAACTGCTAGAAGAGGGCCGCATCCTCCCTGATTGAACTAACCTTGTTATCTCTAGCCTGACTCACTCTTGCTTGCATATTTATACCTGCCTCTGGAAATTTCCACTACATGCATCCGAAGAAGTGGGTATTCACCCACGAAAGCTCATGCTCCAATACGACTGCTAGTCTATAAGGTGCCACAGGACTCTTTGCTACAATGGCATGCGGCCCATCGGTGACAGCCAGTAGCAAAAATCCCCAACTGCTGGAGATGGGACACTAGATAGAGAGGGCTCTGATTTATTAGAGAATTCTTTTTCAGATATCTGCCTGGTTGGTTTTGCCCACATGCTCAGGGTCTAACTGATCGCCATATTTGGGGTCTGGAAGGAATTTCCCCCTATGTCAGATTGGCTAAGCCCCTGGGAGGGTTTTGCCTTCCTCTACAGCATGGGTCATGGGTCACTTGCAGGTTAAAAGTAGTGGAAATGGTGAATTGTTTGCAACTTGAAGTCTTTAAATCATGATTTGAGGATTTCAGTAACTCAGCCAGGTTAAGGTCTATTTCAGGAGTGGGTGAGATTCTGTGGCCTGCAACGTGCCGGAGGTCAGACTAGATGATCACAATGGTCCCTTCTGACCTTAAAGTCTATGAGTCTATGATAACTTCAAATAACGAAAACAGTGATAGAACCACAAGGCCTTGTTTCAGTGCTAAAAAGGGTTTACTTTTTACTTCAGGGTAACTAAGGTGCATGAGCTATTCTGAGGTTAAAAAAACCCAGGGAAGATGAGGCACTTCAAGTTTTTGTAAAGTACGCGAGGTCAGCAATACACCCCTGCCTGGGCTTGACCTCACCTAGTTTATCGCACAGTAAAACTCAAGTGCCTTGTCTCCACTGTGTTTTTACAATGTGATAGCTAATACATATTATCCCCGGTGGTAAACACACCTTACCCTTCTTTGCCAGTGAAGACCTAGCCAAAGCGTCTTGAGAGCTACAGGTCTGAAACCTTAGGTTTATATTAGCAATGCATTAACCGAGGCCCCTTTTCAGCCCCAAAAGCCCCAAACAAACTTTAAAAGTTTTACAAACATCTGGCTACCTAGTTCCTCAATCAGATGGCAGTAATCGATTCGCTCTTGAGGATTAAGTGAAGACAGCTGGAATTTGCGCTGTTTTTCTGGTTCTTCATCAACCTTCTCATCTACTGTAATAGCCTAGAATATGACAAAAGTTATAGGGAGAGTTGCATAGAAAGATAAATTCAATACTCAACTACTTCTCTCAAGTATTCAAGGTTTTCCTACATCGGGTTTTCTATCTGCTGTGAGGTTTGAGAAGGCAGGAACCAGACCCATCAGTCACTAGACAAGGGTTTGGCTTCCAGTCAAGCAGACTGCATCCAAAGTTGAAAAATAGATAGTATTCTAATATTCAAAGTCAATCTAACACTTAACCTCCCCTGGTTCCCATCTACAGGGCACAGTTTAATAAATAATCTGTCATGAAAAGCAACAGAGGGTCCTGTGGCACCTTTCAGACTAACAGAAGTATTGGGAGCATAAGCTTTCGTGGGTAAGAACCTCACTTCTTCAGATGCAAGAAGTTTGCATCTGAAGAAGTGAGGTTCTTACCCACGAAAGCTTATGCTCCCAATACTTCTGTTAGTCTGAAAGGTGCCACAGGACCCTCTGTTGCTTTTTACAGATTCAGACTAACACGGCTACCCCTCTGATACTTGTCATGAAAAGAACGTTTTCATTTTAATTGATGGAATGGCAAGCTGGACGCACTGATAAATCAAATATCAAATGTACCTCCCTATCTCTCTTATCCAAGCTTTCTATTCCTACAGTGGGATTCTATCAGCAAGCAAAATCCCAGAGGGCTTCAAGTAACTATTTAAAAGTCAAAAATGTGTTAACAAAAATTGTCAGGGCTACCACAGCATGTAATATCCTGCTGCCAAAGGTAGCATCCAATGAAGCCTATACGTCTACCTTATAGCATGTCCAGGGTGCTTCCTTCCAGACCTCTTCATAAATGGATTTTTCAATCTAGGAAACTGATACTGCCTTTTTTTGATGGGCTTTGATCTTTCCTGTCAAGTTGTGCTCCTTCACTTTTCATATGCTACTTTTTTGCCTTTACTGCTGGATACTATAGAAACAGCCCAATGATATTCTCACCAGGTAGTTTTTAAATTGATTTGTATGCGCACCTTAGGTTTTGTGCAGAATGATGTGAGAACTCTCTCCAGAGATCTGTGAAATACCATATCCCTGCTGCTGGAATCCTTCAGCACCAAAAGTGTCTGTTCATTTCTGTACCACTGCTAGGGTCACCTGGTTGGGGATCATTCCTCTTATCCCATGCCACAATCTGCACTGTGCTAGCGGGTGCACATGCCAAAACTGAAGGAGCTGTTGCTACCGGTCCATATTAGGGGGTTAGTGCTGAGGTTTAAAATCTGGAGCAGAAGGGCAGAGGCTGCTCCTGAGAACAAAACAATGCAAATTGCACCTGCCCAGCAAGGTTATAGGGGAGATGAGCATAACAAGCACCTTTTCTCCTTGGGCTTCTGCTCATCATGGGGCGGTGTCCATAGTAGGCTGTAGAAGGAACACAGTGAAGAAAAACCTGAAATCAACTTGGCAATTTAATAGTTTTTCCTCTGTGCTCTGTAGTTTGCAAGGAGAAGGTCTGGAAAGTGCCTACAGCTGCCACCAGGAAGATCAAACTGAGTTTTCCAAAAGGGAAAAACTAAGCCACTGCCTGATGACTGACAGGTCTGGTCTTGCCTTAAAGTGAAAAGTAGAGGGGAAACCCACTGTAGGACTGGCAAGCCTGGATGAGAGAAAACAGTTACACATTCCAAACAAAGCTTATTTACTAGGGTGAGGAAATATGCCACTGAACACACATGCCTGTTGAAAAGATCAAGCAACAAAATTATACAAAGGACTAGTGAACTAAAGGCTAGATTAATTTTCCATAGCCCTTTGTGAATTTGCTACAGATTTTCAGCACCGACAGCTTATTTTTAAGTATTAATGTAACATACTATCCAAGTGATTAATCAGAAAGAACTTCTCCCCATTATTATGTCATTAAAGAGACTAAAAAACACAATAGAACCCCCAAGCCTGACCCCACCTCTGCCTACAAAAATCTATTTCATTAACACGACAAGAAAGTGGATTAAATGATGTTTTTCTTTTTGAAAGTAACATCCTCTAGAGCAGCGGTCTCCAACCTTTTTACACCCAAGATCACTTTTTGAATTTAACGGTAACGCAGGATCTACCCCGCCCCTTGCCTGAGGCCCCGCCTCTTCCCCAGAGCCCCACCCCACTCACTCGCTCTCCCCCAGCCTCACTCACTTTCACCGGGCTGTGGTTGGTGTTCAGGACAGGGTGTGGGCTCTGGGCTGGAGCCGAGGAGTTCGCAGTGTGGGAGGGGGATGTGGGCTGAACCTGGGGCAGAGGACTGGGGTGCAGGAGGCGGGAGGGGTGCAAGATATGGGAAGGAGTTTGGGTGCAGGAGGGGGGTCAGGGCTGGGAGTTGGGGGCACTGGCTCTGGGAAGGGTGTCAAGGCTCAGGGTTGGGGTGCAGGAGGGAGTATGGGGTGCTGGCTCTGGGAGGGGGCTCAGGGCTGGGGTGTGGCCTCCCGCCAGGCTGCACTTACCTCCGGCGGCTCCTGGTTGGTGGTGTAGCGTGGCTGCCGCTAAGGCAGGCTCCTTGCCTACCCTGGCTCCATGCCACTCCTGGAAGGGGTCAACGTGGCCCTGTGGCCCCTGGAGGGGCAGGGAGGTGGACGGCAAGTGGCTCCATGCGCTCCCCCTCTCTGCAAGCACCACCCCTGCAGCTCCCATTGGCCACAGCTCCCCTTTCCTGGCCAATGGGAGCTGCAGGTGCGGTGCTTGCAGGCAGGAGCAGCGCACGGAGGGAGATCCTGTCCTCCTGTCTCTGAGCTACATTGGCCACTTCCAGGAGTGGCATGGGGCCGGGGCAGGCAGGGAGCCTGTCTTAGCAGCAGCCCCATTGTGCTGCCAGAAATCATGATCGACTGAGAGATCCTGTAGGATCAACCAGTCGATTGCAATTGACCGGTTGGTGACCGCTGCTCTAGAGAACAACAAAAAGGATAAAAGGTTTAGAAAACATGATCTATGGGACAAGGTTAAAAAAACTGCCATGTTTAGTACTGAGAAAAGACGACTGAGGGGAGACTTTTGATAACAGTTCTTAAATATATTAAAGGGCTATTCTGAAGAGAACAGTGGTTCAACTGTTCTCCACGTCTGCTGAAGATCAGATAAAAAGTAATGGGCTCAATCTGCAGCAAGGGAGATTTAGGTTAGCTATTAGGAAAAACTTTCTAACTATAAGGGTAAAGTTCCGGAATAGGCTTACAAGGGAGATTGTGGAATTCCCACCACTGTAGGTTTTTAAGAACAGGTTGGACAATCATGTGTCAGGGATGGTCTAGGTTTACTTGGTCCTGCCTCAGCACAGGGGGATGGACTAGATCTCTTGAGGTCTCTTCCAGTCCCACGTTTCTATGACCTGTTCAGAGTCTCTTGGGAAAAATGAAAAATTTGGAACTAAAAGTACACTGCACAGAAATTATCCACTTTAAAAACTGTTAAACTGATGAATACATTTACTGTCAGCTTCAAATATTAGATGCATTTTAATAGTACACTGGGCCATTTCTTCACAGTGCAAGTATGATCCTTTAAAAACAAGTATGCTGCTATAACAAACCTTTTCTTTGGGCTGTGGAGCCACAGGAGGGTTAGCCAGCGGGAAGGCAATGCTGGGAGCTTGCGGTGTGGGGATCACTTGATCATCTTTTACTGGGGTTTCTGGATCACTATATGTTGGATGCTTTGGGACCTCTGCCACACCTGTGTCCCCAGAATCATGAACAGCTGTGGATAGTAATTCACTGATGCTTGATTTTGTTTGACTGAATTATAACTAAGATAACACTGAAAAAAGTATATCTCAAATGAATAAGAAACAAATGCCATCACAACATTTATTCTGCATTTTCAGAAACAACTGCTTACTTCCTGTCTTAAAATTTACATCCTTTAATCACAAGGTAGCAGTTGAGCTGTTACAAGCCTCATGTTTTTTTACTATCTTGAGGCTTCTCTACTTCCCAATTGATTCCTTAAACTAACTTGACATGAAGCACTCAAATTGGCCACAGAAGGGGACTGCACCGATTGAACTAGTTTAGTTTATAAACCAATTTCATTAAATCACTACAACTTTCTCATATAAGACTGGGCCAAAGAAACCATCCTCCAGGTAGGCTGCTTCAAACAGAAAAGCTGGAAGGGGATGGGAGGTGTCAAGAATGCCCCTTTCCCACACACACTATAGAAAGCTTGCTGCAGGAAGCAAAAGGAAAACAATGTTTGTGGAAGTCAGCATGACAGCATGTGAAGTATTCGTGCATGGTCTGACAATGAGCACAGGACCGAGGAGTCAGGAACTTCTGATTTCTAATCTCAGCCCTGTCAATGACTCAAAGGGCAAATCAATTCACTTCTGTTCCAGTTTCCCAATTCGTAAAAAACAGCAGTAATATCTGTGTGGATTAATGTTTCCACAGCACTTTGAACATGTAAAGCATTACATGAGTGATAAACATCACTACTGATCTCTTCCTGCAGAGCCACCTGATGGCTGCCCATCTGCTAGCTTCTACTCTCCTCTCATCCAGCTCTTTTTTTCCTGCCATCAAGAGGAGAGTGGAAACCAGGAAGCATCTCCTAGTCCATCCATATCAGAGGAGAATATTCACTGCTTCTTAAGTAGAAGGAGTGGAAGGAAGGGGAAACAGAATAGATGACTCAGCTGTGCTTCTTCTCCACTCCTAACAGCAGGATAAAAAGGCTTGCAGGGATAGAAGAAAATAGCTAGGCAGGGCATGTAATCAACTGTATTTGTAAAGACAGCAAGAAAGGTAGAATAATAACTTGACTGCATCCTGATCCACTGATCTCCCCAGCAGACTTGCTGCCAGATTTTTATGGGGCTCCTGGGCATTGGTGATCCTTCTCCTACACCTCCATTCTTACTGAGCATTGTGGATCTTCTTCAACTGCTATTAAAAAGCTAAGATTTTACAACAGTTAAGCATATTAAGAGGCTCAGTGTAGTTATTTGCTTTAGTAAGTACACATCTTAAACTCGAAACCTATAGTCGTAAGTTGAATCAAGGTGTCAATGTAGAGGAGCCATAAATGCTGTTCGTCATAACTCAAATGTCGTAAAGTCGAGGACTGCCTGTACTATTCAACATTAATAAGGGTTCCAGAATTGGGGCCTAAAACAAAAAAAGCTTATCTTTAGGCAAGGGCTGCCTCCAAACTGCTTACTGCTGTCAAAAAGGTGCATGGGGTCTTTCTGGAGGAAGAGCAGAGTTAAAAAAAAAAATTATTTACCGTTTTAAAACAAGACTAAGAATGGACTGTCACTCATCCTGAGCCTCATTATTAAAAAGGGGAAAAAAGTTCAGGTCACTTAGAGAGATCACAACACACTAAAGCTGAAAAAGATCCATGTAATAGTGTTGGTTTTTTTGCTTCTAGAATACCACTGTATCATAATAAATAATCCTAACTACACTCCAGCTCAAACATGTATTTCTCTACTTACCTAATTCAACAACTTCTCTATCAACGAAGGATTCCCTGAAAGGGGAATCATTCATGTTATTTACATCAGTCTGAATTTGTTCAGAGTACTGTGAAGGACTATTGGGCCACTGTAAGTTGCTGACAAGCCTTGCTCTCTCCTCTCTTGCAGTGGGGTCATCCCAGACAATCTGCTCATTTTGTGATGGCTCTGTGTTTATGTCCATCACTGCTTGCCGTGACTGCCTAAGGAACAAAAAACAAAATCCACATAAAGTTTCCTTAAAAAAACAGATGAACTATACTTGAGGGCAAGGACGTATTTATCATCGTGTTAACAATGTACTATGCCGGACCCTCGCTAGAATGCGGGGTTCGGGATCCATGCGCGGTACCACATTAAATATTTAAATTGGGATCCATGGTAAATTTGGGATCCATCGTCACGACCGCACTATACGCGAATCCGCGCTCTAGCGACGCGCGCTCTAGCGAGGGTCCGATTACAAATCTTTATTACTGGATAGCACAGTCAGGAGAGAATAAACTTCAATATAAAATTGATAAGTCAGGCAGTTTGACTACCTGGGTATCAGTCAGCACGGCTACAAAAAAGTGACTGTGAACAATACTGGTCATTTTTAGCATGTATCATGCTACTAAGGTGTTCCATGATCAGCATATCCCATACTTTACTGTCCTTATAGTCTTGGTGTACATTTGAAAGTTAAAAGAGAGCAATCTTGCTTCTTGGGTGGCAAATATTGGAAATTAATTTCCAATATTTACCAGGAATCAGGCTCTTCATCATTAATTCCCGTCATCTGGTTTAGCCATCAAATACTTCTCAATTCATCAGAAAACACATGCCCTATATTTCAGGTTCTTTTTAGAAACTACTGATAGATCTGAAAGGCAATCTCGCCCATGGTGAATTAACAATGTTTTCATTTTGACTGGAGGTTTTAGCTATATTTTCTACATTCCCATAGTCCAGGGATGGATTTTAAACTGCAACAAGACAGACTTACTTACATTAGTGGCAAAATGCAAGTGTAATACGTGAAAGCCTCATAATCGGAAGTAGTCTTCACATTTGCAAGTGTATAAATGCATAACGAAACAGTGTATTTATAGCTATCGTATAGCAATTGAGATTTGAAAGGTTATTAGTAGGGCTGTCAAGTGATTAAAAAAATTAATTGCAATTAATCGCTATGTTAAACAATAATAGAGTACTATTTATATAAATATTTTTGGATGTTTTCCACATTTTCAAATATATTGATTTCAATTACAAACACAGAATACAAAGTGTACAGTGCTCACTTTATATTTTTTAATTATCATATTTGAACTGTAAAAATAAAAGAAATAGTATTTTTCAATTCACTTAATACAAGTACCATAGTGCAATCTCTTTATCATGAAAGTTGAATTTACAAATGTAGAATTATGTATAAAAAATAACTGCACTGAATATAAAACAAATGTAAAACTTTAGAGCCTACAAGTCCACTCAGTCCTATTTCTTGTTCAGACAAACGAGTTTGTTTACATTTGCAGGAGATAATGCTGCCCGCTTCTTGTTCACAAATTCACCTGAAAGTGAGAATAGGTGTTCGTCTGGCACTATTGTAGCTGGCATTGCAAGATATTTACGTGCCAGATACACTAAAGATTCAAATGTCCCTTTATGCTTCAACCCACCATTCCAGAGGATTGAAGCATATGCTGATGGGTTCTGCTCGATAACGATCCAAATCAGTGCAGACAAATGCATGTTCATTTTAATCATCTGAGTCAGATGCCACCAGCAGAAGGCTGATTTTAATTTTTGGTGGTTTGGGTTCTGTAGTTTCCGCATCAGACTGTTGCTCTTTTAAGACTTCTGAAAGCATGCTGCACATCCCATCCTGATCAGATTTTGGAAGGAACTGCAGATTCTTAAATCTTGGGTTGAGTGCTGTATCTATCCTTAGAAATCTCACATTGGTACCTTCTTTGCAGTTTCTCAAATCTGCAGTGAAAGTATTCTTAAAACGAACAACATGCTGGGTCATCATCCGAGACTGCTATAACATGAAATATATGGCAGAATGCACTAGAACAGAGCAGGAGACATACAATTCTCCCCCAAGGAGTTCAGTCACTAATTTAATTAACACTTTTTTTTTTTTTTTTTTTTTAAACGAGTGTTATCAGCGTGGAAGCATGTCCTCTGGAATGGTGGCCAAAGCATTACGGGGCATACGAATGTTTAGCATATCTGGCACATAAATACCTTACAATGCCAGCTACCAAAGTGCCATGCAAACGTCTATTCTCATTTTCAGGTGACATTGTAAATACGAAGCGGTCAGCATATCTCCTGTAAATGTAAACAAACTTGTTTCTCTTAGCGATTGGCTGAAGAAGAAGTAAGACTGAGTGGACTTGTAGGCTCTGAAGTTTTAATTTGTTTTGCTTTTGAGTGGTTATGTAACCAAAAAAAAAAAAAAAAAAAAATTAATTCTACATTTGTAAGTTGCGCTTTAATGATAAAGAGACTGCACTACGGTACTTGTAAGAGGTGAATTGAAAAATAATATTTCTTTTCTTTATCATTTTACAGTGCAAATATTTGTAATAAAAATAATATAAAGTGAGCACTGTACACTTTGTATTCTGTGTTGTAATTGAAATCAATATATTTGAAAATGTAGAAAAATATCCAAAACATTCAATAAATTTCAATTGGTATTCTACTGTTTAACAGTGCGATTAATCACGATTAATTTTTTTGAGTTAATCGCGTGAGTTAACTGCCATTAACTGACAGCCCTACTTATTAGACTTACTTAGTTTTCTGTCCAAATTTTTGTAAGACTGTCAAAGTCAAGTAAAAGAAAGCAAGACAAAGAAAGACACATTTACATGCAGCATGATACCTTAGAGCTTCCAAGACTCTACTACGACCATTACGCACAGATCGTGTGCCATCTGGTGTGGTAGGGGAACTGTCGAAACCATTCCTTGACAATGATCCTCTTTGTGCTTGTGGTTTCACTATCGATGTTGCAGACATGATCTCCTGTAGTTGCTTTTGAAAGTTCTCCCTCATTTCCAGTGTCTGGGTTAAAACTTGAAGTGAAAGGAAGTCACAACAAGAGTTAGGCCATTTAATTTTACATTTTTAGAATGCCACAGGGGTTTAATCATGTAGCTCCCTTTCAGGACAAAGATATGTACATGTTTTCACATGTGGCAATACTTTCAATTAAGTCTTTGTTTCTCATGACAAATAATTAGCAATATCCAGTCTTTGAGAAATTCTAGAATACTAAAGACAACAGCTCAGCAGCCCAATAATTCATCAGGGTTCTCCTTATGGATTTGCCAGTGTCTTTAAACAAGGGTCCAAAACATCTCTCCTCATACTCTGGAGCACTTATTGTAAGAAGCAGCCAGCACTTTTCCAGGGAAGTCTGGCTGGCTACACTGAGCTTAGGTAAGAGAATAAATGACACTCAAACCTCCAGATCTTAAAAGTCAAGCTTCCCCAAAATAGTAAAACACTTATATTTATAACTGTAGTTTCCACGGCTGTTTTAAAAAGAAAACAAAGAATATTTTGTTTACCTCCTTTGGCTTCATTTGCTGCAATTTGCTCCTCTCTTACTGTGACTGCTTCCTTTACCTGGTTAGTAGTTACATCTCCTGTGTCATTTTCATCCACTGAAATACTCTAAGAATGTTAAAAATATAGAACTTATCAATCTAATTCTGAAACTGAAAGACATAGCAACTGGCTGCAGTGTTCAGTGGGAGGTAAGCATGTTGGGGTGTTTTAGGGGACAGGAAGAACTGTACCAAACCTCCACCAACAAACCAAAGTTCCACTCTATCAGCCTCAGGTTAGCTTAATATTTCTGCCGCAGCAGTGAAATAATTAAAAAAAAAAAACACTAGATAGGAGATCTAATATCCCATTAAATTCAATAAAATTCACACCTTTCAGGTCTACTGTTTATGTCTAACTGAAGACAGAGACAGGATCACACCAATTCAGATTTGAAGACTGTGTCCACTCTAATAAGATATTTAAGAGAGTTAGAATGCTGAGAAACTGACGGAGCCTCCAGGATAGAGAAAGTTTACAGCTGCATAACTGCTGAACCTGACCCCAGAGATTACTAAATAACAATATTTGTACCAGTTTATATTCATTTTGTTAGTGAAACAACTAGATTAAAATAATGCCAATGAATCCAATACAGACAAGAGGTTACATCTTATCATATACCTCAGTTTCCTTTTCTGTTTTTCCAGTTGATGAAAGTCTACTGGAAGAAAGTCTGCCATCTTGCACTGCACTGATATCCAGACTCATTTTGGGATTGTAAGTGTGAGGGAACAGAGATTCAGGAAGTCGTTTATATTCTTGTGCACTCTGCAACAAAGGTCATAAATTTAAGAAGTTATGAGAAATCTGGGAGGAACTGAGAGTAATTTAGATAGCATGATGCAAAACTAAATATAAAAAAAATCAATAAAATAATATAATTGGGAAAAAACACTAACGCAGGAGACACATGTAGTTCTTATGTCAGCAAGTATGAAATTCTTACTTTTCAAAAAGTTCTGAAGATTTTTCTTCATGACTACTGAATCTAACTTTACTTCTGTCCCATCGGCAAATACTTATGCAAACAAAAGTTATTGTTCAGGAAAACCTCAACCAAAAGTTCTTGTAAACTGAGTCAATGTATTGGGTATGAAAAGCAAATATATGAAGAAATTGTCAATTTCAGCTCTACAGTCATTACAAGGTGAAGGTACACCAATTATTAATTAAGATTTAGAAGGATGAAGCCTGCAAATTAAAAGCAGCATGCATAAAGCTATTGTGTATGAACAATTTAAACCCATGCACGTGCTTTGAAAAAAATGGAAAGTCAGTCCAATACATCTGATCTTGTCTCCATTCTCCTTCACATTTCAGAGGAAAATAAAAATAAATTTCTTCCATACCTCTAAAAGCCAATGCTCTGACACAATGTGTATGCCCCTTTCTTTAACAGATTTGTATTCCTTACTGCTGTCATTTTGTCTTCCCTGGTAGATGAAGTGAGTTACTGTTTCATCGAAGCACCATCTAGAACAAATACCAATAAAATGTAACCTGAAGATATCAACTCCAGTTTATTATTATAATTACTGCATCCTTGAAACTGAGTCTTATCCCACCAAGACAAATAGCCATTACTCTATGAAGCTTAAAAAAAGCTACAAAAAACTTACTTATTTAGCTGCCCCCTCAAAATCACCATCATCCAACATACAAGAATTGTTTGGGGAATCATGTCACGCATCGCTTAGTAATTTCAATTTAATATTAATAAAATGTACCTTAACATTTGATTTTTTTTTGTTTGTTTTTTCATTTTACAAATTGAAATATTTATGTAGAACAGCAATATTCTTTTGCGTTTTATTCTATACACGTTCTTATATTGCCCTCCCCACTTCTTGTATTCGAGCACCTTTCAGTAGCACATTAAGCAATGTGACCAACATCTGTCACATGTGATTTGTTCTCTCTCTTATTCTCGCTGCATGGGGAGAACTGTGTGCACAGTGTAGTGTTTGGTTTTGGTTCTGTTTTTGTAGTTTTTGCTTTTAAATGTGCACACTACTATTTTATATTAGAGACAGCAAGGTTGAAGAAGCATACTCTGCATGTGGTGCAGAAGGGTTTGAGATGGTCTTAGTTCCTGTGTCAAGTATCAGAGGGATAGCCGTGTTAGTCTGAATCTGTAAAAAGCAACAGAGGGTCCTGTGGCACCTTTAAGACTAACAGAAGTATTGGGAGCATAAGCTTTCGTGGGTAAGAACCTCACTTCACCTCACTTAGTTCCTGTGGGAGATCATTCCACAATCTTGAACTGGCCCCTGAGGAAGTTCTGTCTCCTGCATGGACAAGCTTTACCCTTATCATAGAGAGTTCCATTGTGCTAGAAGAGCAAAGATATACCCTGGTCTTCATTGCTAAACTTTAGGTGATCTTTCAGATATCCTGGGCCCAGGCTATTGAGCACCTTGAAGGTAAGGACTGAAACCTTGAACTTGATTCAATATTCTATTGAAGGCCAGTGTGAGGAGAGGAGGATAAGCCTGAAGTGCTTGCGGTATCCCATGTTGCCAGGAGACATACTGCAGCATTTAATATTAGTTGGAGTTTACTAAGGGTTGATGGCTTTGTGGCCAGATATACTGCATTGCTCTAGTCCAGACAGGAGGTGACAAGGGAGTATAATTGGGTCAGGTCACCATTCGCCAAGATGGGATGGAGTCTCCTAACAAGAGATGGTATAAGGCATTACTCGCAGATGCTGTTATGTGAGAGATTAGCATCATCAAGAAATCCAGGAGAACTCCTAAACTGAAATGACCAATTGTGCTCGTTTGCCTTCAACCAAAGGAGATAGCACCATGACTGTGAACTCTTCGAAGTGTTTTTCTCTGCCCACTACCATAACCTCTGTGTTGCTCGAGTTCAGTTTCAACCAGCTGTTCTTCATCCATGAGCTGATCTCACTCAAGCACTAGACCATCTTGGTGATATCAGTATGGTCATATGTGGGGAAGGGTAGGTAGTGCTGCATATTGCTAACACTTCAGAGATGACATGGACTCGTTTGAGCATTGGCCTGATAAACCCAGGGTTGTGAGTTCAATCCTTGAGGAAGCCATTTAGGGATCTGGGGCAAAAATCTGTCTGGGGATTGGTCCTGCTTTGAGCAGGGGTTGGACCAGATGACTTCCTGAGGTCCCTGCCAACCCTGATATTCTATGATCTATGATCTCCTTGTAGCTGCATTTAGATGTTAAACAGAACCAGAGAGAGAATTGATCCTTGTGGGACTCCATAAGAGAGGCGTTTAGTGGCAAAGACACAGTTTCCAT
Source organism: Malaclemys terrapin pileata (assembly GCF_027887155.1). Taxonomy (NCBI): domain Eukaryota; kingdom Metazoa; phylum Chordata; order Testudines; family Emydidae; genus Malaclemys; species Malaclemys terrapin. The sequence goes on along the minus strand of NC_071506.1, from coordinate 208,012,548 downwards.
CACAATTTACTGGATTCATCCCTTCAGGCAGGGCTTAAACAATTTTAGTGCATGTCTCTGGATCCCTGACACCTCTCTCAGGCAGGACAGCAGTATCTCATAGTTAGGGCCCTACCAAATTCACGGCCATGAAAAACACGTCACAGACCGTGAAATCTTGTCTCCTCCCGTGAAATCTGGTCTTTTGTGTACTTTTACCCTATACTATGCAGATTTCATGGGGGGTGACCAGCGTTTCTAAACTTGGAGGGTCCAGACCCAAAAGGGAGTTGTAGGGGAGGGGTCACACGGTTATTTTAGAGCGGTCCCAGTATTGCCACCCTTACTTCTGGCACTGCCTTCAGAGCTGGGTGGCCGGAGAGTGGCAGCTGTTGGCTGGGCGCTCAGCTCTGAAGGCAGCACCCCGCCAGCAGCAGCGCAGAAGTAAAGGTGGCAATACCATACCATACCATCCTTACTTCTCTGTTGCTGCTTGCGGGGCTAAAATGGACCGTGAATTTGGTAGGGCCCAACTCATAATTGACAGTCTTGAATGCTGCTGAGAGGTCCAGGAGAATGAGAATGGCTGTCTGCCCACTTTTCAGTAACAGCAGGAGATCATACATCAGTGCCCCAAAAGCTGTTCTGTCCCACATCCTGGCCTGAATCCAGATTGTAGGCAAGGGTCACCCTGTTAGCTAGCAGTGAGTTTCAACTGGCCTGACCAGTTCAGTGTAACCCAGCTAACTACTGCTATACTCTCTATCTAAAAGGTGTCATATAATGGGTCACTAGAAAACTAATAACTCATGGATCATTAATATTCTGGCATGTTATATATATTGTCAACACCCAAAGGATTATTCAGATGTGCTGGAATTTTGATTAAAATGTGTTTAAATTAGGTATGTCAGGGTAAATTGATAAATTGTTTGTTTGTTTTTACAGACAAAAGAATGTGTTTCCCACAAGGTGTGACCAAAGATAAGACAAAGAAAAGCACATTTGCATGCCAGGCAAATCAAAATGATCAGGAGATCAAGTGGGGGGAAAATGATCACTTAGGCCTTGTCTACACTATCAAGTTTTGTCGCCAAAAACTGCCTTTTGGCGACAAAACAGCAAAAACGTACACACTACAATAGGACTTTTGTCACAAAAAACATCCAGTTTGGGCGACAAAAAACTTCCACCTCTATGAGAGACTTTTGTCTTTTCCCCTCCCTTTATTGTAGACAAAGAGCCAATGTAGACACTGCTGTCTTGTCGACAGAACTGGCTTCCACCAGTATCCCACAATGTCTGCCTTGATTGCTCTGCTCACTGTTTTGATCTCTGCTGCCCTGCAGGCATACGCCGCTACCCTTTCAAAGCTCCAGGAAGTATCTGTGTGCTGTTCCCTTCTTACTTATGCAGAAAAATTCTCTTTACCTTTCAACGTAAATCTGAGAATTTTCAGGCCAAACTGATTTTCCAAGCCAAGTTATTAGGGAGAAAGAGGCAGGTAAATATAGGGCGTTACATGGAAACTGATTGCAGCCTTAATATAGAGAAGTCTAATGCTTCGCTATAATTAAAAGCCATATGCATACACTGGACTTTACAACACCAAGATTCAGATTCATTCGAGTGAAAAGTTATATCAATGCAGAGTGTAGTACTGGTGGCATCAGTTAATACCTGTAATCTGCTCCTAGAGAAGCGGCAACAGCATTCAGTTCACTTTGCTTTTTACTGAGTTTCTTACTAACACATATGACTAGATCAGCAAGAGGTTTTGAATCTTCCACCTGTTCATGGTCGTGGAGAAAAATATGAAAAAAATCACGTTCTGAGGATCATTAAACCAACACCTTTGTAATGATAAAGAAGGGAAACTACTTATCAGAGTTCTGCTGATCTCTGCTTCCTGAACCTCCCCATTATTAAGGGAGTGCTGTTATGGCTCCACATACCAGGAACCACTTTATAATAACACTATTATAAAGACTTATCTCACAAAGTCTCATAAGAATATATTACACCTCTTTCTTAGCTGTCTGAAATCTTCTTGAACTTTTAAACAGGGAAAATACTAAAACTGCTGACACAAAAACATCTTACCATAAAGGATAAGGGGCCCCAAAATGGGCATACCATGAAGGGAGTGAGAAAGAGGAGAGTACAGCATGGCAAATTACTGTTAATCTTCCCTTGAAAATGTCATTCCACTTCCCCATTCTCATACTGATTACAGAGTACAAGTGTGGCAATTTGTACACAAAGCACTGCCTTTGCCTGCGTCTTCAGTCCACTGCACCCACTGTACATTTCTCCCACATTTCTGTTTTCTATTCTCTCTAACTTTGCTCTCTGCAGGGTAGATCAGATTTAGTACAAAAAGGAATCACGAAAGGACTGTGCTCCTTGCTTCCAGGAAAGAGTATGTAAACACACTACTAGGAACATGAGCAAAACACATCTTATTGTGGGGGTAAGAGTGAGAAATATTTTGCCTCCTGCTTCCGAGTAAGTGAAGCAATTACAGCACTCTAAGAGGATGGGGGGGAAAGGGAGATGCATGACAAAAATAAATTCCAATATCTTCACAGAAAATAATGGGTGTCCTCCAATATTACAGTTAATCAGAGTAAAAGTATTTACTCCTTGCCCACCGTTCTCATTACACCAGACACTGGGAGTTCCTTAACAGTGATAAGCTACAAGTTCTAGAACTATGGAATATCTATAGTTACATGTTTATATACACATACTGCCTAACAACTATTAAACCAGGTCAGTAGAACAAACATCTTTAAATACGTTTCTCTGCCTTTTAGAAGTCAAAATTACTGGTCTTGCCTCTTTCAACTGAAACAAAAGAATAGGTAATCATTAAAATTTCTGTCTGAACATATCAAAATACAGTATCAAAGCTAATATGATTCATAATCTATCATGTAAAGTTAAGCATCTCCTAACTCAACTACATGATTACACCACATCCTCTTAATTAAGCCTACACATAAATTTTAAAAAGAGCATAATCCTACCACTTCTGCTTGTGCAGCCCGCAGCTGAGGGCTGGCAGTAAGAGCTGCTGTATGACGAGTGCTGTTTGCCAGAGCTAATTTCAAGTTCCTGCCAATGATTTCAGAGAGAGGAGTACTTGGTTTCCTGTTTCTCTGATTGGGAGCCCCTGGAGTTTCCAAAGCTGCCAGGGCATCCTGCCAAAAAGAGTAAAGAAGCAATTACTGAATCAGGATAGATGAACTATCCTTTTTCCAGGATCAAAAGTTCTCTCATTGAATAGCAGGCTCCTCTAATGCAATCTATATTAAGGCTTCATATTATTCAAACACTAACAAACACTTCTTATTTGTATTACAGTAGCACCTACAGACCCCAAACATGATTGGGGTCCCGCTGTGCTAAGCATTATACAGACATAGTAAAAGACAGCCCTTACCCCACAGTTCTTGTAATCTACATAGACAAGACAGACAAAGGACAGGAGAAAGTAACATCTCAACTTTACAGATGGGGAACTGAGGAAATAAAGAGATTAAAGAATCATAGAAATATAGGACTGGAAGGGACCTCAACAGGTCATCTAGTCCAGTCCCTGGCATGGAGGCAGGACTAAGAATTATCTCGACCATCCCTGACAGGTGTTTGTCTCCAGTGGTTCTCAAACTTTTGTATTGGTGATCCCTTTCACACAGCAAACCTATGAGTGCGACCTCCCTTATAAACTAAAAGCACTTATTTATATTTAACACTATTATAAATGCTGGAGGTAAAGCGAGGTTTGGAGGTGGAGGCTGATAGCTCACAACCCCCCATATAATAAGCTTGCGACCCCCGGAGGAGTCACAACCCCTAGTTTAAGAACCCCTCATCTAACCTGTTCTTAAAAACCTCCAATGACAGTGATTCCACAACCTCCTTAGATAATTTGTTCCACTGCTTAACTACCCTTACAGTTAAGAAATTTTTCCCAATGTCTAACCTAAATCTCCTATGTCCCTCCTCACTCTTCTCATCTCCAGATTAAACAAACCCAGTTTTTTTTTTTTCCAATCTTTCCTCAGAGGTCATGTTTTCTAGATCTTTAATCATTTTTGTTGCTCTCCTCTGGACTTTCTCCAATTTGTCCAAATTTTCCCTGAAATATGGTGCCCAGAACTGGTCACAATACTCCAGCTGAGGCCTTATCAGTGATGAGTAGAGCAGGAGAATTACTTCTTGTGTCTTGCTTACAACACTCCTGCAAATATATCACAGAATGATGCTTGGTTTTTTTGGCAATACCTCCCAGCTTTGTGTCATCCGCAAACTTTATTAGCACATTCCCACTTTTTGTGCCAAAGTCAGTAATAAAAAGATTAAATAAGATTGGTCCCAAAATCGATCCCTAAGGAACTCCACTAGTAGCCACCTTCCAGTATGACCCATTGTAGTCTCCCCTTTAACCAGTTCCTTATCCATCTTTAAATTTTCATATTGATCCCCATCTTTTCCAATTTAGCTAATAATTCCCCAGGTGGAACTGTATCAAACGCCTTACTGAAATCAAGGTAAATTAGTTCCACTGAGTTACCTTTGGCTAAAAAAATCTGTTACCTTCTGAAAGAAAGAGATCAGGTTGGTTTGGCACAATCTACCTTTTGTAAAACCATGTTGTATTTTGTCCCAATTACCACTGAGCTCAATGTCCTTAACTACTTTCTCCTTCAAAATTTTTTCCAAGACCTTGCATACTACAGGCCTATAGTTGTCAAACTAACAGGCCTGTAGTTACCCAGATCACGTTTTTTCCCTTTCTTAAAAATAGGAACTACGTTAGCAACTCTCCAGTCATACGGTACAACCCCTGAGTTTACAGATTCATTAAAAATTCTTGCTAATGGTACACAGTCCACCGGGAAACTATTTCACTATGGGCCAAATACAGACTGTTTATGATAGTTTGCAAAAAACTATAACTCTTCTACTAAAGTTTCATTCTGTTTTTAAAGAGCAACACAGACTATGTAACGTATGACATTGCTTTAGGACCCTCTGGTATATGTTGCAATAGGCACATTGGGGCTTTGTTAACAGTGCTATAGTATCTATTTCTAAAAACGTTCATGCTTTTATTATTTTTATATGCTTTAGATATCAATTCTAATAACCCCTGTTCCTTAGAACACATGAATTTTCTGAACTGCCTGCCAAACTAAAAAGCCTAGCAGTGTTTTTATTTGTGTGGTATTAATACGCACTCTTTACAAAGAGTTAGCATAGGGGTTTTTTGTGCCTTTTTCATTCACACACATATGACCCTGCTGGCACTACTGGTTTAGAAACTTGCAAAGGAGTTTACCTTTACATCGAATGAAGGCTTGAAGAGCTTATCTTTGGAAAGAAATTTGGATGGTGTGTCAAGGTGTAAAGATGGTTCTTTCTGGAGTAGTCTTCCTTCTGCAGGAAGGGTTGGCTTTTGCCCAATATGGTGCGAGATCACACTATGGAAAGCTTTACTCTGGAACCGGTTCACATCAAGAGGCGTCACAGCTGTTTTCTTCCCAGTTTCAAGGAGATTGCTAGGATGGTCTGGTATATCTGAAGACACTATAGTGGTCTCTGTCTTGTTGGGCTGACTTATGAAACTCTCTTCTTTATCTTAAATGAAATAAAGAAAATTATAATTAAGCACCATCATTTTTATCCTTAAGGTAAATGTGCATTATGCTAAGGATTTTATTTATCCAATATTTTGTTCTTCTACATGTGCTGTAAAATGAAGGGAGGGTTTTTGTTTTTAAGTTCCTATTTTCTACACTAGTGCTTGTACTACACCACATTATTACTGTGCTAGTCATTAAATAGAGTAACCTTTGACTCTCTCATATTGTCTTGTGCTTCAGTGAATTTTAAAGTATTAAACCAAGAACAGGAACATTTAATTATGACACTGTTGAAAAGCTACAACTCACCTATTTTCTCTTTAATGATCAACAGCCTCACTATAGACAAAATGTTAATGGCATAAATACTACTAATCAGCACTGGGTAAAGCTGAGGCATCTGAGAAATCAGAGATGGAAAAGATCTGTTAGGCCAGGGGTCTGCAATCTTCGGCACGCGGCCCATTAGGATAATCCACTGGCACGCCACGAGATATTTGTGGTTCGGGAACTGTGGGAAGCAGTGCGGGCCGCAGGGATGTGCTGGTTGCTGCTTCCCGCAGCTCCCATTGGCCGGGAACGGTGAACCGCGGCCACTGAGAGCTGCGGGGGGTTGTGCCTGCAGACGGTCAATGTAAACAAAATGTCTCGTGGCCCGCCAGAGGATTACCCCGATGGGCCACGTGCCGAAGGTTGCTGACCCCTGTGTTAGGCAATCTAGTCCATCACGTTGCCAACTTTTCTCTGCTGTATTATTCTACAGCTCTTTGCCAACCCAGCTTTTAAATGACTCCAGTAATAGGGCTTCTAATACATCCTCTAGAAGACTCACATTTTATATGTAATTATACGCTTTTTGAAGCACGGACTTCATACTGCTGGGTGGTGTTGGTGGCCTGTGATACATAGCAGGTCAGACTACCTGGTGGTCCCTTGTGGTCTTAAACTCTACAACTGTACAGAGTCTAGTACTACAGCTCCTCAAGCCAGTTTAGACCCTCTGGTTGCTACTCTAATACAAATATTAAATACCCCCCCCACACACACAAAGTTAGGATTTTTTCCCCTCATTTTCAGTCTGGTTTTCCTTTGCTCAGTTTCATTCTATTACTACTAATTACACTTGCTTATGCCAACCTGTTAAATTCTTTTCCCTCTTTTGGCCAAATCTTGATCTCATTCAAGTCAACAGACATTGGCCCTTGGAGTTTACACATTTCAAATACCCATACATAAGTATGACTTGTAGTCTGAATTATCTTTTGGTCAAACATATATAATTGGTTTTACATAAAATCATTCCTTCCAGTCCCTTAATTATTTTGTTGCTTTTCTCTGAATTCCTACTCAACCTGTCAAGATCTTTCTGGCACTGAGGTTCCCAGAGCTGAATGCAGTATTGCAGGTATGTTTTTAATCACTGCAATTTTATGCAGCCCACAAATGCATTGGTAAGAACTAGTGAGTTAACTGGTATTCAGTATTAATCAGTCCAGTTTGCTTCTCAATTCTAAAAGGGGCACTGTCAAGTAATTTAAAGTTCGTTTTGTTTAGAAAAACATTTTATAGAACCTTCCTTCTCTTGTAAAACAGTTTTTAATTAGATTTAAACACTCTTCCAGAGTGGTTTACAACTTAACACAACAGTATCGTGTAAGGGAGTGTAAACCAGAAAGTGGAAATAACTAGACATTGGGCTAGATCCTCAGTTGATATAAATCAACATAGCTCCATTGACTTCAGTAAAGCTACACAGTGATTTACCCCAGCTAAAGATCTGGACCACGGACTATAAACAAGTGGAAATGACTAGCCTTTACAGTCTCAGCTTAGTGATAGGCAGAAAGTAAACATCTTAACTAGTGAAAAGTAAATTATAAGCTGAAAAGTCTTTTGGTTTTAATAGTTTAAGGTCCTAAGTATTAGAAATCAGCTTATACTCAAAAATTTCTCTTAACGACAGTGCAAGGCAGTGTAACTTGACATGATTAACATATATTAAAATAAACAAGAAAACATAAAAGACAACCAACCTCCAGTGTTAACATTTTCAACTGGGAACTTGCTTTCATCTGCTTTCTTTCCTGTCCTTGCAGATTGCAAGAGCCAATCCATAGTGACTGCAGGTAAATTCCATTTCTTTGCTGCTTCATACTTAGAACCATCTGGCTCTTTGACCACTAGGTGGGTGCTGGCAAACATTCCTTTCTTTGGGTTGGCTCTTCGCACAAAGAATTCCTGGACTCTGAAATAAGTGTATATAAGTAACCATTCAAAAACATAGTCATTGTTTAGACTATTCCTATTAGCACTGCAGAGCCAACAAAGGCATGGAAGAGTGAGTTGGGCTCTAGTCTTGTTGGGTATCATAAATAGAACTATTAACTAACTTCCGAAAGCCGGGCCACATTCTTCCCTCACTTACATTTGAGCAACTCCACTAAAGACAATGCGGTGCACATTTTTAACTGTAATGGGGGTACAGTTGGCTACAGATTATTTTTCTAAACTGGTGACAATGCACAAGCCAAAAACTTCAGCTAAATTTCTATATCCCAGGCTGAGTTTGTACGGCTGGCAACTAGGGAGAAAAAAGATTTTACCTGTACAATGAGCAAACTCCATGAAAATCACTGACAAAGTAAGTATGGACAACAACAACAAATGTCCCAGTCTTTCTTCCCCCCTCCCACCTTTTAGAAGTAATTTTTTAGAACAGATACTCACTAGTGACATACACAAATATCTGAACACTTCAAGACACTGTCTCTAGAAGGTGTAATGACAAACAAGGGGGGAAATACAGAACCAAATAATAGATCACAATGTTTCAACATTAGTTTTCACAAATGAATAAAATCCAAAAGAAGTCTAGAACAAATTTTAACTCTAAACTAAGTTTTTTTGCTAATTTTTTCTCTAATGTGACTAAACACTTGAAAAATTTTTAGATGCCAGAAAATGAACATAAGTGGCAACAGACTCCATACCTTGCTCCAAGAAGGCCTGCCAAGAACACCAGGGAGTCTCTCTCTGCACCAGTAAACTGGCTGAAAGACAGCACACAGTCTTCCAGAGGACTGCTTCCTTCCATTACTGATACTGGGGTGAAAAGTGGGTTGGACTGAGGGTTTAAAAGGAGCTGCTGTTCTACACACATAATCTTAAAAATGATGAAATAAATGAAAATGAGAACCAAGCCAAGAGAAATGAATTTGACAAACATTATTTCAGTCATTGTACTACAGCATTTATGGAATCAACAGCAAGACATTCTTTGTCTTTGTGCCTCAAGTTCAAAGTAGAACATGTATTATTCTATATGTGATCAGATACATTCCTTAAAAGATCCAGAAAGTTTCAGTTAAATTCACATTAAGATTCAAGCTTCCTGAATTCCTATTTTTCCAACAATGACTACTGCTTTAAAACATTTTAAAACCCAATATAAGGGTTAGCATAGGTTTTATTTCACAGTTAATTATCTAATAATGAAAAACACCAAATTAGTCCAGGTGATAAGAATTATCTAGGTCAACATATGTAAATGTTTGACCATCTGACCTATAATATCAGCCTGCAATTGCATCACCCAGATACAGCTACATATGTTATTAGAAAAATATGGGGAAGTGTGGGGCAAGAGAAAAAAAGACAGCTTACTATCAGATGTTAAAACTGAAATGTCATTCATAACTTAATTGCACCCAGCTCTCTCTTCATAACTCTATTATGCAGACAACTAGAGCAGAATCTTGTGTACAAAGTCTTTGTGCCACTAAGTCAGAATCTGATTTAATAAAGCAGGAAGAAATAAATGAGACAGGTAAAAGACATGCCTATAAAGAAGAGGTGCATTAAAGCACTCTCTTAATTTGGTGTACAATAATTAAACAAAGCTAAAATCTCTGTTCTAATGCAAATATAACCATCAATAAGTTTTCAGTTTCTATATTTCTAACACTAATATTTGTTTGGTCATAGCACTACAGTATCCCCTTACCAGCCATGTGTTTGTAACAACATCTCCTACAGTTGACTCCACCTTGCATCCCAGTAAAGGAACCACAGCATAGTCTGCAATTGCTCTGTTTTGAGGAGGTAGAACTTTCCCAGCATTCTCCTTTATAACTTCTACAATGCAGGACTCATCCTCTTCACCAAAACCCAAAAGAAGGAACCTCTTTCTGCCGAATAAGCCTTCTTCAACCACTGCAGAAGTCTGTGTCAGTGAACTATGACAGATAGAGGACTGCTTCTCTTCTTGAATGGTAATATGAGCAGCATCACTGAAGTGACCAGTTTCTAGCTTTTCAACTTCAACTAAAAAAGAAAAAATAACCACTTGATGAAAATTTCACATACAGGGATGTAAGGGAGAAAATGAGTTTCAACCATCCTGTTAGTTATTAATTGAAAACAATGCAGTACTGGAACCCAAGGTTTTAGATTTCCTTTACAAGCTGTTCAATATGAGGCATGTTTACATCTAATTTATATTGTTTTCTTAAGTACAATAGGGAAATTAATATAGAAACAATGTGAAAGTTTAAAAAAGGTACATGCTACGGAGTATGAATTGCAATTTCTTTACATATGATTAAAATCAGGTAACTACATTTTTTTTACGTTCATCTTTGTAGATAGCACCACAGGCTTTTCATAAGAGCTATACATAAATTTTGTCTTTTTATGAAGTGCTTGGACCAGAACTTACTTAATGTGGAATCATTATTCACATATTGAGAGAGGAGGTCATCTTCATCTGCTTTCTGGTGCTGTACAAGCTTCACAGCTTCTTTTTTTGTGAGACTATTACTTTTGGGAACAGTTCGCTTAATTCCAGGTTGCTCCAAAATTGTATTTTCTATTGGTTGGTAGTTCAGAGGGATATACTGCTCCACTGGAAGTAAGTAACCCTTACCAAAGCACTCCAGCAACCATTTTGCTGTCACTGCATGAGGCCTATAAAATAAAATTATTTTTTACATTACAAACCAACAAACAAACACACACACACACACACACACACACACACACACACACAGTTAAGATGGCTCTCAAAACCATTTTAACCCATTTTTTTTTCTCTCTCAGACACTGCTCACTCTACAAGTACAATTGTGTTTCTGTATGAAGTTTGTGACACTCATCTGACTCCAGTTAAAACAAAAAAGTTTGAGTTGCATCCACACTGCAGCCTTTAGCATTTTTTTTTTAATATTTCAAAGTTCGAGAATATGGATTTTTACACATTTTCCAAGAAAAATGTAATTTATCACAAATATTGAGGGTTTCTAGAATTTTCATATAATCCTCCTCAGCTAATAATTTTTTTCTGTTGAATGTGAGGAGATACGCTACCTAAAAAACACTATTCCCAGGGGTAAAATATTGTTGATTAGTGACCACAACTTAATGGTCTTCACAATTTTTATCTCTACAGTATACACAGCTATTCAGTCCAAAAAATTGTTTAATCAATACATATTTTTTTTGTTTACAAGAGGAAACATGATTATAGAAATGTCTTTTAAGCAACATAGTCATCAGAACCTGTGAGTAGTCTTGTTCAAAAACTGCTTCAGTTCATCATTATATTCTCCCACAATAACATGGGTGACATCTTCATTGAGCTGATTAAATCGAACACCACCACCACAGTTAATAAGCCTTCTCATTTTATCTAACTTCCTGCCACTGAAGCCACAGAGATAAATCTGCAAGGAGAAAGAAAAGAACAGGATAAGATATTTTTGGTTGAAGTAGTTGTATTTTGATACCATTCATTACCTAACCAAAGAAACATACAAACACACAAGCTTTAGCTTATGAAAAATCGCAAAAAAAACCCAAAGAAATTATTCCATCGTTGATGCTAATTTTGTGATTTTGTCTTGCACAACTCAACTTCCCACTAACAGAAGGAAATGCCAATAAAATATTTTCCATTAAATAAAGTTGCCAATATTGCTTCACATCTTATCCAACTCCAATTTGAAGACACTTTTTCCAGTACCCCAATACATTATAAACAGTCTAGTTTGGTTTATCTTGAAATAGATTATATCTTTGTGCTGGGAGTGGGACTACATTTTACTGTAGCAATAACTACAGGAGACCCAGACTAGCTGCATCCAAAGGATAACTGGTCATTTCAGAATTGTACATTGTTAAACTTACTCGACACCCATCTAGTAAATCATCAGGAGCTTGAAAAGAACTGATATCCAAATTTTCCAGATCATCAGGAGGAGGATCCAACCTGCTGTTCATAGCAGAGCTACATGCAGTTTCATTAATGCCATTCAAACTGATATTGGAAATGTGGCTGACATCTGAAAGGGTACGACCTTTAAATAAAGTTAAAATAAAAAAAAAAAAAGAGGAAAATAAGTTAGTCTCCCCAATGCTTAACCAAACAGAATGCATGACTGTCAAATATGATTTTGCCATGCTAATAAGGAAGACAAAACCTGAAAACCACAATAATTCATAGTCTAGCCTCTGTTAAAATGTAGGGTTTCATTACACCAAAATTCAGTATGCTCTCACTATTAGCAATAGTGTTTACACAGAACTCATGTTCCTCTTTCTCCAGAAGAATTGTCAGCCTTAAGATGTGGGAGAACAGTTTCTGAAAAAAAGCAACAGAGGGTCCTGCGGCACCTTTCAGACTAACAGAAGTATTGGGAGCATAAGCTTTCGTGGGTAAGAACCTCACTTCTTCAGATGCAAGAGTTTCTGAAAACTTATTCTGCTCAATAAGCTTTGTGGCCATCTACTAAATTAGATGTATTTACATTTGATATGAACACAGTCTGCTCTTGGTTGTTGCCCTCTAATGCTCCTAAGCGGACAAAAGAAAGAAAGAAAGAAAGATTTGGGCCCTGACCCTGCAAACAAACAAACACACACACACTTAACTTCAAGCATGTAAATAAACCCATGTACTTAAATTTAAGCATGCGTTTTCAGGATCCAGGCCTCATTACCAAAATTTTAGTGCAGTTAGAGTCGGTAGCAGCCCACTCAACAGAAACATTTCCTTTCCCTTAACTGAAATTTCATCAACTCATTCAGTATACTGAGATGTCTTACTTACTGTCAGGTTTGCTGGCTTGGCTAGTAGGAGTTGATGTACTGGGTGTGGTATTTTGCTTTTGTACAGACTCTGTCTTATACATTGCCTCATCCTGGCAGAAACCGTTCTCAATACTGTCAAAAAACCACTGGATGGACACACACTGCACATTCCATTTTTTGGCACATTCATATTTCTGGCCTTTATATAAAGACAAATCACAATCAAAAGGCTAATGCTCCAAAAAGTGACAATTCTGAATTAATGACCACACATTGCAAAATCAAAAAAGTTAAAACAAAACCTGCATTTGGAGGTGGTAATTACCAATACATTCTCAAATACCTAAGGGCTTTTCCAAGTGGCAGTTTACATTAAATTCACTAAAGCTGTATCAATGTAATTTGGTTCCTCTGACAGCACTATTGCCTATAATATAAAACATTATTTGTTGATTTTATAGTACAGCTTTCATAATCAAGCTATCCTAATTTGCTTTAAAAGCAGTATTAGGTATGCTAGTGCAAGCACACTAGCCAAATAATTCTAACACATTAGGTTCTGTTTTTATCTGTTAGGTTTTCTGTTTTGAAAACTGACATGAGATCTTAAACTTCCATTTGAACTGCAACAAGAAATTGTCAGAAGGAACTGCTAGATGTCAGATACAGATGAACAGCAATACTACTAAACAATAATCATACTAAGCAATATTAATGATTAATATACTTACCTCTTACAGGATGCTATAAAAATATCAGTTTTATAGCTCATCTGTACTTCACTGCAGTGCTGACATTAGTCCAAAGTTCTGCTATGGAATTTGAACTCATGACTTTACAGCCTAAAAACTATGTGTTTTTATAATATATTATATATAAAAGCAAATGCATACTTTTATTCACACACTTAAAATGGAAAGGAACTGTCAGCTAGCAAAAAAGTAATCTTGTGACCATGTTATCAAAGGGATATATTTCAGTTGTGGCATCAAAGTTGCAAAACATCAAAGGTTAAAACTTTCATAACCTTTTCACCAATATGATTATATTGTGTATGGAAAATTAAAATATACGGTTGGCTGAGCTACCAACAATGTTAATCTCATCTACAATGAGCTGTTTATAACTGTCTTAAATTAAAAAAATAAAAAATCAAACGGGGTAGGCAGCATTAGCACATTCTGTCATGTTGCAATCAGATTTTAGTCTTACTTGGCTCACAAATTCCAGATTGACGTGTTTTGGAAGTGTCTATACAAGCGTTTATACTGCTTTCATCATTCTAGTATCTGAGCACTCGAGCATTCAGACCCAGTGACGAAAATGCCTCACATTGTTCTGCAGAGCTGACAGTCCCTCTGAAGGAGCTACGCCAAGCTCTTTGGCCAGAGACAGAATCGCCCTAACAAGATTTTGGGGCTTCAAGAGGGGAAAAAGAGAAATCACAAAATAATTGCCTGGGAAAAGTAGGGAGGAAATTTAAAAATTCTGTCCATCGTGTCTCAAATAAAACTACAAAGAACAAAGTAGTGCTTTAATTTTATTTTAGTAAGAGGAAACTCAGAAATTTTAGTGGGAAAATTTTATCTTCAAATTTATTTGTAATCCAATTAATATCATCATTAAAATTCCTAAATCTCCTAATTTCACCAAAATTTAGTTTAGATTCTATTTTTTCTTTTCTATAGGCCTCTCCCCTTCCCTCCTCTGATAGCGTTTGGGTCTCTGCTTGTGTGTCCGTTTGTTGTCCTTTCTATCTTCCCTTAAGAACACTCTGTATCACTCTTCTTGCATATAATATTTATCGTAACAGCACTGGCAATAACAACAGCATAATGAAACAGATACAGACCTAGGCCCTGATTTTCCAGACACTTATTCACATGCTTAGCTTTACGCTAAGTTATCCCTTCAAACTTAAATTGACTAAAAAATATCTACCTTTTGGCTCTTGAACAATGAGGTGGGTGCACTCATTCATCTTGAGCTGCCCTGTGTATTGACCACCATGCTCAGTAGTGAGACGCTGGACCTCCTTCCTGTCCACACTACTTAAGCCAGTTACACAGATTGTACAGCCACGAAATAAAGGACATATGAAGTCTTCCATGCTTATCTCTGTGTATCTAACCATACTGAAGGGGGGGGAAAAAGAAAGAAAATAAGACAGATGTTTTTCCAACACAACTCCAAAGGAATAAATATAGTCTAGAACCAGTACAAGATTTAATATTTCGTAATACAAAAAGTGGTTCTTTTACCCTTGTTGCGACTTCTCCCACAATGCTTCTACCCAAGCGGGAAGCAATACAGGTTTCTTCAGAGCAGCAGCCACTAAATATTTCTTGCTGCCAACTTCTCCAGCTATAAGATGAGTTACTGATGCATTGAGATCTCTGTACACACGGCCACCCATCATCTGTACATACTTATGAACTTCTTCCTAAAGAGCAAAAAAAAAAAAAAAAAAAGGGAAATAAAGATAAAGTAGTCAAACAACAAAATGTATATTTCAATATTGCTTATTTTTAAAAAAAAAATATTACTCCATGTCCTGTGATTTCTCCTGGAACTTAATTTTATGGCAGCTTTAAAACAGAAAAATATATTTTGCCTACATAGAAATGAACAATTTTGAAGGAATCCCTTTAAAAATTGTAAAATAGTGAATACCAGGGGATTGTGCCCTCCAGAACACATTTACAATCCAGATTAAATAAGAAAAAATGCCTGTGTTCTATTTACTATCCAGGAATCCACATCACATACTATTACTAGACAGAAACAGTCACTTAAGAAAAAATGTCATTTTTATTAAGAGTAAATTTATAAATAGCTTATAAGGGATTAACAAATGAGTAATAGATGCCATAAGCATGATATATACATGAGTACCATGTGTTATACATCGCTATAAGTTAGGGCTGCCAACCGATTAAAAAATTAATCGCAATTAATCGCACTGTTAAACTATAATAAAATACCATTTATTTAAATACTGTATTTTCTGGCGTATAAGACTACTTTTTAACCCAGGAAAATCTTCTCAAAAGCCGGGGGTCGTCTTATACGCCGGGGGTCGTCTTATAGGGCGGGTGCTGAAACTTCTGAGCTGGACTGGAGAATCTGCGGTCGCCGCATATGGTGGGGGGAGCTCAAAAACGGCCGCGGCCGCATCCCCGCCCGATGACAAGGTGAGGGGGCGCCTCACCGGGAAGGTGTAAGTGAAGGGCGGAGCAAGCTGCAGGCGTCCGGGACGCCCGGGGTATGGAAAAAAGAGATTGAGCGGCGCTGTGCCCAGAAAAACACGCCTCTTTCACCCGTCTGGCCCGCCCTTGTATCCTATTACCGTACCTCCTTCTCTGCCTCTCAGATCTCGCTCCTGAGGACTGCAGTGAAGCGGCGCAGGCGCGCATGTGCGAGATCTGAGAGGCAGAGAAGGAGGTAATAGGATACAGGGGCGGGCCAGACAGGTGAAAGAGGCGTGTTTGCGCTACCGCTCTGATAGTCTTGGAGACAGGGAGGGCTGGGCAGGCAGGGAGAGCTGACCAATCCAAGCAGGCTTTGTATACAACAACCAGCCAATCGCCGGTAAGGTACATCGCTTGCCGTGATTGGCTGGTTGTTGTATACTGGGTACCACATACAGTACAGCACCAGTATCTGTACCTGTTCATACAGTATAGCACCAGTACATACAGTACAGTATACAAATGTCCAACAGTCAAAACCCCATCATGGCTCCACCAGCAAGAAGAAAGAAATATGAAGCCAGTTTCAAACTTAAAGTTGTAAACTTTGCCATGGAACATAATAACTGCGCTGCTGCAAGACAATATGGAGTAACAGAAAAGATGGTTCGGGACTGGAAAGCAAATGAAAAAGCATTAAAGAGTATGCCAAGGGGTAAGTGTGCATTAAGAAGAGGCACTCCACATTGGCCAGAACTCGAAAAACATGTAGCAGACATGGTGAATGAGCATCGCCAAAACGGTTATGTAGTGACACGAAATAAAATACATTTGTTTGCACTTCAGTGGGCCAAATCTAACCCAGATCACAGCAACAGATTTAAGGCCACTGTATCCTGGTGTACTAGATTCATGGGAAGGCATAATATGGTACTGAGGCAAAAGATGAAAATTGCCCCAAAATTACCTGCAGATCTTGATAGCAAAGTAAATAGTTTCCATCGATACGTAATACAACAGCGCACTAAACATGGCTATGCGTTAAGTAGTATTGGAAATATGGATGAAACTCCAATGAATTTTGATATGGTTGGAAATAAAACTGTCCATCAAAAAGGTGAAAAAACAATTTTAATTAAAACAACAGGACATGAGAAGTCCAGTTTTACAGTGGTACTAGGATGCACAGCTGATGGCGCCAAACTGAGACCAATGATTATTTTTAAAAGAAAAACAATGCCGAAATTCAAGTTCCCTGTTGGTTGTTTTGTACATGTGAATGAAAAAGGCTGGATGGATGAAGAAGGGGTAAAGCTATGGCTTGATAATGTATGGAGCAGGCGACCAGGTGGACTTATTCAAAAATGTAGTCTACTGGTGTGGGATATGTTCAGGGCTCATTTAACTCCCAGCACCAAGCAAATGCTTGCAAGACTAAACACAGATGCGGCAGTTATTCCTGCAGGATTGACATCGTTGGTACAGCCACTGGATGTGTGCCTAAACAAGCCATTTAAAGATCGCATTCAAGAACAGTGGAATGAATGGATGGTTAGCGGCGAAAAGTCATTCACAAAAGGAGGAAACATGCGTGCTCCACAGTTGGATGTTTTGTGCAAGTTTGTCATAAAAGCCTGGAATGATATTGATGCAGAAACAGTAATCAAGTCTTTCAAGAAGTGTGGCATATCAAATTCATTAGATGGTATGGAGGACGACTACTTGTGGCAAGATGAAGAGGAAGCCGAAGCTGAGACCACACCATCTGATACGGAATTCGATCCATACGATGACTGCCTTACAAATGTATCACAAGATGTCATTGATGTACTTATGATATCAGATGACGAACAGGAGGATTTTGAAGGCTTTTAAAGGGAAACTGTCACGCCAGCAAAACCTGTAAAAATACCGTAGCTTGCAGTTATGATGGGCGTTGCTAACTCGCCAGGGACTTGCTCGGCACTTGCTCTCTCTCTCTCTCTTGTTTGTTATCTTCCTCCTATCATCATCAGTTCCAGTTTGGTTGACAGCTTAGAAAACAAACAGCATGGCAGCTCCCATGGGTTTATTGTCTTATCCTTCCTTTCAGCTTTAGAGTGAATTAGGAAAAGTTTAATCCACTTGCACGGTTTTATGTTTACATGTTTGATGACAAACAGCCTTATGTTTATAAGTGACAGTTTTCCTGCTAAGTACCTGCATGTCATAAGCATCTGAATTAAAATTACCATATTGAAATCAAATCTGATGTTTTTTTTTATTTTTTTTTTTGGTGTGCGTTGGAAGAGGGGTAGTCTTATATGGCGAGTATATCCCAAACTCTATATTTTAACTGGAAAAGTTGGGGGTCGTCTTATACGCCCAGTCGTCTTATACGCCGGAAAATACGGTATTTTTGGATGTTTTCTACATTTTCAAATATATTGATTTCAATTACAACACAGAATACAAAGTGTACAGTGCTCACTTTATATTCATTTTTTATTACAAATATTTGCACTGTAAAAAACAAAAGAAATGGTATTTTTCAATTCACTTAATACAATAATAATGCATTAATTAAATGTGTGACTGAATTCCTCAGGGGAGAATTGTATGTATCCTGTTCTGGTTTATCCGCATTTTGCCATATATTTTATGTTATAGCAGTCTCATTTTACATTGTTTTGTTTTTGAGTGCAGTTATGTAACAAAAAAAAAAATCTATATTTGTAGGTTACACTTTCATGATAAAGAGATTACACTACAATACTTGTATGAGATGAATTGAAAAATACTATTTCTTTTGTTTATCATATTTACAGTGCAAATATTTGTAATAAAAATAATAATATAAAGTGAGCACTGTACACTTTGTATTCTGTGTTGTAATAGAAATCAATATATTTGAAAATGTAGAAAACATCCAAAAATATTAAATAAATTTCAATTGGTATTCTATTGTTCAACAGTGCGATTAATCACTATTAATTTTTTGAGTTAATCACGTGAGTTAACTGCAATTAATTGACAGCTCTACTATAAGCACATCAGTAGACGTTATTATAGATGATTATAAGACACTTATTAACCTGGACTCTAATTGATTAACTAGCTATTCAAACATCTATTCATAATTTATTAAGCCTTTATAAATGGAACCTTAATATAAAGTGTGATCAAAATGTTCAATATTTAACAGAAATTCAGAGTAGCCTAAGTATTAAATCTTTAATTATTTTATAGTTTGAGATAAACAGTAACACATTACATAGTCTGTGACATCTTAGCCGTAGACAACTAGCCGGACAATCCGTCTAGATCTCAAGTCAGTTCATGAGTGCTATAAATTATTCAATAGTTTTTATGCTCCCCCAAAACAACCAATGAAATATTTTTTTTCTACATACAACTTGTATATCACAGATCTGAGGTTTCTGCTGATCTCATTCTTTAAACACAGTACAGTAGTCAATTGAGAAAAAGTTAAATGCATCCAAACACCCAAAGTAAAACTGCAGATGTTTTCTTAGTCTAAAAGATTAGAATGGGAACTTTAACTCATTCAAAGGGACAAAAATTATTCAGATGGAAACAATAAAAGTGTCACATCATCATTTAAAAAATAACTCTTTCTATATATATTTGAATTCTATTCCTGATTTAAAAGTTTTCAGTAAGTGCAAAATGCATTTACAAAGAATTAACCAATAAATCTTATTAATGCTGTATCTGGAAGTAAACTTCACAAAAATCTAGCTGAACAATTATTCTTTCATTATATATTGTAATGTATTACCCTAGTTTCTTTTTCAAGACTAGTACAGGATATTGTTACATCAGCCATGGCCATATTATGGACAGGGTATTCAGCTCTCGGGACACATCGCTGGTGCTGTATACAAAATATGACTACCTGTGGTCCAACGATTCTACAGCCAAGCTGCAACAAAGATCAAAGAGGATTAATATGAAAGGAAGGGTGACACTTTTCTCACAAAGAAGTGATCTTGTAAAAAAAAAAAAAAACGTATCTTGGGGATCATCCTATATCCCACTCCAGTAACACAAAGCGGTTGAAACTGACCAACCGATTGGCTGGGGACTGCTCAAACATAGGGAAATCCTCATGTGGAATAGAGCTGGCCCCAGCATAGGTAACAGAGGCAATGTTTGGAGCGACACTGAGCTCTGGCTATCCTATCCTTTGCTACTGCAACATCTCAGAGATCACTGCAACCATACCGTTTTCCCAGGCTGCTCTATGACTGGGAGAAACAAAAAAGGTGGCCACAGGTCCTGCAGAAGCAGAGGCAATTGAGATTGAAGGATTGAATCCCTTGTCTTGTCTTCCCTTTTACGCTATTCCTACCCTTTGCAATTTTCCCACTGAAACTCTGTTTAACAGCAGACTGTACTTACACATATTCACTGTGTACATTACAAGCCAGTATACAGAATTCAGAAAGAGAAAATGTGTAGGATCATGCGTATGAGCATTCCTTAAAAAGGAATAGGACACTTGAAAGTGATCTAGTGGGTAGCAAACCTTTTTGAGGTGACTAAAAACAATGCCACTAAAAGGGTCACAGATGTAAAGCGATTTGTCATTCTCTTTTATATTGAGTGCTGGCACTTCTTCAAGGATCTGGAGATATTCTTCTGACTGAAATTCTTTTATGGACTGCAAGAAAACATGAAACAACAATATACTTAAATTCCTTTTCCTCTGTTAGACAATTCTTTTAAATAAATCCTATGGCAACAGCAAAAGCATAACCAGTTGAAATTACTCATAGCAAAATTAATATATAAGAATTGATTTGTAGTGAAGTTGAACAAAAATATCAAATTATTTCAATCCACTGAAATGTACAGTGTACAAATTTTCACCTATTGGACCTGATCTGTGCTGAGAGCCTTCTAACTCCCACTGATTTCCCAAGGCAGAAATGATTTGACACCCTCCTCAATGAAGCTATAGTAGCGTGGATGAGGGACCTGAACCCTCAGGATTGCAGCTCACTTTGTTCTGGAACCTGCTGAATGCCCTCTACAATCACTGTATGATCGGGATGATCATTCAAATGCTAGTTACCAAGGCACAGCATACCCCTTCGATAAGTTAATTCAAACCCTGTGGGACAATTTGCTCCTTAGGGAGGTCAAGGTTTTTAACTAGGTTATTCAATCTATCTTCAATTATTTCAAAAAACAGCTAACAGTAGTAAGCGCTATGCCAGGCTGGATTGGGCCAAAAGTTTTGAGTGCTTCAGCATCTTTCCAGAGGCACACAGCACCTTATAGGATTGGTGCCACAGGGAAATCAGTTTCACAAAACAATGATTTCACTATATGAATTCTCTACTGTATTAAGAAGTGAAACTAACCCACTACAATTAGTAAAAATAGAACATAAATATATATATAGTAAAAACATATAACAAAGAAAATGTTGATTCTTGCTGTAGAAAAAAAGTTAAACAAGGCATCTGTATTATCTAACATTAAATGCCTTCATCTTACAGAAACAATACATTTTATTTACAGATATATGCATTAAGGTGCTACAAATAACCATGAAAATAATTAGATGGAAAACTAAATTCAGGAAAAATCAGCTGATAGTGGTACCAAAAGTGCTTACCTCAAGAGCTTTAAAAAAATATTCAGAGTTTCCAGAAGACTTTACAAATTTAACAAAAAATGGCTCCTTGTCACTTTTCATCCTTTAACTAATGGATGAAACAAAAATAAGTTTTGATGTTAAGTACTAGTTTTCAGAATAACTATGTTATGTATTCAAGACCTGCATTAATGAGATGTACCTAACTTATTTTTCCACATAAATTATTGCTTTTTCTGTATTTCTAGAACAAATGTATCCAAACTTTATGAACAATTCATGCCCTGGAAATGTCAGTGCTTCTAATTTGCTCATATACTGCCCCAATAACTGTAGTATGTACAGCAGAGATGGGCAAACTATGGCCCGTGGGACCATCTTGCTTGGCTCTTGAGCTCCCAGCTGGGGAGGCTAGCCCAACTTCCCCACAGCCTTAGCTTGCTGTGCTGCCAGCGCTCTGGGCAGCGCAGCTGCCAGACATGCTGCTCTGAGCGGCATGGTAAGGGGGCGGGGAGTGGGTTGGATAAGGGGCAGAGGGTCACGGGGGGGCAGTCAGGGGCCAGGGAGTGGTTGGATGGGGTGGAGGTTCGGGGGGGGGGCAGTCAGGGGATGGGAAACAGGGGCGGTTGGATAGGCATGGGAGTCCTGGGGGGGGGGGGGCTGTCAGGGGGCGAGGGTGTGGATAGGGGTCAGGGCAGTCAGGGGACAGGGAGCATAGGGGGTTGGATAAGGAGTGGGGTCCTCCATACCGTTTTGGAACCCCGATGGGGCCCTCAGGCCAAAAAGTTTGCCCACCCCTGATGTAGAGGATCAAATACATCTCAGAAATCATTCTCTTTGATGCAGAAACGGAGTAGGGGTGGAGATCAGGTACCTCTTGGCTTACTTCTCTCTCCCTTTACTGCCTGGAGAGTTCGCTGGGGCTACCAGGAATTATACTGGGTAGGCCCCTAAGCACAACATCCTCCACATCAGCTCTGCTGAGCTCAGGGCAGAGAGATAACACAAACCTGGGCTGCGTTATCTTTCCATGGATCTCCTTTACCAGGGGAGCCCCTTATCAGTACATCACCACAGGGCTTTCCCACAGGACTCTGTAATCGGGTCCTAGTGCTGAACTTCTCACAGAAGCTTCGTTCAACACAATACAGCCTAAATTAAACATCGATTACACGCCTCCCTAGGGAACCCCCGGCTGCACAAGCGAAGCAAGTAACACCACGCAGCGTTCCTCAGCTGGGGCTGAAACGCGCCCTAACGCTGCTTTCCGAGCGGGCTCTCTCCGAGGCACAGCTCCCCCGGCTGCTGCAGCTCTCTGGACGCTCGGGGAGGAGGAGGGGGGGGGCAACTGCAGCAGAGCGGGAGCCGGCTCCCGGCGGGGTACCTGGGAAGTGGGCGGGGCCCCTCCCCGCGCGACACCTTCCCGAAAACTCCGCGCGGGGAGGGGCGGCGGTTCACTCGCGTGCACAACGATCACACGCGCTGCGGCACGTCACGCGCGTCGCGATTCTCGCAGATCTGTCACCTCAGACCCCTCCTGCCGGGCGAGGAAAGGGCCGAGCCGACTGGGTTCGCCTCCAGCCCAGAAGAGTCGGGGCCCCTGGTGAGCGGGAAGGTCATTCCGGGGCGAGAGGAAGCGCTGGGGGGGCTCGGGGAGGAGGGAAACTGACGTTATGGATGATGCGGCCTCTCACCCACCAGAATGAGCTCACTCCCGCAGGTCCTGCCTGTCCGGCCGGTAACCCAAGGCGGGCGGGAAAATAGCTAGAGCCACACTGCGCATGCACGCCAGAAGCTGCTAAGAGGCGCAGGCGCACGCTCATCCCTATCACATGACCAACTCTCGCAAGACTGGAGCAACACGTAAAGCGCAAGCCGCTGTGCCTTTAGCTTCCTCATATAGAGCCCGAGCGCGCGCTTCTCGACTTCGGCCCGCACGAGTGGGTCTCTGCCGCTGGCTGCCCGGTCTTCTCCCAGCGCTTGCGTCACTAGCTTCTGCCCGCGCTTTCCCGCGTGACTGAGCCGCCGGCGGCGCGGCGCCCCTGGATGTCTTCCTGCCTCGGCTCCAGCGCGCCCCGCTGTGGGGGGCGCAAGTCATGGCGCGTGGCTGTAACGGCCGCTGGGGAGCGGCCTCCTGGGGTTCGGGGTGTCAGCGCCTGGCTGCCTCCAGCCCCCCCCAACAACGGCCGCACCCACTCAAGCCAGCCCGCTGGCGCCCTGTCACAAGAAGGGCAGCAGAAATTGCATCCCTCCAATTTTGCTACCAGTAGCTGCATGCAAACATGGTCTTTTTCCTGCCCGTCAGAACTTGCTCCCACCTGGTCGGGGTAGCGAATTCGGAGGGCTGGGGGCTGCTTTAATAGCCTGCAGAATTTGCTGCTTCTGGCTAGTTTGCAGTTGATTCATTTGATTTTTGAGCTGCGCGGTTTCAGTTTGTGTGCGAGTAAGTGTAAAGGGAGGTGAGACTTGGGGGTATGGAGGACAGACATGAGCCCAACTTGATACCATGGGGCCCATTTCATTTGCCTCCTTGCTAATTTGCAATTGATGTATTTGATTATTGAGGTGTGCTGTCTAATTTTGTGTGAGAGTACATGTAAAGTGAGGTGAGGCTTGGGTTAGGGTTATTATATTCATATAGACATCAGTCTAGCGTAATCCTAGCTTGGGCTCCATACAAGGAGTATCTAAAGCAATATTTTTTTTATGGTCAAATTAAATGTTAAGAGCTTTCTGCCAGTATAGGGTAGGTGAATAAATATTTGGCTGGGCTGGTAAATTTTCATGCCAATATTATTTACATATATATTAACTTAAAGGAATGTCAAATACACAGTATATGAGATACACCTATTGTAGGTATCTATCGCTCAGACTCTGTACAGAAGAACTTAAAAAAAAGACCCCACAACATTCTGCAATTTCACACACCCTGCCTTTAGTAGGGTTAAATCTGGAA
Organism: Malaclemys terrapin pileata; assembly: GCF_027887155.1. Lineage (NCBI taxonomy): Eukaryota > Metazoa > Chordata > Testudines > Emydidae > Malaclemys > Malaclemys terrapin. The sequence goes on along the minus strand of NC_071506.1, from coordinate 207,988,071 downwards.
GTATATCAGGTGTCTTTTTACAAGGCTGAATTTTTTGCTGAAAAGAGAATGATAAAGAAAACCTGAATCTGGAAATCACCATCATTGCCACCAAGACTTCAGATTCACAAAGTAATTGTATTTTAAAACACAATGAAGCAAAAAGGTCAGTGCAGTAAGTGAATGCAGTTGGCTATAAAGCCAACGTGTTGGTACATAATGAAGTTCTACTTTCCATCCTCTCACCCCAATACTTTGTCCATATGCTTTACTACTACATAAAAATACATTTAAAAGAACATTAAGATACAAAGTCAATCACTCAAAAGTAGGGACGTGCCAGAATTAAGGTTGCGTCTGCAACCTTAATCTGGCACCCTTGTCAGCATATGCATTTTGATATAGTCTTTAAATAAACAATCACATACTATTTTTTCCACAGGACCCCGCCTCAGTGCTCTGGGGATGAACCAGAATTGTCTCATGAATGACATATCATTCACTGAATAAGGCAGGGGTCCTTAATTCTGGCATTTCATAGCTTTAGAATGCTTGACTTGACAAACTTCACATTTGTTTAACGTTTTTCTCAATGTGATTTCCTAAACAAATTGAAAAAATTAATTCCATCATGTTAAACCACATTGATCCCCAGTTCATCAACAGGGTTCTTATCTTCATTTCTGCAGCATAGACCTCAGCTATGCAGTTTAGATTAACCAGTAGCAGTAGTAGGCTGTTCTCCTCTATAAAGTGAACTAGAATGGGACGAGACCTACACTTTGTCATTGGGTTTCACCAGTAGTTGCTGATAACAGATAAATGGAGAGATGAAGGACTCCTGGATTCAGGCTCTATAGGGGAGTGTTCTCTAGCGGTTATAAACCATTCTGCCCCTAGGCTCTGTAACCCCTTCCCCTTCTGCTCATATCCAAGTCCCTTGGTTCTCTTCCCCGCCCCCCCGCTATAGTGCCCCACCAAACCTCCTGTGCTCCAATCCACCAGCTTCTGTCCCTTCTCTGCCGCTCCCACATCCTCAGCTTCTAAAACGCCCTATTCTCTACCTATTTCTCACCCCTCTCCATTCCAGTGTGCCTTCTTCTTTGTCCCCACTGCCAGGGCACCAGGAAGGGGAGCAGAGAGCAAAGAAAAGGCAATCTACCTGTTCTCAGTTCCAGTACCTGCCAGATGAGAGGAGCCAGTGTTTTCCCCAGGAATTGAAATTAGAGGGGGTGTTCGAATTTATGGGGGGGAGGGGGACACAGGTGAGACCGTGAGGGTGAAGGTGGGCTGTATGGCATCGTAGTAAAAACTGAAAAATGTTTCGTGACCATTTTATTAGATTTTACTCTATTTTTAAATCATCACACAAACTAAAGTTGGCTACTCAAGTCTTCTATGAAGCACTACATGTACATCCTTCTTGGTTTCTGGTTATAATTGTGCACAACTCTGTTAATGAACTTCTTGAATGCAATGCGTTCATCTTTGGTGGCTTCTAGTGTGTCCAGTACTTCCATTCCTTCAATTGATATGCTCATTAGTTCATTTACATGATCAAGCAGAAGGCAACTTCTATCAGAACACAAAATTCTATTCAATGATGAAAAAGAACGCTCAACTGTAGTTGTTGTGACTGGGAGTAGCAAGAGATGAATTCCTGCTTCTTTATCCCAGGAAACATAGCATAAAGATCGGGTCGAGCCACTAGTGATGATAAAAAGAAGTTGAAGTCAAATCTTTATTCATTCGTCGTATGATATTCCACTGTGTTCAAATTCTCTATTCTGTCCTTAGCATATGGCAGCCCCATTGCTGGTAGTGCCCCACTCCACTCAACTGTCGATGTTTTATAGGACAGGGATCTGTAAAAACTACGTAGAGGTTGAGTAGAATCTAGAAGTCGCTGTTGTAGATTTTTAAGAATTAAGTCTGTGTACTTTTTCAGTTGTCTTAAACACTTCTTGTCCTCTTCACTTAAGGATTCAATATAAATTCCTTCATTAATCAACTTCTGGACTGAAGTCTTTGCTTCTTCCAGTACCTTTTCAATGGATAGCTCTCTGATCCAAATGTAGCTTCTATTGCTGCACAAAGATCTGCTGCTGTTGTAGCAGATGTCTGAATGGCATTGTTTAATGACCCAAGTTATTTCAACAGTAGACTTACAACAGAGAGAATGGCAATGGTCTTCTCTGAATGTAGTAGCAAAAGTAATCCACCAGCCTCACTACTTAGATCCATCCCATCTTGGTAGATAACAGCTAGAGTAATTTTAAGACAATAGCCAAGAGGCTTATGAGAAAGCCAGAGGGTTTTCCCAGGTTGGACTAATTTGAACTTCAGCCCCATTGTATCTTCTATATTTTCCAAGATATTCAGTCTTTTTGGATTCTTGCTGAAAAAAAGAGTATAATGAAGACATTACATTTATAGCTTTTTTTTTTTATGTCTTTTGAAGAGTCTGCAGTTTGTACTAGAGCTAGTTGGAGTAGATGGCCTCTGTAGTGTGTATAGGAGAGATTAGGGTTACACTTTTCTCTGAGCAAAGCTTGTACTCCACCATGTCTTCCAGAGAAGTTTGCAGCTCCATCAAATGTACAAGCAGCCATCTGTTTGGGGTCCAATCAGAGGTGAAAGTAAGCAAGGACCAGTACGCCGTGCTGGACTGGACCGGCTTCCATGGCGGAGATTTAAAGGGCCCAGGGCTCCTGCTGCTGCGGGGAGCCCCAGGCCCTTTAAATCCCCGCTGGAGTTCCAGCAGCCTGGCTCGGGCAGGGATTTAAAGGGCTTGGTGCTCCGGCCTCTGTAGCTGGTAGCTACGGGGTGATTTAAGGCCCATGGGGCTCCCAGCCACAGCTCGAGCCCCAGGGCCTTTAAATCTTGAAAGGCCCCACCTCTTCCAGTTAAGGCCAGACCCCCCGCTCAGGACTCCGGTGTACCGGTAAGTCCTTTAAGTTACTTTCACCCCGGGTCCAATTGACAAGCGTTTGACTCTTCTAAGATGTGGGTTGTCACAGATGCAGGCGGTGTGTCTTCTATAATTTGAACATCTAGAAATGCATCTACTGGTCTACCCTTGACATCAAGGTAACGTACACAATGACATTATACTTGATGCCTATTTGCATCCGTGCATTCATCAGCCATGTATGCAAATTTTTTGAATGTGGTGAGAGAGTTCTTCACTTTTTCAACTGTTTAGTCTTTCACTGTTGCACCCAGTCAGTTGAGTTTCTTTCAGAAAGGTAGTGAGAATTTGCTGGTCTTGTTCGGAAGCAGTGTTCAACTTCAGGATGAAAAAATGACAATGCACTTAACGTTGGCTTCCAGTTTGTAGTGTGTGGTATCTCTTGCTTAAATAGAAAGTATGATGCCACAGCCAGGTTTGTTTGCATGAACTGTGTTGTCACCAGCATTCTTAACAGCCTTATTAACACTCACCAGTGTTGTCCTTCGTCAGTGGAGGTTTAGAGGTGCTTTCTCATGAGTTCACCTCCCAGGTGGGGGGCAAGAAGGCACCTTGCTCATTCTTCCAGCTGCTCACTGTTCGCTCTGGCCATTCTTGTTCATTGTGCCACCGTTCACTCCCTTGCTCTGTTGACAATGGCCCTGTGCTGTCACATTCTGCTGCCACTCTGACCTCTGCGAGTTGGTCTGTTGAGGTTCCACCCAGCTCTCAGTGATTTCAGCTGAGCTCTCAGTGGGGGAACCTTGCTGCTAGTGCAGACTGGGCCGTCTCTTCCACAGAAACACTGTCCCACAGCAGGTCTAAGCACTTAGACCTGATTATCAGTGATTTCAGCTGTAGTATCAGGGGGTAGCCATGTTAGTCTGTATCTACAAAAACAACAAGGAGTCTGGTGGCACCTTAAAGACTAACAGATTTGGCTTATGCCCAAATAAATCTGTTAGTCTTCAAGGTGCTACCAGACTCCTTGTTGTTTCAGCTGTAGTGGTCGCTTAACAAAACAAAAGACTATCTATGGAGCCTAATCAGCTCTGTCTTTAAACAGTGGAGAGGGGCAGGTCAAATAATACTTTAGACTCAGGCAGACTATCAAGCAAAACAGCTGTCCCCACCCTCTCCCTTGATGCCCTCAATCAGCACAGGCTAAGTACAGTTCTACTGCCCTTTACTAATACAATAAGAATAACAGCATTTCATTACCCCCTGCATTCAAGTGATTTGTAACCCAACCCCAGCCAAACTCTGTCCCTTGGGCAACACAGCTCTCTCTGTTTGCTAGATACCTAGGTAGATTAGGTGTGAATGTAAATACAATCTGGTCCTGAAGCCTTTGCCCCCAGCTCATCACTAATTGTAAAGGAGAGCTCATTTAGACTTTGCTTACAAATCATAATTTGACATTATTAGGTTGGCCAAAATCACCAAAACAAATGCACTGACATTGTCATAAAAAAAACAGCTGTATAAGGAAGCTAGTCTGTTTGTACTTTTCAAATCTATTATACTTTTTCAGATACATATATTTTATCATACACTTTAAAAGCATAAAAAGTGTGTATTAATGTTTCTGTTTCAATTGAAATTTCCAAGCAATCACTAAATTGGCAACACTGCATATAACTAGTTCACAAAACGGGGGGGGGGGGGGGAGAAATTTTTTGGGGGGGATACCCGGGAAATCCCTGAGAGGAGCAATTGCAGGGAAAGTCATGCTCATCCCCTGCAGTCCTAAACTGGAGTATGCTTAGTGCAGAAGGAATCTTCAGATAATTTAGCTGCGAACCTGAAACAAGACTCTGAGCATGTGTGAACTGAGATTTTTTTTTCAAAGGCTTATAACTTGACCAAATTTAGAAAGACTTTCACAGGGACGGCAAGAGATGTGTCCTGAAGACTAGAGTGATCTCTCTGCCAAATTTCATCCCCTGCTGAAAAACATGGAGGTGCTAGAGCTTCTCAATGAAATAGGTGTAATCATTTTTTTGACAATGGATTTCTGCCTAATCTTGTACTTGGAAAAAGATATACCTTTTCAGCTGAAGATTTTTAAAGAAAAAAATCTGTAGGCAGACAACCTGCATGGAAAATTTCAGCTTAAATTGTTAACGTTTGGCAGAGTTATAAGCATCTGAATAGAGTTTTATAATGGGAACCGGTGGGCAACCGTAACTATCGATGACATTACCAGCACCACCTATCAGAACTATTTATTCATTTCATGATTTCTCTATTTTCTTTTTATCCTCAATTAAATTACATTATTCATATTTTATTTGCAATACATAGTATGAATAAATGGAATATTGTGTTGATGTGATCCTTCCATCTTTTATCAAGTTATACAACCTAGGTCATAAAGAAGCTGAACAGACCTGATTTGTTAAAACATTCCTTTACTGTGACTTGAATAAAGATCAATTGCAAGCCTTTATCGGGTGCATATGACACACACATGACAAGCATATTTCCTGGGCCAGAAATGTGAATAGAAAATCATGATTCACACATTATGAATTAGAAAACCTCTTAAAGTATTCTTCTGAGGTCATTTACCTAAGGGTGGAGTACAGATACGTTTTAGGTTACACGATTGCCAGAGAAATTTCTGTCTAAGGTTCAGATCCTCAAATCCAAACAAAATAGGTTTTTGCTACCACTATGCTATGGCAAACAGTCAAACGGAAACAAACATTTTTCTTGTTGAGACATGGATGACCTGGCTTGTTTCAGCAAGATTCTCTACTTGAAATTTGCCTAGAAAAGAGAAGTTGGACAGTTTCTTCTATTCTGTAACTATAGTGTCAGCTTAGCAAGCCGTGTATTGAATAGTCATAGATGCCCAGTTTACAAATAGAGATTGTCCTTTTCATCAAGCTACACTATGTTTTCACTTGCAGCGCCCTAGGTATCATGGGGAAAGGGAGAAATTAAGTATTGATGGACTGAGGATTTGGACTACTAAATCAATATCAAAGCACCGTCACATAATTATTCCACGTGGAGCAAGAGTACATTCTTGAGGAGGAGAGAACTGTGCATCTGCTTATTCTCCACCTGCACATAGATCCTTGCTCAGCTCACAATTCTGAAATGTTTACTCATGCTGAGAATTATTTATTCATGTGAGTAGTCTTGCTGAACCTTTTCAGTCATTAGGAGCCTGTTTTTCAGAGTTTTTGTACCTCCACCACTCTCTTTGCTCAGCATCTCTAAAAAACAGAACTATAGCACTAGAAATATTACCTTATAGGACAGAAATGCAATGAAAATCATAGCTTACAGGCCAAACACTTAAGAACCATATTGATATTTTGCATTGTCAGTGTCTGCTGGACTCTTAAGTTTGATTTTACCAACCATGTTGTTTAAGGACAAAAGACTATTTCCACCATTCACCAATAATGGTCTCAAATGGTTGCAAGGACAAGTCTTACCATGATGAAAGACTTCCAGATCAACCCACGCACCCTAAGTTCACAATAAAACTGGAGGAGGGAGTGCAGGGAGATAAATTCTTAAATCGCGTATCCTGGGAGTCAACATTTCTTTAAAAATTTCACTTTCATGAACCGAACTGTCAAGCTGTTAGCACAAATCTTATCTGATTATCAAAAACTAAACTTTTAAGCAAAGGAACTTGAGTTAAAGCAGAGGAACAGAGAGAAGATCTGTGCATATGTATAAGGCCATCAGCGCTGTTATAATGGATTTTAGCCCCATTCTTTGAATTTCTTCAGGACTTTGAGGATAGTATCATCTAATAAGTGGTTTGGCCTTGTAAGAAAATATGCCAATGCCCTTTCTTCAGCTATCTTAAAAAAAAAAAATTCTTTGTTGAACTCCCAGATTGTGAACCTGCTCCGCAGGCTGGCGTGAGAATGGAGGACACTGTTACAAGCTGGCAGTTTTTGCCTAAAATGCTTCACCCTGTCAGAAGATGATCCTGCTGGAAAAGAGTTAAGCGAGCTCAGTTTCCTCACTGAGGCAAGTGACTTATTACTGAAGTAAATGTAAGGAACGGGAGAGTGGCTATCAGAAAGAGGATCTTTTCTTGTGTTGAGCATTCCTGATGTAGGCACTCCAGGAATAGCCAAGCCTCAGGAGAAGTCTTGAGCTGAATTTTATTAACAGAGTCAGCCAAGTCAGAGAAAAGGGGTAAGCTTTTGATACTAGGCATTGTAAGAATTTTGTTTTATAGTAGGTTGAGAAAGGCACCTGCTCACAGATGCCCACTGCTAGATGTATCTGTTACATATTGCACACACCCTATTTCTTTAATTAGAAGAAAACTGCTGCATTGGTTTTATGAATGAGCTTGAAAACATTCCAGAGGATCACAAACAATGAAAACTTAATTAACACACAACTAAGATTGAAAGCATGTTAGAATGGAGCCCAATTAACAACCTAAGCCAATTATACTGTCTTTACAAAAATGCCACTTTTTTAATGCAGGGTGAATTACAATGTGTAGATCTGCAGATCTGTAGAGAAGTTCTTTAACTTTCATTCATCTCTCTGAATGGGTGGAATGGCAATATTATTGATGGATACTAGTGAGAGAAATTCATGTAATTTTTAAAACTTTCATATAAATAGTGAAAGTATAGATAAATCCTTCTATTTCTTTAAGCAGTTAAGATATATGATTTCCAACTGTATAATACCAAACAAAAAACAAGTACCAGCAGGCAAAATCATGATGGCTCCCTTAGCATCGAGTAAAATTGCCTATTAAATATTCAATCATTATATGTGGGTTTCACATATAGACCACAATATTAAGTTACTTATGAAAAAACAGTTAATGTTTACCAGGAATATTTTACACACACCAACTGTTTTTGGAATAAGAAATAGATACTTTCAAAATATGAACAGAATTACAATTTTTTCCTAATATTTAGTAATATTTAGTAACCTTCAGCTAATGTAATTCCACTTCAAATCCTGGAAAACAGTCTAGAGACAAATATTAGCCTAGCATAGGATAGCAAAGAGGAGGAACAAAATTACTTTTCAAGGCGAAACTGTAATTTAATTAGTGTTACCTAGTACACCCACACAACAGTCACCTTCAGTGCAATGAGGAAAAAACTGTTAAACTTCACAAATGTCTTTGGCTGCCACTGCAAAGCACAGAATTTGGAGCCCCAGCAAAAAGGGGGCAGGAAGGTAAAATTGTCTTCAAGTCACTTTAGTGCCACCCTAGTTCTAGGACAGCAAAGAAACTTACAAGACCTTTATATGACTGTCCATAGGCTGCTCTGTAGCCCATAATAACCCAAGGGGAAGAAGCATGATGGAGGCCCAGGGCCGGGTGGACCAGTGTGCGTCTGATGGCTGCTGGTTTGTAAACAGTGCCCTTGTACTGGGCTGGGTGGAGCAGCTGTCCCTGCCATGCCATGCCCCATGTCCCATTGCCCCCGGCCAGCCCCTCACTCTGAGGACTCTGCCCCCCACCCCATGTCCCCATTGCTCCCATGGGGCCCACAAATATGTTTAGCACTGGGCCCACAAAAGCCCTGTTTGGGGTGCAGGCTCTGGGAGGGAGTTCGGGTGCAGGAGGGGTGCAGGCTATGGGAGGGAGTTTGGGTGAGGGGTGCGGGCTCTGACCTGGGGCAGGGCATGGGGTGCAGGGATGGGAGGTGCATGTGTGGGCTCTGGGAGGGAGTTTAGAACCTAAGCATGTTGTATAAGAGAAAGGAGCTGCAGTGGCTTCGTATAGACATATAAACTGATAGAAGACTCTTTTAAATACTCAAAATGTGTGAGGCAGAGTTTGAGGAAGGGAGTGTATGTATAATATTTCACAGCATTAAGTCTCCTGGCTGTAGCAGTAAAGTAGCACCTCAGCACTTATATAAGACAGAGAGGAGCTGTGGTGTCTAAGCATTGACAGTCTAGGAATTGGGATGCCTGTTCCTTTAAGAACACAGCCCCAGGAACCCACTGTCTGGTCTGGCACTGACATGTGAGGCAGAGGTTTTCAGGATGGGCATGAGGGTTTCTGGCAGGGGAGTGAGGAGGTGAGTGGCAGGTGGGGGGAGGCGAGCGGTGGGGACTGAGGAGGGACGCAGCAAGCCAGCGGCAGACCAGGGGGCAAGGAGGGGTGTGGTGGTGGGGCCAAGTGGGGAGGGGGCGGGACCTGGGGCAGAGCGTGGGAGGAGTGGGGGTGGACTTTGAGCGGGGCTGACAGCACCCCAATGTGTCACGATATTTTACTGTTGTGATCTGGTCACCCTATATGATCATTTTTCCATAGTGGCGATAGTGCAACGTCGACAATTTCAGGGTTTTTTTTGAGTTCGTACCGTGCACGGTAGTGTTTCCTCAAGAGCTCTTTATTTGATATTTTATTTTGCTACCCCCAAACAGAATGCCAAAACGAAAGTGTAAATTCACTGCAGAACTAAAGATGAAATTCCCTGGCTTTCAAAGTGGTAGAGAAGTATGGGAAGTTGAGTGCTTGGTATGTAAACCTGGTACTTACGTCTCTGTGGAGTGCTGTCCAGAGCGGTCACAATGGAGCACTCTGGGATAGCTCCCGGAGGCCAATACCGTTGAATTGCATCCACACTACCCCCAAATTCGACCCGGTGATGTCGATTTCAGTGCTAATCCCCTCATTGGGGAGGAGTACAGAAATAGATTTTAAGACCCCTTTAAGTCAACAAAATGGCTTCATCGTGTGGATGGGTGCAGGGTTAAATCGATCTAATGCTGCTAAATTCAACCTAAACTCATAGTGTAGACCAGGGCTGTGACAAATAAAGGTGCTAATGATTTACAAACTCATGTGGACTCAGACAAGCACAAAAAAGCAGTTCGAGGAGAGCGCTCATCAACAAAATTGACAGATTATTTTGTAAAACCAGGCAGCAAATCAGAGGATGCTGTTACTGCAGCAGAGGGTGCTTTTGCATTTCACACCGTTAAACATCATAATAGCTTTAAGTCAATAGATTGCACATCTGTCTTGTTGAAGAAGACATTCCCTGATTCTGAAGTAGCATGGAAATTTTCAAGTGCTAGAACCAAGACACAAGCAATTGTTATCTCTGTGCTTGCACTCATTCTGTTGATGTTATTCTGAAAACGTTTGAAGAAAATGACATAGCTTTTACTGTGAAGTTGCTACAGATGGAAGCAATCACAGTTCAGTGAAAATATTTCCAGTAATTGTTCAGTATTTCGACTAGAAGAATGGCGGTTTGCAGTCAAAATTGATTGAGGTCCAGAAAACACATGAGACTGCTGACATGATTGCTCATTACATAAAAGAAACGCTTGAAAAAAATGGTTTGTTCGAGAAGTATATTGCATTTACAGGTGACAACTGCAATACAATGTTTGGAGGACTCTGGCATGATGAAGATGGAAAGAATGTGTTTGCAAACTTAAAGAAGTTGTTGCAGAAGAGAACATTAATTGGTGTGGTTGCCCAGCACAAATTTTGAATAACTGTGTTCACCATGCAACAGAAAGAATGAACGTTGACGTTGAGAACATTATTTTTAAAATGTATCAGTACTTTCATATCTACACTGTCCGAACTGAGCTTCTGAAGGATTACTGTGAGTTTTTTGATGTTGCATACAGAAAGCTGTTTTCTCATAGCAAGACATGATGGCTGTCATTATTTCCAGGCATTACAAGGCTGATACAGATGTTTCCGGCCTTGAAGTCATTCTTTCTGTCACAGGACAAACCACCCACAACGCTTAAGACATTTTTTGAATATGAATTAAGTGAGATTTACCTCTGGCACATACACGAGGGTATTCCAAACTTACATCCAAGAAATTGAAAGGGAAACCAATTATGTCGTGGAAGAGCTGAAAAGTTTGAACTTGGTTCACACTATCCTTCTTGAAAGCTATACTCACAACTTTATGTCCCTGAAAGTTAAGGGACTACTGGCACAAAAGCGCATGGAAGGAATTGATGAAGAGTGACAAATTCTGTGCTGAAGTAGATAATATGTACAGCAGATGCTTAGAATATTTGGAGAAGTAGCTTAGACCCCTGGAAGACGTCTCTTGTTTCAGGTGGATTACCCTAAGTGAGACACCGAATTGGAGTGATGTGGAATCTTGTATCAAGTACCTGATAAGGGGGTGCAAATTGATGATGTGAAGTGTTTTGATCAGGTCAGCAACCTGAAGAAGTTTACAGAAAGTTGCAACAGTGATGAAGAGTTCAGTAATTATTTGCTAGCACACCAGAAGTGGATCAAATATTTTGAGAAATCCAAAAACATTGAGTGTCCTGCAGAACTGTTAAAGATTGCACAGTTCTTCTTTGCTATTCCTTCTCACAATGCAAATGTAGAGCAAATTTTTTCACTGACGCAAAGCCAGTGGACAAAGGAAAGGAACAACTTGAATATTGAGTCGTTGAAAGGAATTCTACTTGTACAGTACAACTTCAGACAAACTTCTTGGAAACACTTTCATGCCTTCTCAAAGAGCAATCAACCACTGCTGAGAAAATGTGATCTACAGAGAAGTATGTGTGGGCATATGAGGAAAAAGAAAACTGAAGAACTGGTGAAAGTAAAGGACTCAGTACATATAAAGAAGTACAGTAAACTTTAAATAATTAAACTTCACTTTTGAGGCCATATGACTTTTTCTTATATATACTCAATATAGACGACATATAGTGCACAGCATATATAACAGTATAATAACACATTAGTACAACGCGAGTTGGTAGATACTGGTGCAAATACTCCCCTCCCCCCATGGAGTGTCCTCCTTTTTGAATGTTCAAATATGGTAACCCTACCCACCCCCGTTTTTTCCCCTCCAGCCCCTCTTCTGCCGATACCTACAATAGCTTGATCCCCCCTGGCCAGTAAATTTCTGCCTCTGCTCAGATCCTGACCCCGCCCCCGCTGCAATTTGCCCTCTTTGCTTCTTTTTAACCCCTCTAAAGAGCAGGCAGCAAAGTATGACTAGAAGTAAGGGCAGAGTGAGGGCAGCTGCAACAGCGGATGTTACTGTTCATGCTTATTTGTTAGTCTCTAAGGTGCCACAAGTACTCCTATTCTTTTTGCTGATACAGACTAACACAGCTGCTACTCTGAAACCTGTGCATGCTTAGTTCGGGTGAGCATGCTCAGTGCACCCACAGTAGGGAATTCTGAGAGGGAGCTTTTTGTGTCATGCCTGGCTGGGTGACCCTTGGGTCTTGAGATGCCATCAGGGGGGTTGGATGCCTCACGCAGCGGGAGGCCTGTGGGATTGGCGATGCTCTTATCCCACCCCCAGTACAGCGTGGGTGGGGTCTCTCCTTAGGGACGCTGTCCCCACCCTCCTCTCTGGGCAGCTGTGTCCCTTCAGACGCCCCATTCAGGACAAGAAGTTGTGGGAGTGAATGCTTAGGGCCTGTCTACCCTGGGAGCTCTCACCCTATCTGAGCTGGGTACTACTGAAAGGACAGTCTGCTGAGCTCCCCCTTTGTGAATCTGGGCAAGGTGGGGACAATGCTTGTTCCAGTACCACTCCCAGCGAATATGTAGCACACAATCCTGTTCCCCCTCCCTGGGAGAAGGGACTAGATCAAAGGTTCTCAAGCTCTTTCTTTCTGAGGCCACCCCACCAATATCTATAAAAACTCCATGGCCCACCTGTACCACAACAACTGTTTTTCTCCATATAAAAATCAGGGCCAGCGTTAAGAGGTAGGAAGCAGGGCAATTGCCCAGGGTCCCATGCCACAAGGAGCACCACAAAGCTAAGTTACTCAGGCTTTGGCTTCAGCCCTGGGTGCTGGAGCTCAGGTCCCTGGGCTGCAGTCCTGCCTGGCAGGGCTTCATCTTTCTGCCCTGGGGCCTATTGAATCTAATGCCAGCCACACTTAGCAGACTCCCTAAAACCTGCTTGTGGCCCCCAAATCTCTGGTTGAGAACCAGTGGACTAGATGATCTGTTACATTGTTATGGTTCCTAAAGGCTCCCAAGTGTTTCACAAACTACCTACAGCACCACTGAATTGCCACTGCTGGTTGGATGGCAGTAGCCAAACAGCACAGCTGTGGGGAAAAAACTTGGTCAGTGACAGCAGCGCAAGACCCTACTTTTATAAAATGCTGTGCAATCTGTACATGCAAAACCAACAAACTCATTTTTATAATAGGTTTCATCTGTCTCTAGATACCAGACTCTCTCATGCTTTCCAGAGTGCTGCCATCCGCCTTATGATTGCCTCCAGCCAAATCTGATAACAATCACTCTGAGGATCCTGAGACAGCTGTATTGGACTTGTGGGAGAAAATTTCAATGCTTGGTTCTTACACCTTCCCCTCCACCCCATTAAATATTGTATTAAGAATTTTATACCCTTTCTACAGGTTTGGTTTAAGTACGTTATTGACATAAACTGGGACCATATAGATCATTGTTGCAACCAAAGTCCTGTAGTGGCACCCAAATCTTGTATAAAGGGGGTCAAATGGGGTGTCTAGGACAAGGTTATGGTTTACTGGTTATGATTATGCTGTCTATATGTGTGTATCAATTTTGTAGTCGAAGTTATGAATATTGGCTCTATACTGTCTGTATGGCAAACTTATGCTATGCTTCTGGGTGACATCCCAGACAAGCTGAGATTAGCTCTGCCTAGCCTGCTTGATGGCCCATTAAGGACCATCAGCTATACAATGGACCCATTGAGAGAAGGCAGATACGCCTTGTACCTCAGCAAAGTATGCAGGGACTGGCCCATGTGACTCCAGACTCCATGTTGCTGTAATTTAAGAACAAAGAGGTGTTCTTACACCTGGAAAAGACTATATAAGGCTGATGCCTGATCTCCATCTGGTCTTCAATCCTGCTTCTTACCTCTGGAGGAACTTTGCTACAAGCTGAAGCTTTGAACAAAGGACTGAGGACCCATCCCAGCGGGGGATGTATTCCAGAGACTTGATTTGAACCTGCAGTTTATTCCATCGCTGCTGCAAGCCTGAACCAAGAACTTTGCCATTACTGTATGTAATTGATTCCATTTAACCAATTCTAACTCTCATCTCTATCTTTTTCCTTTTATGAATAAACCTTTAGATTTTAGATTCTAAAGGATTGGCAACAGCGTGATTTGTGGGTAAGATCTGATTTGTATATTGACCTGGGTCTGGGGCTTGGTCCTTTGGGATCAGGAGAACCTTTTTCTTTTACTGGGGTATTGGTTTTCATAACCATTTGTCCCCATAACGAGTGGTACTGGTGGTAATACTGGGAAACTGGAGTATCTAAGGAGATTGCTTGTGAGACTTGCAGTTAGCCAGTGGGGTGAGACTGAAGTCCTCTTAGTCTGGCTGGTTTGGTTTGCCTTAGAGGTGGAAAAAACCCCAGCCTTGGGCTGTAACTGCCCTATTTGAGCAATTTGTCCTGAGTTGGCACTCTCAGTTGGGTTCCGCCAGAACCGCATTGTCACAGCTTGGTTCTTACACCTTCCCCTCCACCCCATTAAATATTGTATTAAGAATTTTATACCCTTTCTACAGGTTTGGTTTAAGTAGACAAAACAAAGTGACCACATGGTGGCACTGTAAACTCAGAATTTGAAATGGCTAAGACCTAGGCAAAAGTAACAATGTAAAATAGCAATTAGAACCTAGAGTTCATCCCCTTATAATAGTAAGATACGAAAAGCTGTATGAGATAGCAAACTACCCTTGATTTTAGCCAGAAAAGTAGAAGATATTTTTAATGTTAATAAGGAATAAGTTTAGAAGATTCATTTTATTAATATCTAGCATTAGCCCTGTTTAGGAGATCTTAGGTATTGGTCACACTTTTTAAGTAACTGACCTTGTGAAGCATTTGAGCACGTTCAACTTTCACAGCAGTTCAACTGTGTGAACACCACAATTCAGCACCAAGCAGAATAGGACCTTTAATGAGTGAGGAGCTGTTAAGTCTGAATAGGTTGTTTGCCTTGATGTTGACACTAATTATATTTGATGTGTGAGAAAGTGTTTGGTCACACATTGTCAGAAGCTAATCTTCCTGTGGAGGTGATATCACATAGCAGAGGGCTCTTTAATCCAGCAGACAGAGCAGGGCCGCCCAGAGGGAGGGGCAAGTGGGGCAATTTGCCCCGGGCCCCGCAGGGGCCCCCACGAGAATATAGTATTCTATAGTATTGCAACTTTTTTTTAATGGAAGGGGCTCACAAAATTGCTTTGCCCCAGGCCCCCTGAATCCTCTGGGGGGCCCTGA
Organism: Malaclemys terrapin pileata; assembly: GCF_027887155.1. Lineage (NCBI taxonomy): Eukaryota > Metazoa > Chordata > Testudines > Emydidae > Malaclemys > Malaclemys terrapin. The sequence goes on along the minus strand of NC_071506.1, from coordinate 207,972,892 downwards.
GACAGAGGCTTAAGATCCACTGGCTAGAAGCTTGTCACCACTATTGATCCATGGTGGTGGAATGGATTTGGCCCAGAACTGAAAAGCTCTATATCCAGTTACTAACGGTGAGAACCATCTACTTACCCTGTGCTGTATGCTCACTCAATATTGCAACATGTTGTGTGGAAGAGTATCTTTGTCATCCCTCCCCCATTCTTTTAGAACACACACATTCTTCTGCAAGAAGCCAAAACCAGAGAATTCAACCAACTTTAATGAATTGCAAACACAAACATACTGTGTGATAGTATGAGTTATTTTGTTTCTGGATCCTTTAGTTATATATACCAAGAGTGCCATCCAGTAGCAGAGACTCCACCATTTCTGCATCTCTGCTGTTCTCCATTTAATATGGCTCACTATACATATCCCATGGGTAAATGGGACCTGGCTGGTCCCAAGTTTCCAAAACAAGCTCCAGTTCCACTGAAGTAACAGGTCCTTTAAGAAGAGGCTGTAGTCCCATCAGGTTACTTGTTTCCATAAGTCCAAATGCTGTCCTTTGCTACAGCTCACTAGGCCCTCTAAGTAACTCTTCTCCAGAAAAGATCCATGCTGTAAGTGAAATTCCTCCTAGACACAAGGGCCCCTTTTAAATCTCCCTTATTGAGCTTCAGCTGTGTGCTCTTCCCTACACAATTGAGATCTTGGACAAGAGTGGTAAGGCTTTTATCTACCTTTGCATGGAGATGATTAATCCTTTTCTGACTGGAGAGTCAGACTACATACACTTCGTCACACTCACAATATGTGCGTGATTCATAAAGACATTAGTGGAAGTTCTCAGCTCTTCTTGAAAAGTGAATAAATCATAAAGGGGCTTTTTATTTGTTAAAAAAAAACAAACCCTTCAAAGCAGGTTACTATATGCAGGAAAGTACCTCCTTGAAAGAGAATTTGTCCTTCCAAAGCTTCATCAATTGACATGAAAATGATCCTTTTTCTATTGAAATTAATTTATTACTATTCACTTTTTCAGGATACAATCTAGTAAAAATTCATATCACAAATTCCAAAAGGTGGCTCATGCATAATGTGTGAAAAGAAAGTAAAAAGCAAAACCTAATGAATTAGAAAAGAATTCCAGTTTGCCCATACTTACTTTGTGGATGTAGCCTGACAGTAATGTAATAATGTACCGAAACTGAGAATAATTTGAAAGATTTGCAAGGATTGGATGAGCAAGTATTTCCTTATTTCATTTCTTGATTTCAAATGCACCTGATAATTTGAAACATCTTCAATGCCATTTCCTGTACCATTTTCCTATCAAAGTATTGTTCTCAAAGACAGGGGTGCTCAAACTGGGCAGGGGACCCCCTCGGGGGTCATGAGGTTATTACATGGGGAGTTGCGAGCTGTCAGCCTCCTTCCCAAACCTTTCTTTGTCTCCAGCATTTATAATGGTGTTAAATATATAAAAAAGTGTTTTTATGTTATATAGGGGGTCACACTCAGAGGCTTGCTATGTGAAAGGGGTCACCGATACAAAAGTTTGAGAACCACTGGTCTAAGGGTTTTATAGAAACATAAGGAAACAGGAATTGCCATATTAGATCAGAAGAGTGGTCCATCTAGTCCAGAATCCTGTCTCTGACAGTGGCCAAAAGCAGATATTTCAAAGGAAGTGCAAGAAACCCCAGAGAGGGTGTCCCTGATCCATCAAAACACTAAGGCACATGCATAATCTCATGCACATGAGTACCCACATGCTTCAAGTTATGTATCTGTTTAAGTGCTTTGCTGGACCTAAATTTTATGGAATAGCCTGCTTATATTCTGCAATCAATTTAATCAAAATTTTCATTACAAACTTTGGGAGTGTTAGGTACAAAATAATGGCTGGATAATGTCCTACTACTATACCAACAAAAATGCTTAACACTTATAGACAGGGATTGAATTGGGTGGAAATGCTATCTCCCAGATACCATCTACTTGCCGCATCAAAATGGGATGCCACATACAGTAGATTACTTAGAGCTGTGATCCTTCTTTTGCTTTCTTAGGTGCTTTGATCAGCAGTGAGATGGTTAATGTAGACACATAAATTATTAGCATTGGCATTTGAGTTAACCCCATTTAGAAAAACCGCAGTTCAAACAACCCTCCCTCACCCCCAAACAACCACATTACTTATCTGGTATGATCCAGCCCAATTCAAACCCTATATATAATGTCTTATCTCTCTCTCTCTCTCTCTCTCTCAAATATTGCACAAGAATTGAGTTACTGATCAATCTGTACTAATTAATAAACTTTTTTTTGGTGGGAGGGGAGTGCATATTTTCTTAATGTCTTGACCATGAAACAGTATCATCTACTTGAAACAACCATTGATTAAAAATTATTATTTTAAGTATAGTTTACATATCTTGTAAATAACTTATGTACGATTTAACAGAACCATATAGTTAACAAATTAAAATTTAATGTAAAAAAAGACAATACACAACCCCACCCCCCAAAAAAGCAGAAGCAACTAGAAATGCTGGAGTTTCTTTTTCCAAATGTACGGCGTTTTCTAGGATCTCAATTTCAAGATTTTGTATTACAGATGTCAATTTAACATAATTAATGCTGACATAGCACCAGGTTTGTGTGGGATGAAATACATTTGAATACAAATGAGTGGCATATCTCGTACTAAGATGTGAGAGGTAGTTTAAGAGGATGCGTCTCCACTTCTGACCTCATTTCATGTTCTAAATTATACTTTCTCTTAAGTGGTACGTTGGAAGTTTATTCATGATCCCAGAGTCTTAGTGTAAAGAACAAAATCATAAACTTTTCCAGGGTCAAGTTGACCAAAATATGGTATATCTATTGTATTTTCTAAAAAAGAGGTGAACATGTCTCTACCAAAGTCTAAATTTATATATCCAAGTAAGTAGTTAGGTATGCACACCCCCTTTTTAAATGTACAAATACCCATTTGTATGAACAAATACTGTTTTTTTCTGGAGAAAACTCATGTGCATCTATATTGCGTAGGTACCCCTTTAGTGGCCTCTTTAAAGCCAAGTATTTAAAGCGTTTTGGTCCTTTGCACAACTGTTTCCACAAAAGTGAATGTAACTTTTTTCTTAGACACCCTTCACAATGCAGCTGAGAATTCCTGCTCCCCTGTAGATGGGGTGTATGTGGAACTAACTCGGTCAGGTGCCTCAGCATAGAGAAATGGGCAATATTTACATAAATGGATTGCAATGCGGTTTCGGAAAAAGGTATAAAGATATTTCCTAAACTTTTCACCAGCGAAGGCATAGATCACGGGGTTGATACAACAGTGGATCATTGCAATCGCTTCTGTCACTTGGATTGCTATCTCCAGCTGACTGCTGCCCTCACAGGTATTTAGGGAAAATGAATCTTGAAACGTGTATATGAGAATAATGATGTTATATGGTGCCCAGAAAAGAAAATAAACAATCATTATGATAAAAATAAGCCTGACTGCCTTATGTTTTTTCTCATTCCTACATCTCAGTAATGTTTTTATAATCTCGGCATAGCAAAAGATCATAATGACCAGTGGAATGACAAGTCCCAGGATGTTCATCTTTAAAGTCTGGAATTGCTTCCATTTACTTTCCTGTCCCAATGGATAATGAGGGCTACATGTAAAGTGAGATGACTCTCTCTGAGCTTTGTGAAATATAAACCCTGGAAGAGAGGCTAATATTGCAACAACCCAAGTGACAACACTTGTGAGGATGCCATAGGTAACTGTCCTAGCCTTTAAAGCAAACACTGCATGGACAATGGCCAGATATCTGTCTATTGTCAAAAGTATTATGAAAAACATTCCACTATAGAAGCCAACATAATAGACCCCTGAAAGAATTTTACACATTGCATTTCCAAAATCCCATTCATGTGCTACGTAGTAAGCCCAAAATGGCAGGGAAAGAATAAAAAGCAAATCGGAAATTGCCAGATTCAGCAGATAGATGTCAGTCATGCTTCTCAGCTTCTTGTATTTTATCAGGATCAGCACAACTAGCGCATTTCCCACCAGGCCAAATATCAGCACCAAAGAATAAAGCGTTGGCAGAAACAGGGATGCAAATTTTTTGACATCAGCTTTTTGGCATGGTTCTGAGCCAGTATAATAATCATAGGTTGTCATGTCAGTTTCTTCATCCATCTTGTTCTGTCCTGGATGAAGAAAAAGATGGTAGAAACTAAAGAGATGGACTAAAACTCAGACAAAGATTGGAATTTTACCACAAACAATAATTTTGGTGGCTTGTGGTGACCCCCATATTTCAGCTGCATAACACTTCCTATTATAAAAGATTATTGCAATCTTTTTTTTTTTTTTGAGAAGCTCTGAGATTTCCATTATTTGCACTAGGCCTTTGAAATGCAGTGGGGAGAAAGCCTTAGGGCTAGAGAAGTGTCTTTTCTTTTTCCCCATGAAATTCTATTTAGGGTTTGCTGTGTTATGACATAAAAATACAAAAGTGTCACAGCCCACTGTTACTGAAAATTGCGTACTTTCTCATGTTTACAATATAATTATAAAATAAATCAATTGGAATATAAATATTGTACTTATTTTTCAGTGTATAGTATATAGAGCAGAATAAACAAGTCATTGTCTGTATGAAATTTCAATTTGTACTTACTTCGCTAGTGCATTTTATGTAGCCTGTTGTGAAACTAGGCAAATATCTAGATGAGCTGATGTACCCTCTGGAAGACCTCTGCATCTCCCCAGGGGTACACATACACCTGGTTAAGAACAACTGTCCTAAAGCACCAAGCAGCAGCAGCACTGCACTGGTAGTGTGTAGGAGCTGTTAGAACAGCTGTGGTGCAGCAGGAGAGAGAGTCAGGTCGGCTACCCACTAACCACCCACCCAGACCTAGCATGTGGCCACAGCAACCTGTTCCCCCCAGCTTCCACCTGGAAGAACTACATGGGACAGAAATTCCCCTACCTCTTGGGAGGATGTGGGCAAAGATGCAGTCCAGGCTCCCCTGAGCCACTCTCTAGATGCAGGTGTTCACATACACATGTGTTGTGCCCTCAGATGATAGCTTTCTCCTGCTGGTAGTTATTGTAGCTCAAATGGTAGATAACTGTATGCCTATGCCAAAGTTTAAGAATTCAAACCCTGCTGAATACACATGAAAGAAGGATTATTAGAGTTGTACATAACTGAATTTGTTTTATCTGTTTCCTTCTAAAATGAAAAATACATAAAACACTAAGTTAATAGAAAATTATATAGGTTGCAAAGTCAAGTACTCAAAAGTTAGGAAATGCCAGATTTATTGTTGCCTTTGGCACCTTAATTCTGTCCACTTGTGCACATACATTGTGTTACAGTATTTAATTACATGATCCCCATGCATTTTCCCCACAGGACCTTTTCCACAATCAGTGCACAAGATGGATGCACAAGGGGGCAAAATTAAAGTTGCATAGGCAACCATAATGCAGATGTTTCCTATATTTTGATTTTGCAACCTAAATAACATTCTTTTAGCCTGGTTCGTATGTAAACAACATTTGTAGGAAGAGACATTCAGTCTGGTCAGTCTCATCTTTTTATTTCCTTGACAGTAAATAGTACATGATTATACCTGTATCATATAAATATGTAAAATATAATGTTGACCAGACTTATGAAAATACTCTGACTTAGTTGAAAACCTTAAATATTGCTGATTGATGACTGCAAGTCTACAGATGCATGAACTATACACGCTTGTGGGCCAGATCTTTAGGTGGTGAAAGTTCACCTAACTTCATTGAAGTCAATGGAGCTATACCAATTTATGTCAACTGAGGATCTGGCCCTTAATGTACAGTATTATACGTTATTTTTATCTAGATGGAGATATCTTGCAGTAAAGGGTTAAAATTATTACTGGCCCATTCAGAAGCAAGCTGATCTTAAAAAGCAGATAACTGAGAGAGCTGATCAGAATTTAAGGTGTCATTGTCTTTAAGAGAAAGGGTTGCTTTTCAATGAAATAGTTGCCTTTTTTTAGTTGCTGTGTCTCAGGGACTCTTGGTGCCAACTGGCAGAGGGCACAGGGGATACTCAGTTTTCCAGGGATCCCCTGCATCAGATATATGCATAATAATTCCCCCAACAATCAGTGGCACTGGAACACTTTTAATAGTGGGGGTGCTGAAAGCAGTTTTTACTTTTTACCTCATGCCCCCCCCCTTATGCCAGTGCATGTCCCTCCCACCCCCCAGAGCTGGGGCCAGGAGCAGAGCTGTGTCTCTGGGAGAGGGGGAAACTCAGATGGGGTAAGGAGGCCAAGGCTGGGGCCATAGCTGGGGATGGGCGCGAGGCCAGGAGCGGAGCCCTGGGAGCAGGGGGGTCCGGCACGGGGCTGGGAGTGGAGCCCTGGGAACGGGATGCAGGGCCAGGATGGGACCCTGGGCATGGGTCCAGTGGCTGGGGAGAGGGGTGCAGGGCCGGCGCCCCAGAGCAGAGCTTCAGTGCACAGCTGGGAGTGGGGCCCTGGGTGCAGGGCCAGGCATGGAGCCCCAGGTGTGGGTATCACAGGCCCAAGGGCATGGAGCCAGCAGCCTGGGAGCAGGTCCCATGGCCGGGACCTGAGTCCTGAGTGCAGGGCCAGCGAGCAGGGCACAGGGTGTGGGGCCAGGAGCAGGACACCTGGCATGGAGCCCTAGGCATGGGGCCAGCAGCTGGGGACTGGGGCTGGCGGCCGGAACCCCGCATAAAACCTGGAGGGGGCTGCAGCACCCCTACATCCCTAGTTTCTGTGCCTATACCGGCATGTGAGGTCTCTACTGAGAGCCAGTAGCCCACTGGTCATCATAATAATTACAAAATGTATGTACAGATAATATTTAAGAACATTATGTAACTATACTAAAATTCTTAAGGATTTGGTATTAGGGTGGGTCACCAGGAGGTGACATACCTCAGGAATATTCCTTTCAATCAGGAGGTAACAGATGCTTATTTCTCTATCTGGTCATGGGTGTACTGGGCACTGTAGGCCTCTCAACAGATGCCTGTTGGCCTACTGAGGCAAATGCTAGTCAAGAGATTGTGAAATCTTCAAGAGAGAAAATGTACAGGAAGAAATAAATAGCAGCAGGGGATCATCTGTATGAGAAAAGACAATGGATTGGTAGGGTACATCTGGAGATGCAGACATATATTGGAATCTTTCCCTGAGGAGGCAAGGTGACAGCATGACTTGTCTCATGAATGGACAATCACAGTCAAGCCTGGCTGTAAAAGACTGGAAGGACTTTGGGTGAGCATTGCTGATAAGACAGGAGAGTATCTAGATATGTAAGTCTAGGTTCTAGAATGCGTGTTGTGATTTTATTTTATTTGTAACCATGTGTTTCCAAAACTTCCACTTGCTATTATTTGACTCTCTATACTTTGTTAAATAAACTTTTACGTGTTTTCACGTCTCTAAGTGCTGTATGTTCAATGGAGTGGTGATGAGAGGTGTAACTGGTAAGCTGGAGTGATTGTTTTTTTGGAAACGGCAAATCTGTGAGTGTCCAGTGGAACAGTGGTAAACACTCCAGGGAGATGCTTGGAGGGCTCAGGGATTGGAGTATGCCAATCACTAACCTGGAGTGAGAGAGAAGAGCCTGCATAAGGCTAGAGGGGAGTGCTTGTGTTGTCCGTGGCCAATGGAGTGAGGAACTGACCAATGGCAGGCACAGAAAAGCCTTCCTTATGCCTGGAGAAGTGCCTTATGGCCCTGGGTACCCTGGGAAGTGTTACAGTTCCTTCATATCAGTTTTCTTTTTTGTATTGTCAAATAACTATAGACATAGGGGCACCAACCCAATATGCCCCATCTGCATAATTCCCTTAAACACATGGTCGAAGTATGGCCAAGTGTAAGAATAGTAACAAACTATGTGGCGTTTGAAGTGCTGGGAGCAGAGTTAACAGCAGGGAGTTAGGCTATGTACAATTTACAGCTTAAGTTGGTATAAGTTATGTTGCACAGGCTTTGAATGATCCATCCCCCTCAGTGATGTAAGTTACACCAACCTAAGCACCAGAGTGGACAGTGCTATGTTGACAGGAGAGCTTCTCCCACCAACACAGCGACCGCTGCTCGGGAGGGCTTGAGTAATTAAGTCAATGGGAGAGCTTCCTCCCATTGGTTTAGAGTAGGGGTTCTCAACCTTTTTCTTTCCGATGCTTCCCAAACATGCTATAAAAATTCCACGGTCCACCTGTGCCACAATAACTAGTTTTCTGCATATAAAAGCCAGGGTGGTGTTAGGGGGTAGCAAGCAGAACAATTGCCTGGGGCCTCACACCACAGGGACCCCCATGAAGCTACATTGCTCAGGCTTCAGCTTCAACCCTGGGTGACAGGGCTCAGGGACCTGGGCTACAGCCCCAGGCAGTGGGACTTCAGCTTTCTGCCCTGGGCCCCAGCAAGTCTAATGCTGGCCCTGCTTGGAGGCCCCCCTGAAACTGCTTGAGGCCCCCTAGGGGGCCCCAGACTCCTGATTGAGAACTAGTGGTTTAGAGCATCTGCACTAGCAGTGCTACAGTGATGCAGCTGCTCTGGTGTAAGCTCTGTAGTGTAGCCATTGCCTTAGAACAGTGGTTTTCAAACGTTTTTTCTGGGGATCCAGTTGAAGAAAATTGTTGATGCCTGCGACCCAACGGAGCTGGGGATAAGGGGCTTGGGGTTTGGGTGGGGCTCAGGGCTGGGGCAGGGGGTTGGGGTGCGGGGGTGAGGGGTGGGGCTGGGAATGAGGGGTTCAGAGTGTGGGAGGGGGCTCAGGGCTGGGGCAGAGAGTTGGGGTGTGGGAGGGGGTCAGGGCTCTGGGCTGGGGCTGGGGAAGAGGGGTTTGGGGTGCAGGAGGGGCTCTGGGTTGGGGGGACTCAGGGCTGGGGCAGGGCGTTGGAGTGCAGGAGGGGGTCAGGGCTCTGGGCTGGGGCTGGGGAAGAGGAGTTTGGGGTGCAGGAGGGGCTCTGGGTTGGGGGGACTCAGGGCTGGGAGTTGGGATGCAGGAGGGGGTCAGGGCTCTGGGCTGGGGGTGCAGGCTCTGGGGTGGGGACGGGGATGAGGTGTTTGGGGTGCAGGAAGGAGTTCCAGGTTTGGGGGGACTCAGGGCTGGGGCAGGGGATTGGGGCATGGGGTTGGGGTGCAGATTTACCTCCGGTGGCTCCCAGTCAGCGGCGCAGCTGGGGTGCACCGCAGACCACGCTGTGCCCTGGAAGCGGCCAGCACCGGTCTGACTCTTAGGCGGAGGCGCGTTGCACTGCCCCCCCCCAGTTCCCATTGGCCAGTTGCTGGCCAATGGGCGTGCGGAGCCAGTGCTCGGAGCGGGGGCAGCGCGCAGAGCCCTGTGGCCCCCCTGCCTAGAAGCCGGACCCTGGTAGCTTCCAGGGCACAGCGTGGTGTCGGAAAAGGTAGGCACTAGCCTGCCTTAGCTGGGCAGCACCACCGACAGGACTTTTAACATCCCAGTCGGTGATGCTGACCAGAGCAAGGTGACCCAGTGCCTGACATGGCGTGACCCAGTCGTGGGTCGCGACCCACGGATTGAAAAACACTGCCTCAGAAAAGATTTTGCAAGGAAAGTACTTGCAGCAGCTAAGAGGACATGGACTTTTGTTCAAGGAAACACAACCCTTTGCCCTCTATGGTTGAACTATGCTGCAATAGAATCTGCATAAGGATCTTGCTGGTCTGCAGGAACTCTCATCCTGACCCTTCAGGATCATAGAGATAGGGACACGGGCCTATGGATGGCCATTAAGAAAGGTAGCATCATGCACAATGGGGAAAAAATTATTTTCTTTTTGGACATTAGCCCCCTTTAACCTATTTTGTCTCTTTGTTTATCTGACTGGACCATTCTGCTTTTATTAAGACCTTGTCAAACTACTTGTGGAAAGTTATCATAATCACATGCATAGCAATACATTTGAGTTCTATTGAAAACTAAATAGGTGAAAATTTCAAAAGTTACTAATGATTTTGGGTGCTTCAATTTTTGTATGTCAAATCTGAGACACCTTTAAAGATGCCTGATTTTCAGAAAGTTCTACGCATTCTCCCCATGAGACAGTTGTTCCACAGCTGTGTTGACTCTACAGTCATTGTGAAAGTAAAAGTGTGGTTTTGTTGGTATAGTAAACTGTTATGGCTCAGATACGTTGGTAGCAAATGAGTTTAAAAGATCGTATTTTTATATAGTACTTTTAACAGTACTTTAAGAAAAGAAGCTTCTCCAAAAAGTAGCTGCTAACCTTTTCCCTCCATAGCTTATTTTTTCTATTTGGTTTGATTTGCCTGCACAGTCACTTGCAGAATTGGGGCTGTTCTTTGTATCCATGGTCTGAACAACTTAAGAAATTGAATTAGCTTCAAGAACTCCAGTAAGGAGAACAAGCCACTTCCAATGTGTCTTCTGCTCATGACCAACATGACTCTCCTTAACCAGGTACAACTATCACCAAGGAGAGAGGAGTTTAGATAAGTTGCTGGTGTTTAGGGAATAAAATGGCAGTCCTGCTCAGCAGAATGGAGCATTTCAAAAGCAGGTGTTGTGCAGGGCCAGTACAACCATTTAGGTGACCTAGGCGGTTGCCTAGGGCGCTAGGATTTGGGGGGCGTCATTTTCTTCGGCAGCGACCATGGCGGCCAGATCTTCGGCCACCCTGGTCGCTGCCGGCATTTAGGCGGAGGGAGCTGGGGCAGTGGAGCACGGGGAGGGCCGCCTGCAGCAAGGGGCGGGGGGGCGGCACGCAGGGGAACTCCCCGCCCCAGCTCACCCCTGCCCCGTCTCCTCCCCGAGCACGCTGTGGCTACTTCACTTCTCCCACCTCCCAGGCTTCCGGCACCAATCAGCTTAGGCGCCGCAAGCCTGGGAAGCGGGAGAAGTGAAGCAGTGACGGCATGCTCGGGAAGGAGGCGGGGCAGGGGTGAGCTGGGGTAGGGGGGGCGCCTCAGAGCAGAGGGGGGGGAGCTGCCGTGGGTGGGGGAGCGCCTCAGGGCGGGGGCTCAGGGATGGGGGGGCGCAAGGTGGAAGTTTCGCCTAGGGCACAAAACATCCTTCCACCGGCCCTGGTGCTGTGAAATAGGTGATGGAATTTGAGACTGGTTAGAAATAGTGGCCATGTGTCTTTATCCTAAGCTTGTATTGATAGCAAATAGAGATGTGACAAATAACTGATTTGGAACTGATTTGTACAAGTGTCTGGCCATTTTGTTAGATTGATACAAATCTGGTTCTGAAATGTCATCAAAACAGCGATATCGTGGCAAACTCTTTAGTTATAGCCCCTACTCTGTCCTTGTCATCAAAGCTAGTTCTTGCTGCCTCATCCTTGTGATGTGTCTGTATCTTGCTCCCACTTTCTCCCTCCACTTTGTCTCTGGATCCTGAGAACATCACCTTGGTGCTTGTCTTCTTCTCCCCAACCTGTCCTCACTGCCTAAATCCTGTTATCTCTCCCTCCTTTCTACTTGGTTCCAGTAAAATCCTCCTACTAGCCCAGCTCCTTTCCTTGCTTCAGAAACCTCTCTCCACAGTATCTGAATCTGAGGTTGGTATCTATCCATCAGAGACTGATAACCACTGTTGGGTGCCTACCAATTTTAAAAGAGCAGGATTACCATATCCCTATATGCAGTATCCCATGAAGCAATTTCTCCCACTCTTTTAGGAAACTGTTATCTAGTACCTAAGACACTTGATTAGGAGTCAGATGACCTGGGTTTGATTTCTAGCTCTACCACTGACCAGCTGTTTGATTTTAGGCAAGTCATTTCACCTCTTTGTGCATCAATTTCTCCATCTATAAAAGAGAGATGAAGGTACCCACATACCCAAAAACTCCTATATGACCTATGGATGAAAAGCACTACAATATGGGGTATAAGTATAGTCATGGCCACAGACTATGATTTCTTCCCAGAAATTTGCGATCAGTCTATCAAAAATTCTGTTTGTCTGGTGCAAGTTAACCCAGTCATTATTGCTTTTGAGTTAAAAAGCCTTCCATGCCTTAAGCATACACAAAAATCAGCAAAGCCAGATAATAGTTTCACGGAAATGTTCAGATCAGAGCTATTTTGAAAAAAATGGCAAAGATTTAAAAATTTAAATGTTAGAATGTGGAGTAAAACTTCACAGTAAATGGCTAAATTACACGGGACTTCCTGTAGAAATACATATTGAATGTAAATAGGTCACATCACACACAGCGTTTAAATTACAATACCAGTGTTTCTGCAGTCATTCTGAAATAAGTGTAAATATGACTTAGCCAGATAGATTCTCCTCTCTTCTGGACATAAAGGGGATCATCTTTTAATATTCAATGGTAAATTGGTACTTAGGAATGAAATTTCCATTAATTATGACAGGAGTTGTGCACTTGGCATCTTGGACTGAATCCTACAATCTTTATTAAACCAAAACTGATTTCATATCACTGTGAAGGACTGTAAAATCAGACCATTTGTATGGTGTGCTGAAAAGATTATATATTCTAGATTAGGTCTGAAGGATTTTATTTTTAATGTGCTCACATTCTCAGATTTCAAACCAATATTTTCCCAGTATCGGAGCAGTTCCTCAGCTTATATAAATCCGTGTAGCTCCACTGACTTCAGTGAAACTACACCAGTTTATACCAGTTGCAAATCTGGTCCATTATTGTGTTTTCAAAACAGATTTTTCTTCTTGATACAACTAGTATCAATTTTTGACAGAAAAATCTTTCCTGTTCAATTCAATTGTTACAGAGATATCTTATTTCATTGGAATCTCATCCACTACAGCCCCTGGAAATTTGCCTCATTGCTTATTTGGTTTCCCTTCTGAACACTTCTAATTGTTATATCCCTTTAAAATAATTCATTCCAGTATATTCCCCCTGCCCTTCTCAATTGTTATTTTTATAGGTGAATCCACTAACAAATGACTTAGCAGATACTATACTGTGTTAACAGATATAGGCATTTGTGTTACCTCTTAATTTACATAAGCAACTAATAAATGTATAAATACTAAAAACAGATGAAAGATGACTTACCAAATGTCTAAGAAGTGCCACTGATGTCTTAGTCTTTTAGACCGGCTGCACTGCATAAATCGGTTTTGCACATAACAAATACAGGGCAGGCATACACCCCTTCCTGTGTGAAGAAGGATACAATATTCATACGTTTAGCAGACTTTGAGCGAACAAATCATTGTTACTTTAAAAAAATTAAGCAGTTCTTCTTTTCTAAAAAGGACTTTCAAATGCTCCTATAAAAAGTGCGTTAAAGCACAGATGTATAGATTTTGAAATCCTAGTGGTGGGACTTAGGTTTCACAATCCAAAGCTATAATTATAGAAAGAGTTTGGTTTTGTTTGTAACCCACTCTTAGCATTGCAGCATGCAGTGGTGTGAATAAGGGAAGAAAGAGTTAGAAGGATACATAATTTCTTGTTTTTCATTTGGGGGATTCTCTGTGCCACACTTGCCAGAGGCAGGCATGATATCCAGAAATTGGGTGTGGCAAGCACTAGGTGTGTTCATTAGCTATTTGAAGTTACTTTGGTGATTTCCATTGTGAGCAAGCAGATTGGCAGAACACACCCAGAGTCTCTTTCTGAGAGTGGAACCAAAGGGAACTCATGGGGAATGGAAGGGGTTTATAAATAGAGGGAGCCATATAAATATGGGATTTATAAATATCTGGAGCCATAATACTCTTTCCTGCCTAGGGCAGTCAATCTCTTCTTGAATTTACCCCACGTATCCATACAATAAACCCCCTTACTATAATCAAACTTACCGTTAGAAATTATCTTTAACATATTCACAAACAATCACAGGCAATTCCAAATCTGCCACCAGTGTCGAGTTTTTCCCAAGTAAGGGAAGGACTTTGTTTTTCAAGATGAAAAAAGTAGGAAACATGAAAGAAAAGAGGCTTGTCTCTTTCTAGAAACATAGGAATTGCCAGCCTGGATCAGACGACCTGTGGTCTGTCTAGTCAAGTATCCTGTTTCCAGCAGCGGCCAGCACCTGATGCTTCAGAGGAAGGTGCAAGAAAGCTTGTGGTGGGCAAATGAGGAGAAACCTGCCCACAGGTAACATTTCTTCCTAAACCTCAATAATTAGAGCTTGGTTTATGTCCTGCATAAGAGTTTATATTCCTTCCAAAACTGTTGGTTTTTGATGTTTTACTTATTAAGCTTTGTAATCCGAGATCACAGTGAAATAAACATACAGACCTGTGTTTTTCCCAGTAACCACACCAGTTCGTATATATGAAAAAATATGTGATCAGAGGTCTATCAATGTAGGTCATCAATTCATCAAGCTAGATCCATCTAGTTATCACTAAAGAGATAGTAAATGTCGAATGACAGGAGTCCAGGAAGGGGCATAGTGAGGAGAGTTGTGCACTGGAAAGGATGTGGACTGTGGTTAGGGCAGGCTTTCCAAAACATAGGGCCAGCCCCACGGTGGAGTCTGGGTGGGGCCTGAAACTCATATCCTACTTTTTGAATATCTTGAAAAAATGCAAATTACTGCATGGTATTTTCTGTTAGATTTCCTGTGCATCTGCCACTAGCTATCTCAACAATTTGCTGGCACAGAGGAGACGGAGTCTCAGTCCCTCCACACACATTCGGCACCCCCAGCTTCTTCCCTGTGAGTTCCTTTATCCCCAGCTTGTACCTCCCTTACGCCCATTTCTCTCCTGAGTCCCCAGTTGCTCTTCAGGCTCATTCATCTCACTGAAATGTTGCAAAGTAAATGCTAGTGTGAGTTTATATCCTTTTCCCTTCTAGTATTGCATTAATTATTGCTATATGTGAATGTTGTCTCCAACTCACCGGAAGGTGGGGACTGAGCTCATTTGCTTCAGTAAAAGTGAGGCATGATAGCAGAAAGTTTGAGACTCACTAGGGCAGGGAGTGGATGTCAGAGAACCATGTTACCTGGTCTTGGAGTGAGAGGCTGTCAGGGACGGGGGAATATATTGAGATTGGCAGGAGATTGAGAGGGGATGAAGCGGGGATACAGAGGACTGGGATGCATGGAAGTAAGGTGCGGGAGATTGGGAAGAGCATGAAGGGGAGGCAGAGGAATGGTGGGACAGAGAAGGGAACATGGAGAGGGATGTAGAGCAACAGGCACTTATTCATGTTTAATTTTAAATACTTAATACTCTGTAGATATAAAACTTTAAGGGCCAGATTCTCTGGTTGGCTAATGTCACCTTATACCATTTAAGCAGCACAGAGTGATCGTACAGTGGCCAGAGCTGGCTTGTGGGAGAATCCAGTTTGCTCCTCAGTGCTATATAATTTTTCCTCACTCACTTTCACTCCATCTGCTTTATAATACCCACCCAAACTGATATTTGCCCCCTAAAATAAAATAAAAAATTATTTTCAAAGGTCAAGTACCAAATCCCTCCTCAAATTTCTCGGTGAATGGGGGCTGTCCCAGCTGCAATATCTTTTAGGATAGCGCACCAGCTCTATACCCAGTAGGTTTCATTTCCCTGTGGGCTGGTGTGGGGGAGGGTTCTGTTCCATGACTCCACTTCCTCTCCAATCCCTTTGTGGTTATGTGCGTTCCCTGGGTGTCCATGTAAGGAGCAATCCCTGCACTTTCCCAGGATCCAGAGCTGAAGCCTCTTTCTCACAAAGACAATGAGAGACATTCAGTATATGGAGCTTTTCAAACAATGATTTTATTAATAACTTGCATTCATGTGGGAAGAGAAAGAAGCATAAAATCGTAGCATCAGAATTCACACCCCAATAAAAATGGAAATGGAGAAAGCTCAGTAAAACTAAAATAGATCTATAAACATAACATTGACATGCATTTGGTATTAAAAAGGTGCTTTCACATTAGTGCAAACGTGCAGAAAATATTTTTTTCCATAAAAGGAAGTTTACTGTGAGAGTAATTTTCTGCCTTCACTTTGTAATACTGCAGATATTTACCTCACAGGGCTGTCCTCAGGATGAATAACTAGTTATGTACAGAGGTGTGAGGCTGCAAAGCAATGTGTAAGTGCTAAGATATAGGGATCTGATCCTGCCAGCTCTTACTCATGTGAAATCAAAATAACTGAATGCAATAGTCAAGGGGAAAGGATTATTTTAAACAGACAGCCACCAGCTAATAGGATACCCCTGCTTAACACAATTCTGGTTAACAGAAGGTCAGTCATATCCCTTAACAGAAGTGTGCACAATCCCTGTTTATCAAAATCTCTGTTTTATGAAGATTTAACAGCTCTTCAAACCCTATAGGAAAAACAAGGTATCAGTGTAATTGTAAATAAACCCTTCCCACCTCAGATAGGTACTTGATTATATTATGAAAAAAAAGCTAACTTATAAAATTCATGGGAATTTTAGAACCTTTTATGATTTTGCTGCAAAGTTTTTTTTTCCTGAAATGTTCCATTAATGTTGAATATTGAAGTAAAAAGGTGCATCGAGCCCCAGGTAAATGGCTATAATGTCTTCCCATGGATGTCTTCCTCCTAAAGTTTTTCTTGTGGTTTTGTATATATTTTCTTGAGACAAGAAAAACCGTGTTCCTTGCCCTCTTCAAGCCATCTTCTGAATTATATTTCCTGAGAAAATAGTTATTTGATCAGAGTCCAGGTTTAAAGAGCAAAATCATACTACATTGGGTGCCATGTTACAGTGGATACTTAACAAACTGTAGTGTTTGAATTTTCCTGTGGGATTTTTAATATTCCCTGTATGAAAAAGGAGAAATACTGCAATGTCACAAAAAATTAATTACTGTGATTGGTAACTGTCCAGGTCTTAATGCGATCACTATAAGAGTTTTGTTTAATTGCACAATCTTTTAAGTAAAAAGGACAATGAAACTTTTATTGACTTCATTTCTAATGCACGTTACAAACCAATGGAAACATCATGCTCTGCAGTGGAAGGGGTGCATGTGGAGCTAACCCGTTCTAATTTATCACCATGAAGAGCTGGACAGTGTTTGCAGAGGTAGATTGCAATGTGTTTTTGGAAAAAGATATAAAGATATTTCCTAAACTTTTCACCAACGAAGGCATAGATCATGGGGTTGATACAACAATGAATCATTGCAATTGCTTCTGTCACTTGGATTGCTAGCTCCAGCTGACTGCTGCTCTCACAGGTATTTAGGAAAAATGAATCTTGAAACGTGTATATGAGAACAACAATGTTGAATGGTGTCCAGAAGATAAAATAAACAATCATTATGATAAAAATAAGCCTGACTGCCTTATGTTTTTTCTCATTCCTACATCTCAGTAATGTTTTTATAATCTCTGCATAGCAGAAGATCATAATGACCAGTGGAATGACAAGTCCCAGGATGTTCATCTTTAAAATCAGGAATTCCTTCCATTTGATTATGGAATCTAATGGATAATGAGAGCTGCAGGTCCAATGATCACTTTCCTTTTGAACACTGTGAAATAAAAACCCTGGAAGAGAGGCTAATATTGCAACACCCCAAATGAAAACACTTGTGAAGATACCATGGGCAACTGTCCTAGCTTTTAAAGCAAACACTGCATGGACAATGGCCAGATATCTATCTATTGTCAAAAGTATTATGAAAAAAATTCCACTATAGAAGCCAGCATAATAGACCCCTGAAAGAATTTTACACATTGCATTTCCAAAATCCCACTCACGTGCTGCATAATAAGCCCAAAATGGTAAGGAAAGAATAAAGAGTAAATCAGAAATTGCCAGATTCAGCAGATAGATGTCAGTCATGCTTCTCAGCTTCTTGTATTTTATCAGGATCAGCACAACTAGCGCATTGCCCAGCAGGCCAAATATCAGCACCAAAGAATAAAGTGGTGGCAGAAACAGGGATGCAAATTTTTTGACATCAGCTTTTTGGCATGGTTCGACGTCAGGATCATAATCATACGTTGTCGTGTCAGTTCCTGCATCCATCTTGTTCTGTCCTGGATGAAGAAAGAGATGGTAGAAACTAAAGAGATGGACTAAAACTCAGACAAAGATTGGAATTTTATCACAAATAATATTATTGGGAAGCTGGCAGTGACTTTCATATTTAAGTTGCCTAATGCTTCCCATTATAAAAGATGATTGCAACCCTTTTTTTGAGATGCTCTGATACCTCCACTATTTGTTCAATATTGGTTTCCAGATGCATTGTATCTGAGAAATATTTGTCATCTTCAGTAAACTATGTCAGCACCATGACACAACTGAGAGCTGGCTGATGACTAATCGCAAAGGCAGTTCTCAGCTGGTTTGTTACAAGTGCGTTTAAGTGGTTTTCCGAAGTGTCAGAATGAGACAAAAAGAGCACCATTAAAAAAGGGCCTATCTAGAGGAAACACTTATTGTTTTTCAGGTTTCCTACCCACATTCAGATGTCACTAGCTCACACCGCAATAAGCCATGAGTGGGTATGCATTGGTAGGCTGTGGTGGACAGCATCTAAGTAGCATTCCACAAGCAAAATTTGCAAAACATATTAGTTGTTGCAAATTATTCTTTCAGCAATTTTGCTCATTTCTCACATTAACCGACCGCTCTGTGCTTCTGTATTTGGTTTACTTTGGTTCTGAAAAAAGACATTACTCATTACAATATATAGAAAGAGAGCCCTGAACAACCCTAATTTTTGGATATCTACATAAAACTAAAAAACTGCTAAAAATAAACCGTTGAAAACAGAATCCATAAGTCTAAATGAGAATAAGGCCCGTATTCTTTATTTAACAAAATTGTTCCTTTAAGTCTTTGGCCTTATTCTCATTTACACCCAGGCCATTTTAAACTGCTCTAGTCATGCAA
Source organism: Malaclemys terrapin pileata (assembly GCF_027887155.1). NCBI lineage: Eukaryota > Metazoa > Chordata > Testudines > Emydidae > Malaclemys > Malaclemys terrapin. Next base: position 207,954,017 of record NC_071506.1, on the reverse strand, counting down.
AGGAACCTTGAAGGAAGTGAATATGAATATAATTTATTTTTCTTTAAGGCCCTTTTACACTGTCAGAGCAAGGTAAAGTGGTTTTAGTGTGAATGAGAATTGGGCTCTCTTGTTCTTGTCATGATAATATCCTTGCATACAAGAAATAGGTGACTTACCTGTTAATTAGGAAAATGTGGGAGAGGTGATTAGACAATGCTGCACTAGAATTGACTTTGTAGGATGAAATGGCAAGTTTCACCTCTCTTGCAATTCAGATCAAGTCCAAGCAATGAAAAATGTAGACTTCGAATTAAAGCAGAGCACTGTTCTCTACCATCCAAGAAATATTCTGCACGTTATTCTCAGTTGATAACCTGTAAGAAAATTCACAAATCTATAAACTGATATTGAAACACCACCCCGAATGGCATCAAATAATTTCAAAACCATTGTCTTTGTTGGGCTATATTCTCATGCTGTAAAACTTTTGTCAAAAAAAGACACTCACCAGTGTCTATTTTGAATGTACAGTATCTACAGTTAGTATTGATTATCTTGTTCTAATTACTGGGTTCTGCCAAAATGTAATATTGGGTTAAAATGATTCACTTGATTCAAGATTTTATTTCCTCTTATTGTGACGGCCTTTTGCCTGAACTCTAATGTGGTATGTCCTTAGCATCAGAAATGCCTGTTATCTGGAGTTTGAAAGTTGGTTGTAATCAATGATTTAATAGATCTTTTCCATCAATAACTGTCAGAATGAGGCAAACTATTAGTAGCTGTTTGCAAATTATCTGTGAACAATTTTACTATTTATAAATATTAGTTATTCAAAATTCTTTAAAGGTTTTGTACAAAGTATTTCAGCCTATGGGTTTCTCATGAATTATTCACTATGACTGTAGCTTTGAATATTTACTATAATTCACTATTTGTGCTGTGCAATTGATCACCCAACTCACAGGGCATTGTTTCGTCTCCCTGATTGGATGACTGCAACTCTTATAAACAGTAGGGCTTGACTAAGTACTCTCTAGTGTGTATTGTTATATGGACTCCTATGCCCAAGTTTCTGGAAACATTCTTGCTAACCAAAACAAATAATTAATACAAATGTTTGCAGAAAACAAATTAAAATATTTCAAATACTGAGTCTTCTTGCATGACTGAGCAAAGGCTACACACATTCTTGCCTTGTAGTAGCACTCTTGGAAACTGTAGTGTTTTGAACAACTGTAATATATTTGAAAAAAGACAGAAGTTTTGGGTGTGATGTTTGCCACTTCATCTGCAATGACAGTTTCAGTGGAGGAGCAAGGCACAGAGAATAGTTATTACTGCACAGATCTTTTGTTTTGTATTTTCCTCATAGGTTGAGATTCAGCTTTGTGGCTGTACAGTGTTTCAGGAGGTATTTTGCTGGACAGTTCCCCAGGGACATTCTATGGCACCATCTGCATGCATCAAAGGGACACTATTCCTTCTAGTGCTTAATCCATGTCCTCTCACTGATGGTTAAACATTGTACAACCTCTGGTTTTCTTGGCCTGTTTAACCAAAAATATTACTTAGAGATAAATCCTACATGAAAAGATTATTAAGATCCAAAGTCATGAACTGAAAAGTTAGGAGATGCCAGAATAGTAGTATATGACTAGATAGTATTAATCACCATGTGTTTTTGACAGGTTTCCATGCCCCATTCAGGGCTTATTTCCCGCCCTCCATTCCCATTTCCATTGGTGTCGAGGTTTGGCGTTGTCAGCCATTTTGAAAAAAAATTGATTATTTTTTATGTTTGAATAAGGGGAGTGTTGCACACTTGTGCTTTGATACGTTTGGTTGCTTTTTTAGAGAAAAAGTTTGAAAGAACAGAGTGAGAGACCTTAAAGATTAAAAAAGAAAGCTTTGGTAAGGTTTAGAGCAGAAAAAGGAAAGAAAGATTGTTTGGTGAGGTTGAGTAAGGAGAGATGATTTTAAAGGCCTAGTCTGGCATGTTATTAAAGAATAGAGGGAGAACGTAAAGAAAAATAAAGATTTTTGTTTTTAAATGGTTAGTTTGAAAGAATAGAGGCAAGTTATTAAAGAGAAGAGAGATTTTTATTGAGGTTTAGTAAGGAGAGGTGATTTTAAAGGACTAGTTTGGTACGTTATTAAAGAATAAAATAAATGTAAAATGTGTATTAAATATAAGGGTAGGTTAAGAACAGAGCATTTAAAAAGAGTTAAATAAAAGAGAAACATAAAGGAAACTGTTTATTAAACACATGGTAAAAATATAAAGGTTGGTTAAGAAAGAAACATTTAAAATGTTAAATATAAGGGTAGGTTAAGAAAAGAGCACTTCAAAACAATAAATAATATTGAAAACTATGTTTAAAAAGAGCACACATGGCAAAAGGCATTTACTAAATCAGAAACTGTTTAGTAAGCACATGATGAAAATATAAAGGCAGGTTAAGAAAGAAACATTTGAACTATTAAATATAAGGGTAGGTTAAGAAAAGAGCATTTCAAAACATTAAATAATATTGAAAAATATGTTTAAAAAGAGCACATGGCAAAAAAAGGGAATTTACTAAAGCAGAGACTGTTTAGTAAGCACATGGTAAAAAGTATGAAGAATAGAAAAGCATTTAAACTATTAACTACAAGGATAGGTTAAGAAAAGAGCATTTAAGAAGAGTTAAATAAAAGAGAAACGTATAAAGATAGGTTAAAAGAGAGAACAGGGCAAGAAAAAGGAAAAGAAAGCTCCTTTGCAAAGGGAAAAGATAGACAGCATGTGGCTGAGTTAGAGAGAGAAATCTTACCCTTCCAAGTGTTTCTGAGGGAAGAGGCAACTTATCAGGTTCACAGCTCCTCAGGCTCATTATCACCGCCTTTGGATCGGCCCAATCAGATGTTGTTCTACAGCAGTGTCATAGAATTCATTTTCCTGAACCAATCCTATAGTCCCAAGGTTTTTAAACAAGAGCTATCTCTCTTCCCCCTTTAACTGCCTTATTCTTATCTAAAAAAACCAGACCCCAAGCATTTTTCCTGCCATGTAGCCCTTTTACATAGGGGCTTTAATAAAAGTTAAAACCATAAGCCCTTAGTAACAAACAATTTTAAAAGTTTTCCCCTATGTCTTAGACTAACATTAGTTATTTTTAGTGAGGACAATTTGAAGCTGCAGCAAAACCCCTGTTAGCAAAAAAAGCATCTGTGAGTCAGTGGATCAGAGATAAGAAGGCTGCTTCTTCCGCAAACTTTTTAACAAATGCAAGTAAAAGTTACCTTAAGTCTTGTAAAGGGATAAGCACTTAAAAAAAACAAACCTATATGAAGACACATCCCTTTATTTACAGGTGTGTTTCAATAAAATAGAGCATGCAGAAACACCCCAGGTTTAAAACCACAGGTCCTTAGTAACAGACAGTTTATATTCCCCTTATTTTGTAAGCCAGTGATGGGACGGGTTGGGTCACAGAAACCCCATTGGGATTGCCACCTGATGTGCTGAGACTACCTCTAAGCCCATTTTCCCTGGCAGCTTCAATACCCTGCCTAGTTGTGCCAGACATGCTAGCCTGCTACAAACACAGACCCAGGTCTGAACCACATCCCCCAAAAGCTGAAGGCTTAACTGAAAATAGCTTAAGAAGTTCTCCTGTCTCCAACACCCAGATACCCAGTTCCCAATGGGATCCAAATCCCAAATAAATCCATTTTACTCTGTATAAAGCTCATACAGGATAAACTCATAAATTGTTCGCCCTCTGTAACACTGATAGAGAGATATGCACAGCTGTTTGCTTCCCCAGCTATTAATACTTGTTCTGGGTTAATTAATAAGTAAAAAGTGATTTTATGAAATATAAAAAGTAGGATTTAAGTGGTTCCAAATAATAACAGACAGAATGAAGTAAGTTACCAAGCAAAATAAAATAAAACATGGAAGTCTAAGCCTAATACAGTAGGAAACTAAATACAGGTAAATCTCACCCTCAGAGATGTTCCAATTAGCTTCTTTAACAGACTAGACTTCCTCCTAGTCTGGGTCCAGCAATCACTCACCCCCCCGTAGTTACTGTCCTTTGTTCCAGTTTCTTTCAGGCATCTCTTTGGGGTGGAGAGGCTATCTTCTGAGCCAGGTGAAGACAAAATGGAAGGGTTTCTCAGGGCCTTACATAGTTTTGTTTCACTAAAAGAGTTATCAACATTCCCCCTAAAACTCAGGACAGCTTTCTTACCCCCATGGCCTGATCTCTGTGGCTGTGGCTTTTTTAAAAAAATTGTTTGTCCTCGGTTTAGATTTTAAAAAACATTAGGGGAAAAAAGGGGGAGGGGGTGTAGAAAAGTGTATGTGCGGGGGGGAGACTCCTTATCTCTGGTAAAAAAAAACAGCTATTTTTTTTTTACATAAGCTAATTTTTTCTTGTATTTTTTGTATTATTTTAATAATTTAATAAAATCTATGGACCCCAAAAATCCACAAGAGCTTGTGCCTGTGTCTCAGCACAAGGGTTGCAAACATTTAAAGATAAAAACATTTTGTTAATGCAACAGAAAAATTCATACTTAAATCTAGAAGTCCTAAAATGAAGGATTAATATAACTTTTGCATGGATTTGTTAAAAAGTGGGGAGGAAAATAAACTTCTCTCAGATCCACTGGATTACAGAATTTTGAGCCAAAATGGGGGCTCAGATATACTTAATGAAGCCACACCAGGTGCATAAATATAACCGGTTTTATTGCCAAAGTATAATAAGCTTCCCAGCCTTTATGCGTTACTAAATACGTGCTTTTTATCAACCAACGAACCAAGCAAGAATCAATGCTTATTCCCCTTCTGTTAAGGACAGTCCCAAATCCTCCAGCCTTATCCTTGAGGGCTCATAGGAGGCGCTGCTCCAGTGTGGAGACTTTCTGGGCACCCACAAGGCCAGGGTCCATACGTGAGACTGTTCGTCTAAAGCAATTTGCATAGCCATTTTTTATTGTTATTTTTTTAAGGATGGGCGTGTACATCCACAAGCAGGCTCTGGCAGGAAACACTACGGGTTTTTATTTTTATATGTACTTTTTTTTTTATTTAGTTGAGCCCAGCTGGTCAAAGCCAGTTCACTACTAGCTCCCTCCAAACCAGTCTGTAACAACAGGCCAAGTTAACTTGCGGTCAGCCCCAACACAGAATAAGGGGAATATAAACTAGCTGTTACTAAAGTTCTGTGGTTTTCACTCTGGGTGTTTTCTGCATGCTCATTTTTTTTTTAAATTGAAACACACATGTAAACATGTTAAATAAAGGGCTCTGTCTTCATATAGGCTTGTCTTTTAAAGTGTTTATTCCTTTACAAAACTTAGTATTATTTTCACTTGTATACATTAAAAAGCAGGCAAAGAAGCAGCCTTCTTATCTCTGATCCAATGGCTTACAGAGGCTGTTTTTGCTGACAGTGGCTTTGCTGCAAAAGCATGCTGTTTCAAATTGTCGTTACTAAAAAATGACCAGTGCTAGTTTAAAACACAGCGGGGAAACTTTTTTATTACTATACATTACTTTTATAAACAGGTTTTCTGTGCTTTTAACCCTGGGTTGTTTCTGCATGCTCACTTTTTATTGAAACACATATGCAAAAGAGCTAAATGAAAAATTGTTTCTTAGACTCATAGACTTATAGACTTTAAGGTCAGAAGGGACCATTATGATCATCTGGTCTGACCCCCTGCATGCTGCAGGCCACAAAACCGTCCCTACCCTTCCCTTGACTCTGCTGATGAAGTCCCCAAATCCTGTGTCTTGGTGACTTCAATTGGCAGAGAACCCTCCTGCTAGCGATCCCTGCCCCATGCTGCGGAGGAAGGCGAAAATCCTCCAGGGCCTCAGCCAATCTACCCTGGAGGAAAATTCCTTCCCGACCCCAAATATGGCGATCAGTAAGACCCCGAGCATGTAGGTAAGAGTCTCCAGCCTGACCCTTGTTAGCCATTATACTATTTACCTGCTATTGCTCGGTATTCCTCAGCTAATATGTTTTACCATTAAACCATTCCCTCCATAAACTTATCTAATTTAATCTTAAAACCAGACAGGTCCCTCGCCCCCACCGTTTCCCTCGGAAGGCCGTTCCAATATTTCACCCCTCTGACGGTCAGAAACCTTCGTCTAATTTCAAGCCTAAACTTCCCCACTGCCAGTTTATATCCATTCGTTCTCGTGTCCACATTAGTACTAAGCTGGAATAATTCCTCTCCCTCCCTGGTATTTATCCCTCTGATATATTTAAAGAGAGCAATCATATCCCCCCTCAGCCTTCGTTTTGTCAGACTAAACAACCCGAGCTCCTCTAGTCTCCTTTCATACGACAGGTTTTCCGTTCCTCTGATCATCCTAGTGGCCCTTCTCTGCACCCGTTCCAATTTGAGTTCATCTTTTTTAAACATGGGAGACCAGAACTGCACACAGTACTCCAAATGAGGTCTCACCAGCGCCTTATACAACGGAAGCAGCACCTCCTTATCCCTACTAGATATACCTCGCCTAATGCATCCCAAGACCGCATTGGCTTTTTTCACCGCCACGTCACATTGTCGACTCATAGTCATCCTGCGGTCTACAAGGACCCCTAGGTCCTTCTCCTCTTCCGTTACTTCTAACCAATGCATCCCCAGCTTGTAACTAAAATTGTTGTTAGTCATCCCTAAATGCATCACCTTACACTTTTCACTATTAAATTTCATCCTATTTCTGATACTCCAATTCACAAGCTCATTCAAGTCTCCCTGCAGAATATCCCTATCCTCCTCCGAATTGGCAACACCTCCCACCTTCGTATCATCCGCAAACTTTATCAGTCCACTCCTGCAATCGGTTCCGAGGTCAGTTATAAATAGATTAAATAAAATGGGTCCCAAAACCGAACCCTGAGGAACTCCACTGGTAACCTCCCTCCAACCTGACAGTTCAGCCTTCAATACGACCCGCTGCATTCTGCCCATTAACCAATTCCTTATCCACCTCTGGATTTTCATATCGATCCCCATCTTTTCCAGCTTAACCAATAATTCCTCATGGGGTACAGTATCAAACACTTTACTGAAATCCAGGTATATTAGGTCCACCGCATTTCCCTTATCTAATAAGTCTGTTACTTTCTCGAAGAAGGAGATCAGATTCGTTTGGCACGATCTGCCCTTCGTAAAACCATGTTGTAATTTATCGCACTTGCCATTAACCTCAAGGTCCTCAACTAGTTTCTCTTTCAGAATTTTCTCCAGCACCTTGCACACTACAGATGTTAAACTAACAGGCCTGTAGTTACCCGGATCACTTTTTTTCCCTTTCTTGAAAATAGGAACCGCATTAGCTATTCTCCAGTCTAACGGAACCACCCCCGAGTTTACAGATTCATTAAATATTATCGCTAATGGGCCTGCTATTTCTCGCGCTAATTCCTTCAATATTCTCGGATGAAGATCGTCCGGTCCTCCCGACTTAGCCCCATTAAGGCGTTCGAGCTTTGTTTCTACCTCTGATATGGTAATCCCCCATTCTGTTTGCCCCTCTGTCACGGTGCTAGTATCCCTAATATCTTCATTGGCCTCATTAAACACTGATGCAAAATATTCGTTGAGATATTGCGCCATGCCTAGATTATCTTTAATCTCCTCTCCGGCTATAGTCTTCAGCGGTCCTACTTCTTCTTTCTTTGCTTTCCTCCTATTTATATGGCTGTAAAACCTCTTACTATTGCTTTTAATTCCCCTCACTAGGTCCAACTCTACATGGCTTTTGGCCTTTCTCACTCTATCTCTACATTCTCTGACTTCACTAAGGTAAGTTTCCTTACTGATCCCTCCCCTCTTCCACTCTTTGTACGCTTTCTGTTTCTTCCTTATCGCCCCTTTGAGTCGGTCGCTCATCCAGCTCGGTCTAAATCTCTTGCTTAGTAATCTTTTTCCCTTTTTTGGGATACAGGCCTCTGACAGCTCATGCATCTTTAACTTAAAGTAATCCCAGGCTTTATCTGCCTTAAGATTCATTAATACGTTTGCCCAATCCACTTCCCTTACCAGTCCCCTTAGTTTGTTAAAATTGGCCTTTTTAAAATTATAAACCCTAGTCTTTGATTTAATTCTGTTACTCCTTCCATTTAGTTTAAAGCAAATTAGCTCATGATCGCTGGAGCCCAAGTTGTCCCCTACTACCACTTCCTCAACGAGGTCCTCACTAGTCACCAAAATCAAATCTAAAATGGCCTCCCCCCTCGTCGGTTCGGCTACCACTTGATGAAGGAAATGATCAGCAAGCACATCTAGGAACATCTGAGCCCTATTATTGCTACTAGCGTTTGTTCCCCAATCTATATCCGGGAAGTTAAAGTCCCCCATAATTACACAGTTCCTATTAGTATTTACTTCTCTAAACACATTAAATAGTTCTTTATCCATATCCTGGGTCGACCCCGGCGGTCTATAGCACACCCCAAGCACTATCCCCGGGGAGGCTCTAGTAGTCCTTTTACCCAGTGTGAGTATTGCCCAGACGGATTCCGTGTTATCTATTCCATCAACTATTATTTCTTTACAGCTTATCTCACTATTGACATACAATGCCACCCCGCCACCCTTACCTTTGTTCCGGTCTTTCCTAAACAGCGCATACCCCTCCATACCTGTATTCCAGTCGTGACTGCCGTTCCACCACGTTTCAGTTATTCCTACGATATCCGGTTGCAATTCTCGGACCAAGAGCTCCAATTCCTCCATTTTATTACCTAGGCTTCTCGCATTGGTGTATAAGCACCCTAATGTATGTTGTTTAGCCTGTCTCCCATTAGTAACACTATATGTTACAGGCCTCTTTGTGTCCTTCCCCCCTATCCTTCTTATGTCCAATGTCATCTCCCCGGCTATATCTTCAGCTAGACTTGATTTTCAAAGTGGTCTTCTTTTCTAATCCACTAACTTAAAAAGGCTGCTTCAAATTGTTCTTACTAAAAACATAGGGAAAAGCTTTTAAAACCTTTTTCTTAGTAAGGGTTTGTGGGTTTAGGCCTGGGGTGCTTCTGCATAGGGTTACTATATTTCAACAATCAAAAAAGAGGATGGGAGGAGCCCCACCCTAGCCCCGCCCCATCCTGCCCTCGCCCCGCCCCTGCCCCTTCCACTCCCTCCCAATTCCCACCCCCTCAGAACCCCTAACCCCCCCCACTCCTTGTCCCCTGACTGCCCCCTCCTGAGACCTTCCCCCCATCCTAACTGGCCCCCTAGAACCCTATCCCCTAACTGCCCCCTCCTGAGACACTCCCCCCATCCTAACTGGCCCCCTCGGACCATACCCCCTACCTGTCCCCTGACTGCCCCAGCCCTTATCCACACCCCCAACCCCACCCCCAGACAGACACCAGGGACTCCCACACCCCATTCAACCACTCCCCACCCCCTGACAGCCCCCCCAGAACTCCCGACCCATCTAAACCCCTCTGCTCCCTGTCCCCTGACTGCCCCCTCCTGGGAACCCCACCCCCTACCTAAGCCTCCCTGTTCCTTGTCCCCTAACTGCCCCCTCCTGAGACCCCCCACCCTAACTGCCCCCCTAGGATCCTACCCCCTCCCTGTACCCTGACTGCCCAAAACCTTACACCCCCAACCCCCAGACAGCCCCCCCTGAACTCCCGACCCATCCAACCCTGCTCCCTGTCTCTTGACTGCCCTCTACAGAACCTCCCTGACCCTTCTCCGACCCCCTGGCCCCCTTACCCTGCCGCTCAGAACAGAGTGCGGTGGAGTGGCGTGCTGGGCAGCAGGGGAGGGGGAGCAGGAGCAGGGGGAGGAGCTCCAGACTGCCGGAGGCCCGATGCGAACGGCCGGCCGTGGTCTGCGAATGAGCCCCGTGTAAGTGGCACGATCCGGCCGGCTGTCCTGTCAGCTGCGTGTGCTCTGCATGCGGGGGGGAAATCCGGACATTTACAAATTCCCCCCGGACGCAATTTTTAACTCAAAAAAGCCAGACATGTCCGGCAGAATCCGGACGAATGGTAACCCTACATCTGCATGCTCTTTTTTTATTGAAACATATGCAAAAGTGCTAAATGAAGGGCTATTTCTTCATATAGGTTTGTCTTTTCTAGTGATTATTCCTTTACAAAACTTAATATAACTTTCACTTGTATTTGTTGAAAAGCAGGCGAAGCAGCAACCTTCTTATCTCTGATCCACTGACTCACAGATGCTGTTTTTGCTAACAGTGGATTTGCTGAAAAAGCATGCTGCTTCAAATTGTTCGTACTAAAAAATGACCAGTGTTAGTCTAAAACATAGGGGGAAACTATTTTATTACTATACATTACTTTTATAAATAGATTCTCTGAGTTTTTAACCCTGGAATGTTTCTGCATGCTTGTTTTTCATTGAAACATATATGCAAAAGGACTAAATGAAGGGATGTGTCTTCATATAGGCTTGTCTTTTAAAGTGTTTATTCCTTTACAAGTCTTAATATGCCACAAACACTTTCACTTGTGTTTGTTAAAAAGTGGGGGAAGAAACAAACGTCTTCTCTCTGATCTATGGGCTCACAGATACTATTTTTGCTGCAGCTTCAAATTGTCCTCACTAAAAGCATAGGGAAAAGCTTTTAAAAACTTTTTGTTAGTAAGGGTTTGTGGGTTTAACCCAGGGTTGTTTCTGCATGCTTATTTTTTATTACAACACATGCAAAAGTGCTAAATAAAGGGCTATTTCTTCATATAGGTTTGTCTTTTCAAGTGATTATTCCTTTACAAAACTTAATACATAACTTTCACTTGTATTTGTTGAAAAGCAGGCAAAGCAACAACCTTCTTATCTCTGATCCACTGACTCACAGATGCTGTTTTTGCTAACAGTGGATTTGCTGAAAAAGCATGCTGCTTCAAATTATCCTTATTAAAAAATGACCAGTGTTAGTCTAAAACATAGCAGAAAAGTTTTTTATTACTGTAATTTACTTTTATAAACAGGTTCTCTGAGTTTTTAACCCTGGAATGTTTCTGCATGCTAATTTTTTATTGAAACACATATGTAAAAGTGCTAAATAAAGAAATGTGTCATCAGATAGACTTGTCTTTTAAAATGTTTATTCCTTTACAAAACGTAATATAACTTTCACTTGTGTTTGTTAAAAAGTGGGAGAAGAAACAAACTTCTCTCTGATCCACTGGTTTACAGAATAAGGGGAATATAAACTGGCTATTACTAAGGACCTGTGGTTTATCCTTGTAGTTAATAGTTTAAATGCTTTTCTATTAACCTGCTTTATATTTTTTACCATGTGCTTACTAAAAAGTTTCTGATTTAGTAAATGCCTTTTGCCGTGTGTGCTCTTTTTAAACATATTTTTCAATATTATTTAATGTTTTGAAATGCTCTTTTCTTAACCTACCCTTATATTTAACATTTTAAATGTTTCTTTCTTAACCAACCTTTATATTTTTACTATGTGTTTAATAAACAGTTTCCTTTATATGTTTCTCATTTATTTAATTCTTTTTAATGCTCTTTTCTTAACCTACCCTTATATTTAATATACCTTTTACATTTATCTCAAAATTTTTCATTCTTTTAATAACATACCAAACTAGTCCTTTAAAAACACCTCTTCTTACTAAACCTCACTAAAAATCTCTCTTCTCTTTAATAACTTGCCTCTAGTTCTTTCAAACTAACCCTTTAAAAAGAAAAATCTTTATTTTTCTTTAAGTTCTCTTTCTATTCTTTAATAACATGCCAAACTAGGCCTTTAAAATCATCTTTCCTTACTCAACCTCACCAAACAATCTTTCTTTCCTTTTTTTCTCTAAACCTTACCAAAGCTTTCTTTTTTAAATCTTTAAGGTCTCTCACTCTATTCTTTCAACTTCTTCTTTAAACAACAACCAAATGTATCAAAGCACAAGCATGCAACACTCCCCTTATTCAAACATGAAAAATAATCAATTTTTTTTTTCAAAATGGCTGATGGCGCCAAACTTCGACACCAACCGAAATGGGGACGGAGGGCTGGAAATAAGCCCAAATGGGGCACGGAAACCTGTCAAAACATACGAGGTGATGAATACTATCGAGCCGTATGCTACTCATAATGAAGGGTGTCCATTAGTTAACACACCCAGTCATAAAGTGACTCACAGAACTCAGAGCCTGTAAATCCTAAGTAAGTTGCCAAGGCCGAGATTTAAGGTATTAAGACTCCTAACTTCTCCTGAAATCAATTAAAGTTAAGAACCTAAATACCTTTGTGCATCTGGGTCTAAGTCTCTGAGAAAGGAGTGAATAATAGTGAATATGGGACTCTAACATTCTTGGGGACCAGGGGTGCTCCAGGAAGGGTTACATTAGCAAATTCCAGAACTAAGGTTGCCTGTACAACCTTAATTCAGCCCCTTTGTGCATATGCTTTATATTCTCTTTAATTACTTGATCACATACTATTTTTCCACAGGACCACATCTCATTCAGTGCATGGTATGGACTGTGCTCACACTGAATTGGTAGCTATTCAATATTTCATTTTATACTTCTCATTTAGTATGTGGCCCCATGTTTTATTTACTGTGTGCCATCCAAGCCCTGCACTGAATACATAATTAATGATTTCCTCATACTTTTTATAGTGTTCATCACTAGCTAATCTGAGTGTTTCGCAAACATTGATAAATTTATCTTCATAACACTCCTTTGAGGTAATGCGGTGATATTATCCTCATTTTAGAGATGAAGAACTGAGGCACAGAAAGATTAAGTTTAAAAATGTCCACTAATTTTGTGTGCCCAATTTGAGATATCCATGGCTGATGTTTTGCAGCATTTAGCATTATGTAACACTTTATATCAGTGGTGGGCAACCTGCGGCCTGTGGGCCGCAGGTTGCCCACCACTGCTTTATATGTTCAAAGCACAGCTCCCATTGACTTCAGTTGCAGTTCTGAGTGCTCAGCACTTCTGCAAATCAGATCCTGGGGTCTCAAGCTGGGTACCCAGAATAAAAGGAACACACAATTAGTGACCTCTTGTGAAAAGTTTGATTTACGTGACTTGTCAAGAATCCCATAGGAACTCTGTGGCAGAACTGCCTTTAAGATGTAATCAGAAGAACATTGTGACCATGCTTTTGTTCTGAATGTGTCATTTCATTTCAGAAGCTCCATTGGGTCCTATTCTCATGATGCTTTACAATTGATATTCAGATGTAATATGAAATCCAGGATTGTTCTATGTTTAAGTCCAATGGACCCATTCGGGCTTCTTCAGGCAGTGCTAGCCTACCATTCAAGAATAAGAGTCCTACTAAGTTTTCATGAGTCTTAGTTCTTGAGCATGATGATGAGATGAGTTTCCCGGGGCTTCATCATTGTGCTCACAGCTGAGTGATTTTTGAGGGCCCTTGAGTTTTGAGGTTGCCCTCTACCTGAATTTGCCCACAGACCCTTGAAAATCACTTGTTACTTGTGAACCCCCTCAAAGCCCAGGGAACCTTCAAAATGTACCCTTTTCCTCTGCAGGCAAACAGTACTCAGTGGACAAAAGTTATGGCTTGCCTCTCCCCCCAAAACTAGTATGCTGCAACATTTTATCTATATTTTTAAAAAAGCATTCCTTCATTTCTATGGGGTTTTCCCCCCAATTAGCTGCAATGAGAAATTAGGATGTGGGATGATTATCTCAAATGACTCTCTCCTCAATTTTCATTCAAGGATGGCTGATGGAAATGAGTTTCAAAGAATTGGATGAATCTCCAACCATTTGCCAGACAGAGATAAGGTGGGAATAAATTTTGACACCCCTTTGTAGCTCAGGGGCTTCTATGATAGTTGTATAGTCCTTAGAATATTGGGATATTTGAGAGTAAATATTTGCTTGGATTTTGCAAGTCAAAACCACACACAGAATTGTAGATTTGTGCCATTCAGTTTCTGCAAAGAAAGAAGAAATGTCTTCAATGCTCCTTGGAAAAATGCAAGAGCTTCTGTACACCACAAGTGAGCTAAGGAATAGGGTTAGGTAAAGAGGAGTGTAAGGGGAACAAAATCGTTTTCATGGTCAATTAAATGAGGATGTGAAGCTGCTGCATTTGATAACAACAAAAATTAGTTCATGGAGAGTTAGGTTGTATTTTTGTCATGCAGAAACATACTTTTATTTTCTGGGTCCAAATGTCAAATTTGATAGGCCCTTACATTTCATAATGAGATTATGGGAGGATGGATGGTCTTCGGGTTAAGGCATTGGATTGGGACTCTGGAGATCTGGGGTCAGTTCCTGGTTCTGCCACAGATTATCTGTGCGACACTGGGGAAGTCACTTGATCTCTCTGTTCCTTAGTTCTGCAAAGGGCTGGCTCCAGCTTTTTTGCCGCCCCAAGCGGTAAAGCAAAAAAAAAAAAAAGATAAAACCTGCAGCCGGCCCTGGTTCTGCATCTGTAAACATGGATGAATATACTTGGTCTGTCTACATGGTAAGCTCTTTGGGAAGGGGCTGTCTCTTACTGTGTCTAGGTACAGTGCCTAGAACAGTGGTGGGCAACCTTCGGCCCACGAGCCGCACGTGGCCTGTCAGGGTAATCCGCTGGTGGGCCGCAAGTCAGTTTGTTTACATTGACTGTCTGCAGGCATGACCACCCGCAGGTCTCAGTGGCCGCAGTTCGCTGTTCCCGGCCAATGGGAGCTGCAGGAAGTCATGGGCTACAGGGATGTGCTAGCTGCCACTTCCCGCAGCTCCCATTGGCCGGGAACGGCGAACTGCAGCCACTGGGAGCTGCGGTCGGCTATGCCTGCGGACGGACAATGTTAACAAACTGTCTCGCGGCCCGCCAGTGGATTACCCTGACGGACCAAGTGTGGCCCATGGGCCGCACGTTGCGCACCACTGGCCAAATACAAGGGGGCCTCAATCTCAGTAGCTGCTATTATGATTGAAAGAAATAATAATTTAATAAACACATTTCACTGGTCCCTGTCAAGCAGACAATACTTTATAAGGGTTAAGATATTATTGAGTTTATCTGATGAAAGTACCAAAGAATTTCCACTCTCTATTTATCTTGCTACTTTGCTTTGGACATTTAAAAAAGTCAAAGGGTAATTTGTGTGTAATTTGATTTAAAAATGTTACAGATTTCAATAGTATTAAATTTAAACACACATTCTGGAACTTCTCCCGTGGGAAATTAGATTTGAGATTTGCTTCCTAAAAATGCAGGATTGAGTGATCCAGAGCACTGAAAGGAACATTAAAAGATTTAAGGTTTTGATCTGAAGCCCAATGAAGTCAATAGGAGCCTTTCCATTAACTTCAATGAACTGTATATTTCCACCAAATGAAGAGGAGCTACTTGGTTTTTCTACTAAACTCTACCATAGTCACCTGATTTTCTACAAAGCAGATTGCAACTCTCATCCCAATATGGGACAATGCTGCTAGATGGTTCTCTCATGTAGATTTATTTTTTATGATCAACTGGAATATAGCATGTGGGGGTGGCAGAAGGGAACCCAGCTGTATAAAACATTCTCTTGCTAGACTGCATGTAGCAAAGTTTAGCAGAAAGGTTTCCTAATGTAGAATATTGTACATGGTGCAAAAAAAATAATAAAAACAAACAAACTAACCAATAAAACTGACATATGAAACGTTCTGCTTTTAGAGTGCTGGTGTCAAAATTGGTTATATGCAGTGTTGTTGTAGCCAGGTAGGTCTCAGGATATTAGAGAGACCGATTTAAAGAAGACCTCTGTGTAAGCTTGAAAGTGTGTCTCTCTCACCAACAGAAGTTGGTGGAATAAAAGATTTTGTCTCATCCACCTTGTATCAAATTTAGCAGAAGTGTTCCCTATTCAAAATCCAATTTTGTCTGCCTCGGCATTTTATTATACTTTGTGTACAGTCGCTCTTACTCATAGACTCATAGACTTTAAGGTCAGAAGGGACCATTATGATCATCTGGTCTGACCCCCTGCATGCTGCAGGCCATAAAACCATCCCTACCCCTTCCCTGGACTCTGCTGTTGAAGTCCCCAATCCTGTTTTAAGTGACTTCAATCAGCAGAGACCCTCCTGCTAGAGATCCCTGCCCCATGCTGCGGAGGAAGGCGAAAAACCTCCAGAGGCTCAGCCAATCTGCCCTGGAGGAAAATTCCTTCCCGACCCCAAATATGGCAATCAGTAAGACCCCGAGCATATAGGCAAGAGTCTCCAGCCTGATCCCTGTCAGCCATTATACTATTTACCTACCATTGCTTGGTTTTCCTTGACTACTATGCTTTACCATTAAACCATTCCCTCCATAAACTTATCTAACTTAATCTTAAAACCAGACAGGTCCGTCGCCCCCACCGTTTCCCTCGGAAGGCCGTTCCAATATTTCACCCCTCTGACGGTCAGAAACCTTCGTCTAATTTCAAGCCTGAACTTCCCCACGGCCAGTTTATATCCATTCGTTCTTGTGTCCACATTAGTACTAAGCTGGAATAATTCTTCTCCCTCCCTTGTATTAATCCCTCTAATATATTTAAAGATAGCAATCATATCCCCCCTCAGCCTTCGCTTTGTCAGACTAAACAACCCAAGCTCCTCTAGTCTCTTTTCATACGACAGGGTTTCCATTCCTCTGATCATCCTAGTGGCCCTTCTCTGCACCCGTTCCAGTTTGAGTTCATCTTTTTTAAACATGGGAGACCAGAACTGCACACAGTACTCCAAATGAGGTCTCACCAGCGCCTTGTACAACGGAAGCTTTAAAGTCTATCAGAATTGTCTACAGAAGAGACTTAGTAAGGCATGCAGGTTAGCCAGAGCCTACCTGCCATGAAATGGGCTAACCCATTGAGAAGTAAAAGAGTGCACGTAGAAAATCAAACACTTGGAGTTGGGGCAGGGACCTTTCTCTCATCTTAAAATCTGGCTGGAAAATTTCATTATGTGAAGACCCTGTTTAGTAGGGATGATAATCTCTGAGGGATGTCTCTCAGCCTGTTTTGTGTTTAGAGATAGCTCTTTTGTGAGAACGCATAGGTGACAGTTCCCATTCTCTGGATCAAGTAATCTTCATATGGTGGAGATTCAGAGAGTAAATTTTGTGAGGGAAGCAAAAGCAGAGCTCCAGTATCAAGATCCTTCCCTGAAACAGGCCAAGGCCAAACCACAAGTGCATCTATCTCACGTGTAAAGCAAATGTGGGTGAGGAAGTAAATACATACAATGAAATATCGACATTTTGCAGTTAGTACAAACTAGAAATATATTTTCTAAAATACCTGCAAAAAATTAATTCCCCTCATCCTCACAGACATTCTCAGTTAAGAAAGATTTTGAGGAGTAGGATCTTCCATGCAAATTGCAAAGGAAATCACTATTTGAATTTTTTTAAAAGATTGAGTCTAATAATTATTTCTGCTTGTGTACATTCAGAGAGATGATTGTTGAGCTGGGTGCATTAGATCTGTCTGCTTGTCGCTTCAAAGTAACCCAGGGATGCATATTTTAGGCATCTTTAGGAAATGCTGCCTGCAGAATCATCCCCAAGGAAACCCATATCCTCGCACAGTAAGTTCCCACAGGCATTTTTGGGGATGATTCTACAGAGGACAGCTATCTCCTTGGCTTTTTCCCCTCCTATCCTCCACCCACCTTCTGAAGCTGCAGAGCCATGAATGGGGAAATCTTCAGGGTACTTTTTGGTGGGGGTAAAGTATGATTTATGTTCTTATTGCATATTTTCCTGTGCACTTTCCGTGTGTACAGGCCAGTTTTGCTGAGTATTGTTGCAGATTCTGGCCTGGTCTGTGCACATAGTGGGTGACTAGATGGTTTAGGCTTCAATCTAACCAAAGCTTCAGACTTTGGAGAAGGGGAACTGTTACCAGCTCTTACCCCTTCAAGTCCCTGCCTCCTTCCAATAAAGGGAGACTATGCCAGGCTGGGGAAGATGCTTAAAGAAATGGAAAAAGAACAGGAGTACTTGTGGCACCTTAGAGACTAACAAATTTATTAGAGCATAAGCTTTCGTGGACTACAGACCACTTCTTCGGATGCATAGAAATGGAGGCTCAGGTGATCTTCAGTGGGATTCTATCTGTCCTTAGAGGAGGAGAGCGAAGGTGAGACAAGATTATGATGATCAACGGATGGCTGAGAGAGTAGTGTTTCAAGGAGGGCTTTGGCATGTTCGATCACTGGAAGACATTCACAGACAGAGGACAGGTTTCAGAGCAGCAGCCGTGTTAGTCTGTATCCGCAAAAAGAACAGGAGTACTTGTGGCACCTTAGAGACTAACAAATTTATTAGAGCATAAGCTTTCGTGGACTACAGCCCACTTCTTCGGATGCACAGACAGAGGATTTATTCTCATGGGATGGACTCCACCTGATTAGGGAGGGGAATAGACTTCTGGGGTGGAGGTTGGTACAACTGATTAAAAGAGCTTTAAACTAGGAATCTGGGGGAGATGTCTGGGAGATGCTCATGTAATCTCCATGCCTGATTCTAAGACTGAGTGGGAGGAAAATCAAGTAAGAGAGGGTACAGCAATGGAGAAATGAACAACAGAGAGAATGGACATCAAGAGAAAAGATAGTGTCAATGCCAATGACAATAACAGTCATGTAGGCCAGCGGATCTCAAACGGGGTCTGCGGCCCCCTGGAGATCCGCGAGCCCTTTCAGGGGGGCCGCGGGGCCCCGCTGCTGAAACCCGGTGCCCCGAGCCCCAGCGCTGAAGCTGGGAGTGGCGCGGGGATGAAGTCAGCGCTCTCCCCCCGAAGCCAGGAGCGGCACGGGGCTGAAGCCGCCAGCTCCCCCATCCCCAGCCAGGAGCAGTGCAGGGCTTGAAGATGACAACCTCCGAAGCCAGGAATGGTGCAGAGCTGAAGCTGCCAAACCTTCCCACTCCCATCCCAAGCCAGGAACTGCAGGAGGCTGAAGCTGGAAGCCCCAGAACCCCCGTCCCCGCTGCTGAAACTAGGAGCTGCACTGGGAGCTCCCCCCAGCCCATACACAGCTCCTAGCTACCCCCTGCCTGCACCCTGTGCTACTCCCCTCACTTCACACAGACCCTAGCTATCCCCTCCCTGCACCCTGAGCAGTTTTCAAACTTTTTGAACTGAGTCCCTCCTTTGAGTTATATTTTTTTGTTGTGTCCCCCCACAGCCCAGAGAGGCTGGGTGGCCTCGTGAGTGAGTCAAGGGGTGGAGATGGTGCTCCCTCTCTGGACCCCACTGTGCGGAGCTGGGTCGAGCACTGCCAGCCCTTGCCCCCCTCCCCCAGATAGAAGTAAAACTATGCCTATGCCCAAGGGTCCCCCCACAGCCCGGAGCCCCAAGTTTCCTCCCCACCCCCACTGGGCCCTGAAGTTTTTATAGCATGTTGAGAGTGGCCTCAGCAAGAAAAAGGTTGAGAACCCTTGATGTAGGTGATACTGGCCGTAGAAAGACTGTACCTAAACAGGAGATGAATCTGGGCAAAGCTGAGCAGAAACAACTAAGATATCTGTATAGCAATGCAGAGAGTTTGGGTAACAAAATGGAGGAACTAGAACTACTGGTACAGGAAGTGAAACCAGATATTATAGGGATAACAGAAACATGGTGGAATAATAGTCATGACTAGAGTACAAGTACACCTCTAACCCGATATAATGCGATCTGATATAACATGGGTTCGCATACAACACGGTAACCCCCGGGCTCCGGCAGCGAAGCTCGGGTGGCGATTTAAAGGGCCCGGGGCTCCCTGCAGTAGCTGGAGCCAGGGGCTCTTTAAATCACCACTGGAGCCCTGCCGCCATTCCCCCGGGGCTCTCTGCAGCGGCCAGAGCTCTGAGCCCTTTAAATCGCCGCCTGAACCCCGCTGCCGGAGCCCCGGGGTAGCGGCAGCAGGGCCCCAGCACTGATTTAAGTGCCCTGGGCTGCAGCCACTGCAGGGAGCCCCAAGCCCTTTAAATCACTGCCTGAGCCCCTGTCAAGGGTGCTTCCCCACTCTGAACTTTAGGGTACAGATGTGGGGGCCTGCATGAAAACTTCTAAGCTTAACTACCAGCTTAGATCTGGTCCGCTGCCACCACTCCCAAATGTGCTAATTCCCTTCCCTGGGTAGCCTTGAGAGACTCTTCACCAATTCCCTGGTGAATACAGATCCAAACCCCTTGGATCTAAAAACAAGGAAAAATCAATCAGGTTCTTAAAAAGAAGGCTTTTAATCAAAGAAAAAGGTAAAAATCATCTCTGTAAAATCAGGATGGAAAATAACTTTACAGGGTAATCAAACTTAAAGAGCCCAGAGGAATCCCCTCTAGCCATAGGTTCAAAGATAAACACTCTAGCAAAAAGGTACATTTACAAGTTGAGAAAACAAAGATAAAAACTAACATGCCTTGCCTGGCTGTTTACTTACAAGTTTGAAATATGAGAGACTTGTTCAGAAAGATGTGGAGAGCCTGGATTGATGTCTGGTCCCTCTCAGTCCCAAGAATGAACAACCCCCAAAACAAAGAGCACAAACAAAAGCCTTCCCCCCACCAAGATTTGAAAGTATCTTGTCCCCTTAGTGGTCCTTTGGGTCAGGTGTCAGCCAGGTTACCTGAGCTTCTTAACCCTTTACAGGTAAAAGGATTTTGGAGTCTCTGGCCAGGAGGGATTTTATAGTACTGTACACAGGAGGGCTGTTACCTTTCCCTTTATAGTTATGACAGCCCCGCTGCAGGA
This sequence comes from Malaclemys terrapin pileata, assembly GCF_027887155.1. NCBI lineage: Eukaryota > Metazoa > Chordata > Testudines > Emydidae > Malaclemys > Malaclemys terrapin. The sequence continues at coordinate 207,933,303 of NC_071506.1, read as the reverse complement.
GCAGTTTAAAGGGCTCGGAGCTCTGACTGCTTCAGGGAGCCCTGGGCCCTTAAATCACCATCGGAGCCCTGCCGCCGCTACCCCACAGCTACAGCAGCGGGGCTCGGGTGGCGATTTAAAGGGCCTGGGGCTCCCCAAGCAGGAGCCCCGGGCTCTTTAAATCACCGCTGGAGCCCTGCCCCTGATACCCCGATATAATGTGGTTCCCCATATAACGCAGTAGGGATTTTTTGGCTCCTGAGGACCGCGTTATATCAGGGTAGAGGTGTATTGAAGGGTATGTATTTTCAGGAGAGACAGAAATAAAGGTGGTGGAGTACTAAGTTCCCTATAAGCTGCATGGCCGTGCAGTAGCCTATTAAGCGCTGCGCAGGCTCTCAGGGCTGCGGTGGGAGAGATGCCTCTCCCCCAGCCCCAGGCCTGCCACGGCGGGGAAGAGGCGCCCCTCCCCTGGCTCCAACCCAGCCCAGCCCTGGACCTGCTGCGGCGGGGGAGAGGCGCCCCTCCCCTGGCTCCAACCCAGCCCAGCCCCGGATCTGCTGCAGCCGGGGGAGAGGCACCTCTCCTCACCAGCTCAGGTGCTGCTGCAGGAAGAGAGAGATGGCGGGAGTCCTCTCCTCACTGTAGCCCCGGGGCAACCTGCAACCCAAACCCCTCATCCCTGACCCCACCCCAGAGCTTGCAACCCCCTGCACTCCAACCCTCTGCCCCACCCCAGAGCCCACACCCCCAGTCGGAGTCCTCACCCCCTGCACCCTAACACTCTGCCCCAGCCCTGAGCCCCCTCCCACACTCCAAATACCTCGGCCCCACCCCCGCCACATGAATTTTGTTATGAGCACCAATATGGAGGTGTGTCATGCATCACCCCCATATTGATGCACATAAAAATTTCATTCTGCACATGTGTGGGAAAAATTAGAGGGAACACAAGAAATTAGAACTGATGGAATGGATAAAACAGAATTTGTTTGGGTCAAAATCACTTTGGGGAAGAAAGGTAAGAGAGGCTCTGCTGGGATAGTGCTTAGGGCCTGCTACAGACCCCGAGGTTCCAATTTTGTATATGGATACACACCTCTTTAATATTTTTAATGAAATAAATACTACTGGGAATTGTATGATTATGGGAGACTTTAATTGCCCAGATATATATTAGTGGACAAGTGCTACTAATAATGGTAGGGCCCAGATATTCCTAGATATGATAGCTGAGAGATCTCTTCATCAAATAGTCACTGAACCAACAAGAGGAGATGCCATTTTAGATTTAGTATTGGTAAGTACCAAGGACCTCATAGAAGAACTGGTTGTAGAGGACAGCCTTGGTTCGGGTGATCATGAGCTAATTCAGTTTAAACTAAACTAAACAAAAATAGGTCTGCATCTGAGGCCCTTGATTTCAAAAGGGCAAACTTTAAAAATTAAGGGAATTAGTTTGGGAAGTGAGCTGGACTGAAAAACTCTAGGATCTCAATGTGGAGGAGGCTTGGAATTACTTTAAGTTAAAGTTGCAGAAGCTATTTGAAGCTTGCATCCCAAGCAAGGGTCAAAAATTCATAGCAAAGGGTTGCAGATGAAGCTCGATGAGCAAGCATCTCAAACAGATTATTAAGAGAAAGCAGAAAGCCTACAAGGAATGGAAAGTGGGATGGATCAGCAAGGAGGATGGATCTTGGAGGTCAAAAAATGTAAGGAAAAAGTGAGAACTGCCAAAAGCCAAGCAGAGTTGGACCTTGCAAAGAGAATTAAAACAATACATCTCTACCCCGATATAATGCAACCCGATATAACACAAATTCGGATATAACGTGGTAAAGCAGCGCTCTGTGGGGCTGGGGCTGCACGCTCTGGCGGATCAAAGCAAGTTCAATATAATGCGGTTTCACCTATAACACGGTAAGATTTTTTGGCTCCCGAGAACAGCGTTATATCGGGGTAGAGGTGTAGTAAAAGGTTCTATAACCATATAAATAAAAATAAAACAAGAAAAGAAGAAATGGGACTGCTAAACCCTGAGGATGGGGTGAGATTAAAGATAATCTAGGCATGGCCCAATACCTAAACAAACACTTTGCCTCAGTTCTTAAAAAAGGTACAGAGGAATTTAGGGGTACTGGCAGGGTGGCTAATGGGAAAAGAATATGAAAGCAGAAATTACCACATTCAACATGGAAATCAAACTCAAACAGCTTAGTGGGACCAAATCAGGGGCCCCGAATAATCTCCATCTAAGAATATTAAAGGAACTGGCACATGACATTGCAAGCCCAATAGCAAGCATTTTTAATGAATCTCTAAACTCAGGGGTCGTACCCTATGTCTGGAGAATTGTTAATATAGTACCTATTTTTAAGAAAGGGGAAAAAAAGTGATGCAGGAAACTAGATGCCCGTTAGTTTGAACTCAGTTGTATGCATGATCTTGGAACACATTTTGAAAGAGAAAGCACATAAGGACATAGAGGTAAATGGTAATTGGGATAAAATACAACATGGTTTTAGAAAAGGTAGATCAGGCCAGACCAACCTGATCTCTTTCTTTGAGAAGATAACTGATATTTTTAGACAAAGGAAATGCAGTAGATCTAATCTACCTGGATTTCAGTAAGGCATTTGATACAGTTCCACATGGGGAATTATTAGTTAAATTGGAGAAGATGGGGATTAATATGAGAATTGAAAGGTGGATAAGAAACTGATTAAAGGGGAGTCTACAATGGGTAATTCTGAAAGGTGAACTGTCAGGCTGGAGGGAGGTTACTAGTGGAGTTCCTCAGGGATAGGTCTTGGGACCAATCTTATTTAATATTTTCATGAATGACCTTGACACAAAAAGTGGGAGTGTGCTAATAACATTTGTGGATGAAACCATGTTGGGAGGTAGAGCCAATATGGAAGCGGACCGAAATATCATACAAGATCTGAAGGACCTTGAAAACTGGAGTAATAGAAATGGGATGAAAATCAGAAGTGCAAAGTGCAAGGTCATGCACTTAGGGACTAACAACAAGAATTTTTGCTATAAATGGGGGACGTGTCTGTTGAAAGCCAGAGTGGAGGAGAAAGTCCTGAGTGTATTGGTAGATCATAAGATGACTATGAGCCGCAACATGATGTGGTTGTTAAAAAAGGCTAATGCAATCCTAGAATGCACCAGGCAAGGTATTTCCAGTAGAGATAAGGAGGTGTTACTACCGTTATACAAGGCACTAGTGAGATCTCATCTGGAACACTGCATCCAATTCTGGTCTCCCATGTTTAAGAAAGATCAATTCAAACTAGAACAGGTGCAGAAAAGGGATACTAGGATAATCAGAGATTGTGGAAAACCTTATGAGAGGAGACTCATAGAGCTTGGCTTGTTTAGCCTAATCAAATGAAGGCTGAAGGGAGATATGATTGCTCTCTATAAATACATCTGAGGGCTAAATACTAGGCTGGGAGAGGAGTTATTTAAATTAAGCACCAATGATGACACAAGAACAAATGACTATAAACTGGCCATCAACAAGTTTAGGCTTGAAATTAGATAAAGGTTTCTAACCATCAGAGGAGTGAAATTCTGGAACAGCCTTCCAATGGGAGCAGTGGGGGCAAAAAACCTAACTTGTTTTAAGATTGAGCTTGACAAGTTTATGGACTGGTGCTGGTATGTCTGGGTGCTGGTATGCCTAGCTGATATTTCCTAAATTGTGCATTTAGGGACCCTTCAAGCAAGAGGGACTCAGAATTGCAGCCCTGACTCATTCAGTTATGTCATAACAGACCATTGCTCAATGAGCACGCTGTGTTTGAAATGATCCCAAAAGGGGATTGAGTCAAAGCCTCCTCACAGCCATCAGAATAAATGTTGCAAAACTACAAGACAACAGTGACGTATCAGAGGGTGGAGTTTCCCTCATCAGCAGCGAGAACAGCTCACAGAACAAAAATGAAGCCTAAAGTTTTCCTTTCCAGAGTCCAAACACAAGGCTTCCCCTTTCCAATGTATAAGCAGGTAAAACAATTGGAGGCCCCACTTTAATAGGTGTCAGGGTTCTTTGATTTCAGCTGTATTGGTCATGTGCCTGGTGATTTGGATGAGGTCTGGTAGGTGTTCCCTACAGAGCATGTTAGGTTAAGAAATAAGTAGAAATTAGGTTTTGTTTAAGTTAGGCTAAGAGTAGAGGAGCATGGGGAATTGAATTTGTTAGCATGAGTAAAAGATAAGTTGGAGACGGTAAGATGAGAAAATTGAAGTTAGTAAGGACATGACCCAGAGCCAGTATTAATTTTTAGAATCTTTGCGGGCCCCCACTTTCTGCACTCGAAGTGCCAGAGTGCGGATTCAGTCTTGACATGGTGTCAGAGCGTTGGGATCATTTTGAACCAGAAGCACAGACCTCAGGATTTTAAAAGGACACATTTTTGCTTTTGGCAGCCTGCAAAGCCAGGGAGGTTTTCTTTTCTTTTCTTTTCTTTTCTTTTCTTTTCTTTTCTTTTCTTTTCTTTTCTTTTCTTTTCTTTTCTGCCTGAGGAGGAACTGGCACGAAAAGGGTTCAGCCTGCCAAGCCAGGGAGTCCAACAGGCAGTTTTTTTTCCTAGCTTCATGGCAACGAAATAGCTAGGCTAGAGTAGGGCAGCACAGTTAGGGTGACCAGATGAAGGGAAGAAAATATCGGGAAACATGGTGGGGGGTGCCTGCCGGCAGAGCAAAAAAAAAAAAGCTGAGTCCACCGAAACCCTAAAGCAACCAGTCTTCCCAAAGCGGCACGCCACGAAGAAGACAGACCCAAATCAAGCCCAAACATGCAGCTCCATGACAGAAATGCAAGGAGGGGATGGGGACCAGAGACTTCCCAGAAAGGAAAGGTCAGCCCTCCCCCACCCGAGATCCTTGTGCCAGGATGGAGGGATGTCTTTAACTCTGGCTGAGTTCTAACTGAGGCAGAAAGGAATTTCTTCTTAAAGATGAAGTGCTTGGAGGCAGAAGCAGAGGAGAGGAAAGAGGAGAAGCACTTGGAGGTGCAAGCAGAGGAGAGGAGAGAGGCGAAAAGCTTGGAAGTGGAGCTGAAGCGCTTAGAGCTGGAAAAGGCTAAGCTGGATCAATCAGTTCTAACAGTCCTCCAGGTACTGCTCCCCATTCAAAAAAATTCTCCACATACAAGGTAGGCGATGATACAGAGGCCTTCTTAGAAAAATTTGAAAAGGCCTGACTTAGGTATAACCTCCCTCCAGACCAGTATATGGTGGACCTGAGGCCACAATTCAGTGGACCCTTAGCAGAGGTGGCAGCTGAAATGTCTAAAGAACACATGAACAAGTACAAAATTTTTAAACAAAAGGCCAGAATTAGGATGGGGCTAATACCCGAGCATGCCCATCGGCGGTTCAGAGCCCTAAGGTGGAAACCAGATGTGGCATTTTCCCAACACGCCTACCACATTGTAAAAAATTGGGATGCCTGGATATCAGGAGCAAATGTAAAGTCTCTGGAAGATCTGTCCCAGGTGTCAAATGATGTTCGTCCATCGTTATTGATGAAGACGTCAACAACTCATTCTTTCAGTGACCGGGCTCTGTGCATTTGAAGATGACTGATCAGTCCGATTCGGGCGTAGAACATCCTGTCACACGTCAGGCAGACATGTAATGGCACTGTCGATGATGTACGAGCAGCTCTGGACTTGCGCAGCTCACACTTTTTTTCAGCCTCAGCAATACGCCTCGCCTCAGAGGTATTACTGCCTGTGTGAACGAGGCTGCGCCATGCTGGACGGTTCAGTGTGAAGGTTTCCCATGTGGCGGTGTTGATCTCGAAGGACTTCAAAGAGGTCTTCAGCGTGTCCTTGAACCGCTTCTTTTCCTGGGGCCCAGCCAAAACCAGCCCAAGCATCAGAACGGGTGGAGCAGTCAGCACCAGAGCCCGTGCTTGCAACCCCACCAGAGTTAGGGGAGCCAGCACCAAAGGGCGCTACAGAGCCCGAACTTGCAGCAGCAGCTAAACCAGCACAAGAAGCTCAACTGGAGCCTGAAATACAACCTAATGCACCAGCAGAAAGCGGTTCACAATCGATGAAGACTACCCCATCATCTGCATTGCTTCCTGTGTGACCAAGCCCAAATCCATAATCCAGCAAGGAACTAATGTCTCCATCATCAAGGGAGCAGTTCCAGGCTGAGCAGGAAGCAGATGAAAGTCTCCAGGGAGCTTTGACAGCAGCACAGAGCGACCCACCGCCTCAGCTCTTCCAATAGGTCCAGGTTTGTTGTAGAAGGAGGACTCTTATACAAGGAAACCCTTTCTGGTGGGCAAAAGGAGGACTGATCCTCAGAGACGGTAGTTCCAACTAAGTATAGGGAAAAGCTCTTGAGCTTAGCCCACGATCACCCTAGTGGCCATGCTGGGGTGAACAGGACCAAAGACCATTTGTGGAAGTCATTCCACTGGGAGGGAATGGGCAAGGACGTTTTTACCTATGTCCGGTCTTGTGAGGTGTGCCAGAGGGTGGAAAAGCCCCAAGACCAGGTCAAGGCCCCTCTCCAGCCACTCTCCGTAATTGAGGTTCCATTTCAGCGTTTAGCTGCGGATATTCTGGGTCTTTTCCCTAAAAAGGCACCCAGAGGAAAGCTGTACATACTGACCTTCATGGATTTTGCCACCCGATGGCTGGAAGCAGTAGCTCTAAGCAACACCAGGGCTAAAAGCGTGAGCCAGGCATTAACAGACATTTTTGCCAGGGTAGGTTGGCTCTCTGACATCCTTATGGATTTGGGAACTAACTTCCTGACAGGGACCACGAAACGTCTTTGGGAAGCTCATTGGGTAAGCCACTTGGTTGCCACCCCTTACCACCATCAAACACATGGCCTAGTGGAGAAGTTTAATGGGACTTTGGGGGCCATGATATGTAAATTCATGAATGAGTACTCCAATGACTGGGACCTACTGTTGCAGCAGTTGCTCTTTGCCTACAGGGCTGTACCACATCCCAGTTTGGGGTTTTCACCCTTTGAACTCATTTATGGCCACAAAGTTAAGCAGCCATTACAGCTGGTAAATCAGCAATGGGAGGGGGTTACATCTTCTCCAGGAACTAACATTTTGGACTTTGTAACCAACCTGCAAAACACCGTCTAGGACTCTTTAGCCGTTGCTCGAGAAAACCTACAGGATGCTCAACAAGAGTAAAAGGCCTGGTTTGATAAACATGTCAGAGAGCATTCCTTCAAAGTAGGTGACAAAGTCATGGTTCTGAAAGGGCTCCAGGCCAATAAGATGGAAGCGTCATGGGAGGGACTATTTATGGTCCGAGAACGCCTGGGAGCAGTTAATTACCTCATAGTGTTCCCAAACCCTACCCTAAAACCTAAAGTATACCATGTTAACTCTCTAAAGCCCTTTTATTCCTGAGAAATCAAGGTTCTCCAATTTACAGCCCAGGAAAGAGACGACGCTGAGTGGCCTTTGGCGTAAGCAGCGACAGCAAATTCAGGAGCTGTGCACCAGCTTCGCGCCAATGTTTTCAGCCACCCCAGGACAGACAGAACGGGTGTACCACTCCATTGACACAGGTGATGCTTGCCCAATTAGAGCCCAACCCTACTGGATGGCTCCTCAAGACAAAACCACAATAGAAAGGGAGATCAAGGACATGTTACAGATGTAATCTGCCCCTCTGAGAATGCATGGGCCTCTCCAGTGGTTCTGGTTCCCAAACACGATGGGGAAATCCGCTTTTGCGTGGACTACCGTAAGCTAAATGCTGTAACTCGCCCAGAAAACTATCCAAGGCCTTGCACACATAAGCTATTGGAGAAACTGGGACATGCCCAGTTCATCTCCACCATAGACTTAACTAAGGGGTACTGGCAAGTGCCGCTAGATGACCCAGCCAAGGAAAGGTCAGCCTTCATCACCATGTAGGGCTGTATGAAATAATGTGCTCCCTTTTGGACTGCGAAATGCACCCACCACCTTCCAGAGACTGGTAGATAACCTTCTGGCTGGATTTGGGGAATTTGCAGTGGCCTATCTTGACAATGTGGCTATATTCTCAGATTCATCGGCAGAACACCTGGAACACCTCCAAGCTGTCTTCCAGCACATAAGAGAAGCAGGACTAACTGTTAAGGACAAAAAATGTCAAATAGGCCTAAACAGGGTAACGTACCTTGGACACCAGGTGGGTCAAGGAACTATCAACCTCTTACAGGCTAAAGTAAACGCTAACCAAAATTGGCCTGTCCCTAAGTCAAAGAAGAAGTCAAAGAATCCTTCTTGGGCTTGGCCGGGTATTACTGATGATTTGTACCACACTACAGCCAGATTGCCACCCCACTGACAGACCTAACCAGGAAAAAACAGCCAAATGCAGTTCAGTGGACTGAAAAGTATCAAAAAGCCTTTAACCAGCTTAACCCCAGACTTAGACCAACTGTTCGTCGTAACCACAGATGCATCCGAGTGTGGTGTAGGAGCAGTTTTAATGCAGGAAAGACCAGATCAACAATTCCATCCTGTCGAGTTTCTCGGCAAAAAACTTTCTGAGAGGGAAAGCCACTGGTCAGTCTCAGAAAAAGAACGTTACGCCATTGTGTATGCTCTCGAGAAGCTACGCCCATACATTTGGGGATGGCGTTTCCACCTGCAGACTGATCATGCTGCACTAAAGTGGCTTCACACAGTCAAAGAGACTATCAAAAAACATCTTTGGTGAAGTTTAGCTCTTCAAAACTTTGATTTTGAAATACAACACATTTCAGGAGCCTCTAACAAAGTGGCTGATGCACTTTCCGGGGAAGGTTTCCCAGAATAAGCCAGGTAAAAATGTCCTGTATTCTAAGTTATTGTAGTCCTTGAAATGTGAATAATACTGTTTGGTTCTTCATGTAATTAGTAATAAAATTAGAGGTGCATGTATCTTATTAACTCTGTTTCCTAACCCCCCAGGAAGAAATCCCAGCTGATGTGGACCTGATCTGAACCAGGCTGGCCAGCACTGTCTGTGATTTGGGGGGCGTGTGATAAATGAAGTGTGTTGGGGGGTAGCTCCCTTTTATGGACCCAAACAGGCAGTTAGCTATAAAATCCCTCTTGGTAGCTGTTCTCTACTTGTTTTGCCTGTAAAGGGTTAAAAACTCTGACTGCATGCATAGGTAAAAGGAAGTGAGTGGGCACCTGGCCAAAAGAGCCAATTGGAAGGCTAGAACTTTTTAAAATGAAACAAGACTCCCCTTTTGTCGGTCTGTGGTTGTTCTCCCGGAGAGGGGAGACAGGGCTGGAACTATGCTGTAAAAAGCTTTGAGCCAAGTATGAAAAATCATCAGATCATACCTAGAAACTCCTCATTTGGAACCCCAGATACGTAAGTAGATCAGGAAATGTCTAGGAAGACGCGATTAGGGTTATTTCTTTTATTTCTTTATGGCTTGTGGATTCCTTTGTGCTAACCCCAGGTGCTTTTGTTTTGCTTCTAACCTTTAAGCTGGACCTCAAGAGAGCTATCTTGTTGCTTAATCCTTGCACTTGTTTTTTTTTAAATTTAGCAAAAAGCCTAAATTCCAAATGTATTTTCTTTTTGTTTTTAATTAAATTTACCTTTTTTAAGAGCGAGATTGGATTTTTGTGTCTCTAAGAGGTTTGTGCATATGTTGTTAATTAGCTGGTGGCAACAGCTGATTTCCTTTGTTTTTCTTTCTCAGCTCTTCCCCAGAGGGGGTGAAAAGGCTTGAGGGTACCCCACAGGAAGGAATTCCCAAGTGCGCCTTCCTGTTCTCTAAAAGGGTTTTTTTGCAATTGGGTGGTGGCAGCATCTACCCATCCAAGGTCAGACAAAAGCTGTAACCTTGGGAGTTTAATCCAAGCCTGGAGTGGCCAGTATTAATTTTTAGAATCCTTGCTGGCCCCCACTTTCTGCACTCAAAGTGCCAGAATGGGGAATCAGCCTTGACAACATATAATCAATTTAAAATCAAAAAGATCATGTTCTCCCTTTAATCATAGTTCCTCATTCAAAAAAGGGATCTCAAACTATCAGCATATCAATATTAATTCCACGTATAGCTGAGATTGTGTCTGTAACTGACTTTTCAAAAATTCATAGTTTGAGTCAAAATGTCCTATGTTCTCAATATATTTAGCAAAGCCCTAGATACAATACTTAGCGTTTCTATAGCAATTTCCATAGGAGGCTATGAAAGTGCTGTACAAACATTGTTTCACTATAGCACGGCGAGTAAGAGAAATTGAGACGCAAAGAGATTATGTGAATTCCTCAAGATCACAATCAAGTCTGTGACAAAAGTGGTAATAGGATTTGGAGCTCCAGTGTCCAGTCCTGGGCTTTAATAACTAGATTCTACTTTCTACCATATGTCTGCTTCAAAGAAAATCAGGTCAGATCAATTCAAACAAGCCACAGACTTTAACAGTTCCTGCAGTCACAACCCTTGCAGGGTGGAGTTAAATATAAACACAGAGGATAATGCTCTATACCAGAGATTCTCAACCTCGGAGTCACTGCCAAATATCAGAGGGTTATGACCACCATATTGCTAAATGGGGGAAAGGGGGCCTGAGTACGGAAGAGGTTGAGAATCACTGTTCTATCCTATATAAGTACTACTGCTCAATTACAATGGAATTGCATATTATTTGAAAGCAGGGCTTCTACCAAGTGCTTATATTACAAGAGCCAGTGCAGTTTTTCTGGACCACTCCTGCCACAGCTTTTAATTCTTTCTAAACAGAAGAGAGCCTTTAATGGTACAGTTTCCACACAGTGCATGTGGACTCACTCATATAAATCCGAATTAACAATAATAGATGTTTTGTGGCACCTTAGAGACTAACAAATAACTAAGGTGTCACAAGTACTCCTGTTCTTTTTGCGGATACAGACTAACACGGCTGCTACTCTGAAACCTGTCAATAATAGATGTTGTGAGCTCAGCCCAGAGCCCGCAATAAATCTGAAACCCACTGGATTAGATATGAAGCATTTTATGTTTAACATTTTCATATTCTTATATGAAACTGTTTACAAACTAATGTTTTCCTGAAGCAGTTTTGGAACTAAAATCCAGAATTGTTTTTAATATAATGTTTGTCAGACATTTTCAACAAGCCTGCTCCTGTTTGTCCTTAAGGCTTTGGGCAGCATCTCATTCCACTGCATTCCCAACTAGCTCAATCCCCATCTTGTTTCCTTCCTGGTTTCCCGCTTGAATGGTTCAGAAAGGCTTTGTCCCTTGCTTAATTACACCATCATTATTGCAAATTCTTAATAATTTACTATATCTTTCCACTTAATACATTTATATGTATATATTTATAAAATATGAAAGAGAGACAAGAAAGATGAGATACTCACTGATTTACCAAGCTTCTTATGGACGATAACTGTCTTTGTTCTCATGAACCATAGGGTGATAAGCCCTATCTATATCTTCAGAAGCTCGGAAACTGCTGCCTGTCAGAAGTTTTGCAAGAATTAGAAGGAGCAGTTCTTCTTTTTCTAAAAATGGACTTTCAGTAGCAGTTCCACTTAGAACTTAATGGAAACGTTAGATTGCTGAATTTTCAGAATGCATGTCAAATGCAGAACTGAGTGCTTAGGTCCTCAGTCCTATAGATTCACTGGTGCAGACTCTGTATGGACTCCTACTGACTTCACTCCACCTGGGCACAGTCTGAACTAGAACCTCTGTTTGCAGGATCAGGACCTAGTTCCATTAATGGGAATGGGGTATTCCCATTAACTTTATTGGGAGTTGGGTCAGGCTTAGGTGCACAAAATTGTGTCAACTATTTTTGACTGTACTAAGCACTTTTGTAGCATATTCAAAAATAATTTGAAATATTTGGTGATGGCAGCTTGTCTACAATAGGAAATTAGGTTGGCTCAGGGGTGTGAAAAATCCACACTGCTGTGCGGTGTAGTCAAGCCGACCTAAGTTCCCATGTAGACAGTGCTAGATCAATGGCACAATTCTTCTGTTGACCTAGCTACCGTCTCTTGGGGAAGTGGATTACCTACACTGATGGGAGAACCCTTCCCCTCAGCGTAAGTAGTGTCTATACTGAAGCACTACAGTGGCACAGCTGCAGTGCTGCAGTTGTAGCATTTCAAGCGTAGACAAGCCCAACGTGAAATTGAAAAAATACCACTAGGGGCTGCATATTCATTGTCTCTCAACTAGTTCCATATCAAATCCTCTACCATCCCCACTCAGGAGTTCCTGCCTCCCCCATCCCGGTCCCCGTTCCTTACCCCTCCCTGCTCGTGAGCCTAGGGTCTGCCCATCCTGCTTCCTGGTCCCCAGTGCCAAGAGGAGCAGGAGCCTCAGCTACTGCAGTTTTGGCACATGGAGGGCCTGGCATGCAGAGCAGGTCCCTAGTGCTGTGCCAGCAGAGCTCTCAGCCACTTGACCCATGTTAGATGCACCCTAATCTCTGGAGGTCAGTCTTTCTCCCTTAATGCTCTCTCCTTTCAAATCTAGATAGGCTCTTTGTTCTCCACTGTTCACAGGTTCTCTTCCCTTAAAGAACTAGGCCAGTGGTGAGCTAAGCAGAGGCAGGAGCCACAGCATCAAGGCGAATGGCTCTTGCATTGTCCCTTAGGTGTTGGTAAATGGATGCTATCTGAAGCCAGGGTACTCTTTGCTGCCTGGTGCAATCAGACTCTTCTTGAGTTAACCCCATGTAGCCATATAATAAACCCCCTTACCATAATCAAACATACCAGTAGCGATTATTTTTGTGAGCTCGTGGAGAACCATGAGGTCCCAAAGAGCTGGAGAAGGGCAAACATAATGTCTATCTTTAAAAAGAAGAACAAAGAGGTCCCAGGGAACTACAGACCAGTCAGCCTAACCTTGATACCTGGCAACATACTAGAACAAATTATTAAACTATCTGTAAATTCCTAGAGGATAATAAGATGATGAATAATAGCCAGCATTGATTTATCAAGAACAGATTATGCCAAGCTAACCTAATTTTCTTCTCTGACATGGTTAATGGCCTAATGGATGGGGGGGAAGCAGTGGGCAGATATATCTTGATTTTAGTGAAGCTTTTCACGTACGGAGGGAATATGAATTATAATTCATTTCTCTACATTTCTGAGAATTTATTAATATGTCAAATCTTTTATTTACTGCAAAATAAATAATATTTTAGCGATTTTTTTTTCAATTTGCGACGTGGGGCAAGATGACCCAGTCCACAGTTTTGATAAGCAATAACTCAACCATAATGAAACACATCCGCCAGTGACAAGAGTTGCAATGCTAGTGACACCTAACTCGAATATACATCAAAGTTGCATAGCCAGAAATTCATGTAGAGCGGAGATATCACAAGTTGATACATGTCAAATGGTCATTTTAACACACATTGCAGGAAGATGGTTAAGAATCGAGCCAATACTGTGGAAAATTGTGTTTCTTGGTGCCAAAGAATAAAGAATAACGTCTTTGAGCATTATAAATCCAAAATGTGAGTATCTTTAAGCATTACTAAACCTTAGCGTTATTATCGGGCTGTATAATTATGAACTTTTCTTTGTTATAACGGGTTCACATGTAATAAATAAGGTCCATAAAAGAAAAGTAACAGTGTTAACGCTTAATAGACTATGAAAGTGATGACGTCACACTCCAAGCGGATAACCATGAGAAAGGGGATTACTTTCCAAACAACCGGTGTTGGGTTATAACGTCAAAAAAGGTCATTTTGTTTCCATATAAATGCTGTAACTAACTGTTTTAATAGGTAAATGAGAATATGTTATTAATCACTTAACCTTTAAGCAGTGAAAAGACATGTTGGGATGGCTGCAATGTGGTTTAAATCGCCAACCATGTAGTGGGTGTGTCAGCCATCCTTAACGCTATAATGCTTGCAGTCAGGAGCACAGTACATAACAATATTCAAATGCCCCATGGCAGAAAGAAGAAAACCCTCAGTTGCTGACTATCGTAAACGAAAGGCTGAGAAGGAAAAGGACCAAGCAAAACAGCAGGGATCCTTCCTGAAATATCTTCTCTTTAATCCAAATAACGATGGAAGCAGTTCACAGCATCCAGATGAAGGAATTTTACTTGGAGAGGAGGAAGTTAGCTGACATCCGCATGGAAGCAGTTTGGAACACCAAGATGAAGGTATATTACTTCAAGATGAGGGTAGCTCACATCCACAAAAAAGCAGTTTGGAAACTCAAGATGATGGAAACTTACTTCTAGATGAAGGCAGCTCACAGCATCAGACTGATATGGAAGTGGAGAAAATTTATTCACTTTCAGAGAGACATGCAGAAATTGAAGTAAATGAAGTAGAAGGAAGAAAGGATGAGGAAGTTACAAACAAGTTACAGTACATGGCCCAGATGTGATGACAGTGTGCGGCAAATTCTTGTGGAACATGGACCCGAACAAGTTCATGAATTTCCCTTCCCTAAGGATGGAAATAAAAGAAAAGTCCCTGCTCAGCATTACAAGAGGAAACTCATTAATGGGGAAGAAATTCATCAAAACTGGTTACAATATTCAGTGTCGAAGGACTCTGTGTTTTGCTTTTGCTGCAAGTTGTTTAGAAATCAAGCAATTGGTACATCACTTCCTGAAAATGATTCAAAGGACTGGAAAAACATATCTTCAATTCTCTCTTCACATGAAAGAAGTACAGAATATTTGGAATATTTTCAAAATTGGAAAGAACTTGAATTATGATTAAAAAATGGAAAAACTATCAATGAAGAAAATGTATGTGTGATCAAGGAAAAAGAAGAATATTGGCAACAAATAATAGAACATCTGATTGCTTTAGTGAGAGTTCTCGGTGGGCAAAATTTAGCATTCCATGGCTGCAGTAGAAATTACAAATTATACACTCCAGGTAATGGAAATTTTTAAAAATTTGTTGAATACCTAGCTTTGTTTGATCCAGTCATGAAGGAGCATCTACGTAAAATAACTGATCATGAAACACAGGTTCATTACTTAGGAAAAAATATGCAGAATGAACTGATTCAAATCCTAGCAAATGCCATTAAAAATAAAATTGTAGAAGCTGCCCATTCTGGAAAATACTTTTCAATAATACTGGATGGTACACCAGATGTGAGTCATGTTGAACAAATGATGATGATCTTTCTTTTTGTGGATATGAAAAAGTCTGCAGATGAAGATAATGTTGAAGTGCTCATAAAGAAACATTTTTTGGGTTTCGTACCACTGACGGAGACGACTGGAGCATTTATGGCTGAAACTATTCTACAAGATCTTGAAATAGTTTCATTATCTGTTGAAAACTTATGTGGCCAAGGGTATGATAAGGGGAGTAATATGAAGGGTAAAGACAATGGTGTGCAAAGGAGAATGATGGAACTCAATCCTAGCGCCTTTTTCATTCCTTGCAGTGCTCATTCTCTGAATTTGGTTGTCAATGATGCTGCTAGCTGTTTGGAGGCAAGCAGTTTCTTTGATCTAGTGCAAGGTGTTTATGTGTTTTTCTCAGGTGAGATTCTGACTCGCCATGTGAATTCTCTAACTGTGAAATCACTTAGTCAGACAAGATGGGAGAATCCCATTGATGCTTTGAAGCCTCTTTGCTATGAACTTGGAAACATTTATGATTCCCTAATTGAAATTTCTGATGATACTACCTTTACTAGATCATCTGGCAATATGGCACATTCAGATGCAGAAGCTCTTGCAAATGGCCTTTCCAAGTTCAAATTTGTGACTTCACTCATTTTGTGGCATAATATCCTTTTCGAGATTAACCTCACTAGTAAGCAGCTTCAGGAAAAGAACTTGAACATACATTCTGCTATTCAAAAACTGCAGCAAACTAAAAATATTCTGGAGGAATTCAGAAGTGATGAAAGGTTCGAAAGAACACTGGTAGATTCTCTCAAGCTTGCTGAAGAAATAGACTTTCCAACAGAATTTGAACCAGAACCAGTTCACATTCGGCAAAAGAAACAGCAGTTTTCATATGAAGGATGAGACACACACATTGAGAGCCCAAAACAAAGGTTCTAAGTGAATTTCTACTTCGCAGTCCTTGATACTGCTATTCACTCAGTTGATGAAAGATTTCAACAGATGCAGCAGCTAGAGTCAGTATTTGGCTTTCTATATGATATTCTCAGCTTGCAAAAGAAAACAACAAAACAGATAAGAGAATTTTGTATAAAGCTGGAGTCAGCATTGACTCATGAAAATTCAAAAGGCATTGATGCTACAGATTTTTTTAGTGAGCTTCAGGCTTTTTCAAGACGACTTAAGAAACATTCCACTCCTGAAGAAGTACTGAAGTTTGTTTGTGAAAATAAACTCACAGACAGTTTTCCAAACATTTTTATAGCTTTACACATTCTTTTAACTTTGCCAGTTTCCGTAGCTAGTGGGGAACGTAGCTTCTCAAAGTTCAATTGATAAAAACATATCTGCGTTCAACAATGGTGCAAGAGAGACTTGTTGGACTTGACACAATGTCAATAGAGCATGAAATAGCTGGAAAACTGGATCGAAAAGAACTAGTAACTGAATTTTCAAAACTTAAAGCAAGAAAAGTCACGTTTTAAGAGCACAGAGTGTTTTTTATTTGGAGTGTTTTGTAAATACAGGTTAAAGTTCATTGAAGAGTTTTCTTATTTCTTTCTATATTGGATGTGGTGGTAATGGCAGTTAAAGCAGGATAGCATAATGGACGATTTTGGATTTGTAATAATAAAAATTATAATTAACATTTTTAATGCATTTTTATTTGAAATCAGACTGAATGATCATCTAGCTGTCATGTAGAAATCTATTCTAAAAATGTTGTGTGTATATTTTATCTGATCTCAGAAACATTGGTTGGACAGACAGACGGATGGACAAACCAAATAATTAAGCCTCTGTTTAAAAAAAAAGCGCTTAAAAAACATTAAAAGGAAAAAAGGGGCAAAATGTTTCCCAGTTTACCAAAAACCTCAGCCTAGATCTGCCCTTGGGGCTTGGGGGTGGAGGCACTGATTGCAGGGTTCGCCTAGGGCACCAGTTGCTGACAGCTAGTCTAGGGCCGCCCCTGTACCTGTGACAATGGTACTAGCTCAGTCAGCATAGCAGGACGCTGCCCCCCTTGCCTGGACAAAGTTACCCCTCCTATGACTTCTCCTTTTATACACTGATACAAACAAGTTATGGATTACATCCAGACATTGCTAGCTACCAATCTTATTCTTGTACTTCCTAGTGCAGGGGTGGGCAAACTTTTTGGCCTGAGGGCCGCATTGGGTTTCGTAAATTGTATGGAGGGCAAGTTAGGGGAGGGGGGTCATGACCCAGCCCCCTCCTCCTATCTGCCCCCCTGGGACCTCTGCCCCATCCACACCCCCCCGCTCCCTGTCCCCTGACCACCCCCAGACCCCCGCCTCCCCATCCAACCCCTCCTCTCATTCCTGACGGCCCCC
Source organism: Malaclemys terrapin pileata (assembly GCF_027887155.1). Taxonomy (NCBI): domain Eukaryota; kingdom Metazoa; phylum Chordata; order Testudines; family Emydidae; genus Malaclemys; species Malaclemys terrapin. The sequence continues at coordinate 207,915,854 of NC_071506.1, read as the reverse complement.
CCGGGACCCCTACCCCATCCAACCACCCCTTCTCCCTGTCCCCCGACTGCCCCCGGAACCCCTGCCCCTGACTGCCCCCTGCCGCCCCATCCAACCTCCCCTCCTTCCTGACTGCCCCCTTGGATCCTTGCCCCCATTCAACCCCTCCCAATCACCATCCCAAACTCCCCTGCCCTCTATCCAACCCCCCCGCTCCTTGCCCCCTTACACCGCTGCCTGGAGCACTGGTGGCTGGCGGCACTACAGCCGTGCCGCCTGGCTGCAGCCGGGCCACACTGCCGCCGCCGTCACCACGCAGCACAGAGCACATGGTCACGCTGGGCTCTGCAGCTGCATTGCCTCAGGAACTCAGAGCCCTGCTGCCCAGAGGATTGCATCGGTGGCGGAGCAAGTGAGCTGCTTCTGTGGGAGCGGGGGGACAGCAGGGGAGGGGCCGGGGGCTACCCTCCTCGGCCAGGAGCTCGGGGCCTGGGCAGGATGGTCCCGCGGGCTGGATGTGGCCCGTGGGCCATAGTTTGACCACCTCTGTCCTAGTGCAAACAAAACATCCTTATCCATTATCCTGTCATCCCATCCTTCTCTTACAAGGGGCCAGCATATTCCTGCACCATCTCTTAGGAATGTGTTCATATAGTTACTTGAGAGAGCTGCGTGGTTTTGTACCATCCCCTCCAGTCAGGAATGTGCTTACTTGGAGTTGGCTAATGCCTACTGTGGTGTTGTTTTGCCAAGGCCAAGCCTACTCTGGATCACAGCCTTTGGTTCTCACGGTTAACTATGCCTAGGGCTCCAGCAAGGCCTACACAGTACTGGTCAATTTTTTCATCAATGACTTGGATAATGGAGTGGAGAGTATGCTTATAACATTTGTGGATAACAGCAAGCTGGGAGGTGTTTCCAGTACTTTGGAGGACAGGATTAGAATTTAAAAGGATGGCGATAAATTGGAGAATTGATCTGAAATCAACAAGTTGCAATTCAGTAAAGACAAGCGCAAAGTACTACACAGAGGAAGGAAAAATCAAATGCACAACTACAAAATGGGGAATAAGTGTCTTGTCTGTCTCACCAACAGAAATTAGTCCAATAAAAGATATTACCTCACCCGCTTTGTCCCTCTCGTAAGTGGCTATGCAATAGCGCTGCAGAAAAGGTTTGAGGGGTAAAATGGATCAAAATTGAAATGAGCCAACAATATGATGCAGTTGCAAAAAAGGCTAACATCATTCTGGATGTATTATTAGGAGTCTTGTATGTAAAACAAAGGCAGTAATTGTTCTGCTTTACTTGGTACTGGTGAAGCCTCACCTGGCATAGTGTGTCCAGTTTTTGGTGCCACACTTTAAGAAAGATGTGGACAAATTGGAGACAGTCTAGAGAAGAGAAACAAAAATGACAAAAAGGTTTAGAAAATATGACCTATGAAGAAAGACTAAGAGGACTGGACATGTTTAACCTTGGGAAAAGAAGACTGAGACTGTTAAGGACTCTTACAAAGAGGATGATGATCAATTGTTCTCCATGTCCACTGAAGGTAGGAGAAGAAGTAATGGGCTTAATCTGTAGCAAGAAGAGTTACCTTAGATATTAGGAAAAACTTTTAACTATAAGGGTAGTTAAGTTCTGGAATACGCTTCCAAGGGAGGTTTTGGCATCCCTTTTCTTGGAGGTTTTTTAGACCAGGTTAGACAAACACTTGTCAGGGATTGTCTAGGTTTACTTGATCCTGCCTCAGTGCAGGGGGCTGGACTTGATGACTTCTCAAAGTCCCTTCCAATCCTACATTTCTATGATTCTATATAGAAAACATATTCACCAACAATCACAGACAATTCCAAATCTCTCAGGTGTCAATGAGTTTTTCCTGAGTTAGGGAAGAACTTTGTTTTTCAAGATGAAAAAGTAGGAAAGATGAAAGAAAAGAGGCTTGTCTCTTTCTAGAAACATAGGAATTGCCAGCCTGGATCAGATCCATAGTCTGGCTAGTCAAGTATCCTGTAGTGGCCAGCACCGGCTGCTTCAGAGGAAGTTGCAAGAAAGCCTGTAGTGGGCAATTGAGGAGAAACCTGCTCGCAGGTAAAATTTCTTCCTAAACCCCAATAATTAGAGCTTGGCTTATGTCCTGCAGCTAAGAGTTTATATCCCTTCCAAAACTGTGGTTTTTGTTGTTTTAATTATTAGGCTTTGTAGTCCGAGATCACAGTGAAATAAACATACAGATCTGTGTTTTTCCCAGTAACCACACCAGTTCATGATATGTATGATACAATATGTGATCAGCGATCTATCAATGTAGATCACAGTTCTATAGATCTATCAATATGTTCATTGATCCGTCAAAATAGATCTCTCTAGTTATCACTTATGAGGTTTATCATTTGAGACCATGAATGTCAAATGACAGGAGTCCAGGAAGGGGCCTAGTGAGGAGGGTTTTGTACTGGAAAGGATGTGGACTGTGGTTAGGGCTCGGTTTCCCAAACTGCAGGGTCAGCCCCCATAGGTGGAGTCTGGGTGGGGCCTGAAACTCTTGACTGTCTTTTTGACTATCTTGAAAAGAAAAGAATGCAAATTACGGCATGGGATTTTCTGTTAGATTTCCTGTGTGCTTGTTCCATTTCCAACCACAGTCTCTCTCCTGCATCCGGGAGGAAAGTAGGGACTGAGCACAGTTCTCCTCTCAGTCCTCCCTGCTCTTGCCCAGCCAGCATGGAGTTGCTTGTGGTGAGAAAGCAGGGAGGGGAAGAAGTAAATAGCTGTAGTTGCCAGCAGCTATCTCAGGGTTTAGCTGGTAAAGAGGAGAGGGAGTCTCCGTTCCCCCACCCATTCTGCTCCCCCAGCCTGTTCCCTTTGAGTCCCTTTATCCCCAGCTTGTACCTCTTTTAGGCCCATTTCTCAGCCCCTTCCCCGAGTCCCCAGTTTCTCTTCAGGCTCATTCATCTCACTGAAATATTGCGAAGTAAATGCTAGTGTGAGTTTATATCCTTTGCCCTTCTAGTATTGCATTAATTATTGCTATATGTGAATGTTGTCTCCAACTCACCCGAAGGTGGGGACTGAGCACATTTGCTTCAATAAAAGTGAGGCATGATAGCAGAAAGTTTGAGACCCACTGGGGCAGGAAGGTCAGAGAGCCATGTTACCTGGTCTTGGAGTGAGATGCTGTCAGGGAGGATGGATATACAGGGGGTGCTGAGAGCCATTGAATCAAACTATAAACTCTGTATATGATGGAATCACTTCAAGCCAGGAGGTGCAGCAGCACCCCTGCATCCCTAGTTCCAGCATCTATGGGGATATATATTGATTGGCAGGATATGGAGAAGGGATGTGGGAGGAGGAGGACTGGGATGCATGGAAGCGGGCGGTAATTGTTCCGCTTTACTTGGTACTGGTGAAGCCTCAGCTGGCATAGTGTGTCCAGTTTTTGGTGCCACACTTTAAGAAAGATGTGGACAAATTGGAGACAGTCTAGAGAAGAGAAACAAAAATGATAAAAAGGTTTAGAAAATATGACCTATGAAGAAAGACTAAGAGGACTGGACATGTTTAGCCTTGGGAAAAGAAGACTAAGAACAGGAACAGAGTGTGTGTTGGGGAAGTATGTGTGTTGGGGTAGAGTGAGTGTGTCGGCATGCTGTCTCTTTAAGTTCAGACAGCAGCCTGACCAACCTATCCTGATGCAGGGGGAGGGAGACACTGCCCCAAACATCAGCCCTGGCTCTGCATGGCACAGCAGTCTTTCCCCACCACCTCCCCACAGCAGCAGTCCCCTCTGCCTGCCTGCCTATGGTTCTGTGATCGAGACCTCCTCGTCAACTTCCTCCTAGCAATGCCCAAGGTGGCCCTCTATAACACCAGGGAGAGGATGTTGGCTGAGTGGGTTCTCTGTGACTGTGGGGCCTATTTCCGATCCTCCCTCAGTTCACACATCCGGGCAGAGTTCCTCTGGGCGGCATCTGCTGGCTCCCTTGATACCTTTGAGGAGCAGTAGGCATTGTCCGGGGTTCTCTGCTCGGTGTTCCCTTCAGGTTCCCTATTTTTGACCCTTTGACCTTCACACCAGTCCCTGTTATTTTTTTCCGTTGTCCCCCGTAATTACTTGAGTTTCTGGGCTCTGTGGATACTCCTCATAGACTGGGGGAGTGTCCTTTTGTCGTGGGTGGGCTTGAGCCTGCCCACCTCCCTGGAACCCAGTAGAATATGGTTCTGTAATTCCCTCTGAGTTCTCCTACAGCCTCCTCAGCTGCCGGGAATGGCATCCTCAACAGCTCTGTGAGCTCTCCATGCTGAGGAATGTCAAAGGAAAAGCAGCACAGCACAGCAGCCGCCATGGCACAGCACAGCAGCGCCCCCATCCTCGCAGCAGCAGTCTGCCTGTCGCTGTGTTCCTATTGCATGGGAGAACAGAAGAATTACACGTTAATGATTTGCTCTTTGCTGCTGGAGTTGAGGAGCAAACTCAGCTGTCGGAACTTCTTGGAGCTTTGAAAGGGAGGGGGGCATGTCTGCAGCTAGGTGCAGGGCAGTCGAGTTCAAAAGAGTGAGCAGAGCGGTCATAGCAGGCATTGTGGGATACTGGGGGAGGACAGTTATGTCGACATAATGAACAGCAGCATCTACACTGGCGCTTTGTCATTTTAACTTTGCTGCAAATAGCCCTTTGCCGCTTGTCTAGGTGGTTTTATTTTGTTGGCAAAACAGCAGAGTTTTGCCGCCAAAAATAGCTTTGTAGGGAGTACACCTCCACTGTTTTGTCAGCAAAAGCTGCCTTTTGTCCATCTTAAAGTAAAACAAAAGCACCTGGGGTTAGCACAGCGGAGTCCACAAGCCATAAAGAAATAAAAAGAGATAAACCTAATTGTGTCTTCCTAGACATTTCCTGGTCTACTTACATATCTGGGGTTTCAAATGAGTAGTTTCTGGTACGATACTGAGAATTTTTCATACCTGGCCCCAAGCTTCTTACAGCAGCACTCTGCCCTGTCCGCCTCTGCCCAGGAGAACAACAACAGACAGATAAAAGGGCAGTCTAGTTTCAATTTAAAAAGTTCTAGCCTTCCACTGGGTCTTTTGGCCAGGTACCCACTCACTTCCTTTTACCTATGTATAGCAGTGAGACTTTTTAACCCTTTACAGGTAGAGCAATTAGAGAACAGCTACTAAGAAGGATTTTATAGCTACTGGCTGCTCCATAAAAGGGAGCTACCTCCCCCCCCCACTTCATTTATCACAGCCAGATTCTCTGGTTGGCTAAAGTCACTTTATACCTCCTAAGCAGCACCAAGAGATCATACAGTGGCCAAAGCTGGCTTGTGGGAAAATCCAGCCTGTTCCCCAGCGCTATATAATATTTCCTCACTCACTTTCACCTCACCTGATTTTTAAAAACCACCCAAACTGATATTTGCTCCTGATAATATGGAAAACAAGTTTTTTCAAAGGTCAAAGTGCCAAATTCTTCCTCAAGCTTCTTGGTGCACAGGGTCGGCACCAGCTGCAACATCTTTTAGCATAGCACAGCAACGCCATACCCAGTAGGTTTCATTTCTCTGTGGGCTGGTGTGGGGGAGGGTTCTGGTCTGTGACTCCACTTCCTCTCCACCCCCTTTGTGGTTATGTGCGTTCCCTTGGTGTCGGTGTAAGGAGCAATCCCTGCCTTTTCCCAGAGATCAGAGCTAAAGCCCCTTTTCCTCAAAGACAATGAGAAACATGCAACTTATGTAGCTTTTCAAACAATGATTTTATAAACAACTTGTAGGAACACGCAAAGATAAAGAAGCATAATAATCATAGCACAAGGATTCACAGCACAATAAAAATGGAAATAGAGAACGCAGTTTAACTGAAATAGACATTTCACTATAACACTTCATTGTGATAAAAATAAGCCCGACTGCCTTATGTTTTTTCGCCTTCCTACATCTCAGGAATGTCTTTATAATCTTGGCATAGCAGAAGATCATAATGACCAGTGGAATGACAAGTCCCAGGATGTTCCTCTTTAAAATCATGGCCTGACGGATTATGAGAACTGTAGGTCCAATAAACACCTTCCTTTTCAACAGTGTGAAATATTAAACTTGGAAGAGAGGCTAATATTGCAACACCCCAAATGACTACACTTGTGAGGATGCCATAGGTAACTGTCCTAACTTTTATAGTAAACGTTGCACGGACAATTGCCAGATATCTGTCTATTGTCAAAAGTATTATGGAAAAGTTTCCACTGTAGAAGCCAGCATAATAGACCCCTGAAAGAATTTTACACATTGCATTTCCAAAATCCCATTCACATGCTGCATAGTAAGTGCAAAATGGCAGGGAAAGAATAAAGAGTAAATCGGAATTTGCCAGATTCAGCAGATGTATATCAGTCATGCTTCTCAGCCTCTTGAATTTTATCAGGATCAGCACAACTAGCACATTGCTCACCAGGCCAAAAATCAGACCGATGGAGTAAAGAGGTGGCAGAACCAGGGATGCAAATTGTTTGACATCATTTGTACATGGTGTTGCATCATCATGGCTGTAGTTCTGTGTTGTCGTCAGTATCTCCATCTCTTCTTCACTGAAAAACTGTTGATCTTTCACTAGCCCGAGGATGAAGAAAGGATGGTTATTTACAGGATACTGTATGTTATCAGTGTGAAAGACAGGATATACACACTATACTGTGTAATCATATGGTTGTGAAAGACATTAAAATGTACTGTGTATGTTGAGTTTCATCTTAGAATACCTTTTGCTGTAAACAGTATAACAACTGCTGATATCAAGATGTGAAAAATACCGCAGATGACACTAGCAAAAAATCTAGAGAGTTAACAGGATGAGTTCTCTACAGTTCCTCCAGTATTAACTTTCTTGCCGGGTGAGCACCAGTCATGTTTGAGTGGACTGCTCACCTTCAGGCAGACAACCAAGCCCTGTAGGCCCACGTCATTCAGCTGACCTTGGAGAACCTGCTATTGCAGGAGCAAGTAACAGTGTTGTAAGAGCCTCCCCCATACTTTGGTCTTGACTGGAACATGCCCAGAGCCCTGCCAGAGGGTTCCCCAGTTACAGGTGCCAATCCAATTGCACATACTTGGCACATCCCAGCAAATTCCCATCCTTGACTTGGGCACAGCTGACTGCTTCATATGCACAGCAGCATCCTGGATCCTGCACATTTCCTGCAACAGAAGGCCACTCCTTATAGACTAGTGATGGTCGTCATCTGGTCCAGTAATGGAGGAAACAACTCCCCCAGAGGCTGTGCTTCAGGGTCCCTGAGAAACATCACAATTTGTTGTGATCCATTCTCCACTGATCCTCTGTTTCCTGGCTGGCCCTCCACAACCTGCTCATTTGGTGGCAGGCAAAGGAGGTCTATTTTCCGTCCGAGTTTTGTTGGCAGCTCTGTACCAGCAGCCAAACCTTGAGAGACTCAGCTGGGAGTGACTGTCCAGACAGAAACTTCTGCTGAAGCTACATCTGAACTCCTCTCAAAATACCAAGAGTATGTCAATATTTTTGAAAAAAAGAATGCAGAAACCCTACCTCTGCACCTAACTGCACAATAAAGCTGCAACCCAGAGCCAAGATATCATTTGGATGTGTAAGCAGAGTCAGGATGAGCTCTACGCTGACATCTGGTGATGAATTGTGGAAAAGAACTTCAGGGGCTGATCTTGTTTGCACAGGCACACCCACTCCGCCTAGCATGAGCCCACAGCAGCCCAAAATGGTCACTTTGGCTGCTGTGGGATCCCCAGTTTCTCTGTTATTGGGGCAGGAAGAATAAAGTGTTGTTACCATGATTATGTGAACCAAGGCCAGTGGAACTGTTTTATGACAGAGGGACTCACCATCAACTAAGTAGCACTCACTAGACAAGGGACATGGGTTCGAAAACCCAGTGAATTAAGAGAGTTTGGGGATAGGTATTTATACCTGATAGGAGGGGGCCTTTTTGAGGCCCTGAAACACCAATTGCACTGCCTCTTTTCTCCACTGTTAAATAGCAGAGCTAATTTTGATTCCATCAAGAGTCTAGTTACAGGCTGCTGTGCTGAATTCACTTTGGGCCAATGGTGCACCAGTACTGGGGCTCCCCTACTACAAGCTGAAATCACTAAAGAGCTAAAATTACTAAGAGCTGAGATCACTGAGTGCTGTGTTAACTAGTGGGGTAGCCTGAAGATATATTGCTAAGTGGCTGGCAGAGCAGAGCAGAGCAGAGCAGTTTGTGGGATGGTTGGAGTGGGCCACGGGACAGCGAGTGGAGTGAAGCAGAGTGGAGCTGAGCAGTTTGCGGGACAGCGAGTGGAGTGAAGCGAAGTGGGGCGGAGCAGAGCGGGGCAGAGCAGAGCAATTCGTGGGATGGCTGGAGCAGCTCACGGGACGGCTGGTGGAGTGGAGCGGCTCATGTTGAAGGCTACAGCAGAACTCCTTGGAGAGGTGGGGTAGTCGGACCATGTAAGGTGCCCCTTAACACCCCGTGTGCCCCTTCCCCCCCCCACTTCCACCCAGGCTGGGTGTGTGTGTAAAACTCTGCAGATAAACTTTTGAACTCTGGGGCTGCACTGATGAGGGACAGAGACTTTTGGGTTGTTGGACTTTTGGGTGATTTTAGGGTTGTTGGACTCAAGAGACTTTTGGGGTGTTGGACTTAAGACCCTGAAGGGAAAAGGATACTGCCAAACTTACTTGGGGGTGGGTCTTTTGCTCATGGTTTGTGTTATGAATCCTGTTTGTGGTGTTTCCCCAACATAATGCCGCATTGTTTCCCTCCTTCATTAAAAGTATTTTGCTACACTCAGACTCCGTGCTTGCGAGAGGGGAAGTATTGCCTCTTAAAGGCGCCCGGGGGGTGGTTTGTAATTGTCCCAGGTCACTGGGTGGGGGCTTGAGCTGGTTTTGCATTGCGTTATTGAAACGGAACCCCTAGATACTGAACCTGGCCCTTGTTGCTGCCAACTCAGATGGGCAGAAGGGTTACAGATGAATTAATGCCATGTCAGAACCTGAGCTGACAGTGCTCCAAGAATACTTCCACGAGAACTTTGCCTGAGGGTTCATCCACAAGTCAACATTGCCAGCTGGTGTACTAGTCCTGTTCATCAAGAAGAAAGATCATAGAATCATAGAATATCAGGGTTGGAAGGGACCTCAGGAGGTCATCTAGTCCAACCCCCTGCTCAAAGCAGGACTAATCCCCAACTAAATCATCCCAGCCAGGGCTTTGTCAAGCCTGACCTTAAAAACCTCTAATGAAGGAGATTCCACCACCTCCGTAAGTAACCCATTCCAGTGCTTCACCACCCTCCAAGATTCTGTGTTGACTATTGTTCATTGAATCAGATAACCATCAGGAATTGTTACCCTTTGCTCCTGATTCCTGAGCTGCTGGATTGTGTGGGGGCTGCCCGCATAGTCATTAAATTGGACCTAAAGGGGACATACAACCTTGTGCAAATCAGGGAAGGGGACGAGTGGAAGACCCAATTGCATCACTATGCATATATTGTAATGCCTTTCAGATTGACCAATGCCTTGGCCACCTTCCAACATTTTATAAATGTTGTGTTCTGAAACATGTTGGACCAGTACAGTATAGTCTACCTAGATGACACATTGATCTTTTCTGACTATCCGAAACAGCTTACTGCTCACATCCAAACAGTCCTGGAATGCCTATAGCAGCATAACCTTTATGCCAAACTCGAGAAATGTACCTTCTATCAGGCCTTCATGTAATTCTGGGCCTTCAATTTATCTCCGGAAGGGATCCAGATGGACCCATGCAAGGTCCAAGCTGTCCAGGACTGGCTGATTCCTTATATAGAATGTGACCTGCAACTCTTCCTGGGGTTCGCCTATTTCTATTGATGGTTTATCATGATTTTTTTCAAAACAAATCGAATCCCTCACTGCTTTCCTCTAGAAAAATGCCCAATTCCATTTCTCTCCAGGCCCAGCATGCATTCAAACAGCTAAACCTGCCTTTACTACAGCACTCATATTGGCTCACCCCAATGTTACATAAGTCTTTATTGTAGAAGCTGATGCTCCAATACAGTGATCGGGGCTGTCCTCTCCCAGCGACTTGGTCCCAAGCAATCGCATGGGCTAACACTCATTACTCATGGAAGTTCACCCCCACAGAATTAAATTGCGAAATACTTGACAAGGAACTCCTGGCTATAAAAACCGCCTTTGCAGAATGATCTCACTACCTGGAAGGAGCTTGTCACCTGGTCAGCATGTTTCAGAACACAACATTTTCACTGACCATAAAAATCTGGAATATTTACATAGAGCAAAGGACTTAATCCAACAGCAGCTTTGGTGGGACCTGTTTTTCTCACAATTGGATTTCATTATCACATACTGCCCTGGATCCCAAAATGGCAAGGTAGATGCCCTGTCCCATGGTACTAACCCACCAGGCCCCAGACAGGACCCAACTCCCATTCTTCAATCCTGTAACTTTCTCAGTGTAGCTCGTCCCCAGGATAGACTAAGTTTAATACCCATTGCCTCTGCTTCAGGAAATCTGCCTGACGAACAAGCTATTATCAACAAGCAACCGCATGACTCCTGGGAAGGGATCATCTAAGGCATTCGTGTAAGGAATGCATCTGTTACCACAGGACTCACAAGAGTTGCAGTCCTACAACTATGGCATGATTTTCCCCTAGCAGAACACTTGGGGCTCTTCAAGACCTAATAACTAATATCCTGCTCCTTTTGGTGGCCCTGGATGCACCCAACAATACAGTCATTCATTGCCTCCTGTGATGTTTGTGCCACACCAAAACCCCATGCCACAAGCCCTGTGGCCTTCTCCAGCTCTTGGGCAGCCATCGCTGTAGACCTTATTGTAGAATTACCAGAGTCCAAAAAATTTATAACAGTTTTGATTGGTGGTGGTCCACTTTTCCAAAATGGCCCACTGTGATGCTGGTAAACCAGGTGCCAGATCTTGCCAGGTCTGTAGGCACCATCTCAGCACTGACAAATTCATAGTTGGAAACCAGATCAGTTCACCTATGTTAATATTGTTCAAGATAGTTGCTAGACTTGTAAGGATGTGTTTAGTGTTCCAGTGGTTCTTAACCTGTGGCCCAATCAGCACACAGCTGCAGCCCATGGGACATCCTCAGGGCCATACAGGTAGTATTGGATGTTGCCCATGAGGCCCACAATGGTAAATAGATTGAGAACCACTGGTTTCTATTCTATAAAATACTTGTAAGTTGCTGCATGCATCAATCTTACTTGTAATATCTGTATTCCATTGCAGATGGTAAAATATAAGTTTGTTTTATAATAGCAAACATCCCTGCTCTGAACTTGTGATCTTAGATGGGAAAAGTGGCTCTCCCTGCCCATCCAGGAGGACTATTAAAATTAAATGGGTCATCATAGGACAATTGCCCCATTCACCCATGGAGAAGTATGTACAGAAGGCTTCATTACATTAGTTTTAATGCTGGAAGAGGAAAATAAAAATAGCTAACATGAAGATTTGTTGTCTCTCTGCTGTCTGGACTCTTACAGAGGCTGGAGCTAAGAAACAAAAAGCAGCGATCCCTAGGGCCTGTCTGGGTTAAGCCCTAAAAGGACATTTAATGCTGACAGATTACTACATCTCTGTCACCTTTTGAATCAGCTGAAATTCATTGTGTATATGTCACTTGCTTTAACCTATACATAACTCTCACTTCTTTCTTCTAGTTAATAAAACCTTTAGTTAGTTTATTACAGGATTGGCTACAGGGGTTGTCTTTGGTGTGAGATCTAAGGTACAAATTGATCTGGGGGCAGTGACTGGTCTCTTGGGACTGGGAGCAACCAGAATATTTAGTGATTTTATTTTTGTGTGTGTAAGTGACCACTTATCACTAAGTCCAGCTTGCCTGGGTGGCAAGATAGACTGGAGAGCCCCAGGGGACTGTGTGTGACTCCATGGTAAGACTGTTACAGTGATCTAGGAGTTCATATTTGTTACTAGGTTGGTGAAATCTAACTGTAGAACATATCACCAGTTTGGGGTGTCTGCCCTGCTTGTGACAGTCTGTCCTGATGTTGGCAGTCTTGGTCATGAGCCACTCCAGAGAGCAAGACACCCACTTCATCCCTTGCACAGGCCTCCTCTCCGCTGAAGAGACAGCCCAGCTATGGATTAGCCATGTAGTCCACCTCCACAGCCTTCTGGAGCACATCACCTCCGATCAGGGTTCTTAGTTCATGGCCTGGTTCTGCACCTGCTGGGGGTCCACACATGTCTATCCTCTGCTTACCATCCCCAGTCCAAGAGTCAAATGGAAAGGGCCAACCAAATCATCAAGCAGTATCTGCGATGCTTCCTCAATAATCACCAGGACGATTGGTCTTCACTTCTCCCTTACGAGGAGTTTTCATACAACAACATAGACTATGCGTTTATGGGTCAAAGTCCCGTTTTTGCCAACTATGGGTACCACCCTATATCCCACCCACAATTACCCACATCCTCTCTCGACCTGGCTGCCTCAGACCTAATACAGCAGATTCATCGGGCCCAGGAAGAAGTGAAGGATCACTTAGAAATAGCAAACTCAGACTATAAATGACAGGTGGACCAGCATTGACAGCAAGCCCCTATTTACTCAGTGAGACAAAAGGTATGGCTCTCCACAGAACATCTCCACACAGGCAGACCTGCTCACAAGATGGAGTTTTGATTTCTTGGTCCTTTTAAAATTCTGCAGAAGGTTAATCCAGTCATGTCTGAACTACAACTCCCCCACGCTCTGAAGGGTCACCTGGTAATTCATGCATCACTTTTGAAACACTACACAGAAATCCTTTTTCCTCACAGGACCCAGCCACCTCTGCCACTGGTACAGGTCCAGGGTCACAAGGAATATGTGGTCCATGAAATCTTGGACTCTAAACATAAACATTGCAGGCTCTGGTATCTTGTTGACTGGGAGGGGTATGGTCCTGAGGAGCGCATCTGGGAACCTGTGGAAAATATACATGCCCCCACACTTATTAAAGCATTCCATAGCCATCCCCCTAAAAAACCTGGTCCTACATTGCCCTGAGGGCACCACTTGGGGAAGGGGATGATGAACCCTGGTCCACAGGGCTCTTAGGAGCTAGGAAGTTCCAACCTGCCATCTAGTGACCTACTAACAGTTGCCAGAATAGAAGCTGAACCCCGATAGAGGACTCTAGTCCTGGAACCAGATTGGCAGAATGCTGGGGGTCCTGATCGGTTCACAGCTTATATATGAACTCAGCACAGGAATAGGAAGTTGTCCATACAACTGGGTTCTCCATGCATTGGACTGCTTCCCTTTCAATACCTGCTCCTACTGCCTGCTGTTGATCTCATGGTAACCTCATCCTGCCTGCCTCCTGACACCTGACTCTTGGTTTGCCCTCTGGCCTGTCTTGAACTCTGACCCAGCCTGCTTTCTGCTGGGACCACTAGGTCAGACTGCCCACATCCTGGTCATGACACAGGCCCATTCTGTGCACTGAAAGTATCAGGGCCCTGTTGCCCCACCCCTTTCTGCCCCTTCCCTGGGACATGCCCCTGTTCCACCCAGGGTCCCCCAATTCTGCCCCCCCACTGCAGCCCCCAACCCGTTTGCTCCTTTCTCCCCCCCCCACTGCAGCTCCAAGACTGGAGAAGCTCTGTCCCTGTGCTACGGCCCTGAGGCCACAGCGGGGAGTGAGTGCTCCTCCAGTCCCAGGGATGCAGCAGGGGTCCGGGTGCTGAGGCTTCCCCTGCCACCCCCGTGCTTCTGCAGGGGACCAGGGTTGGGGTGTTGGGGCTTGCCCTGCCTGCCCCACGCTTCTGCTGGAGAGTGGGGTCAGGCGTGGGGGTTTCCCTGTCACCCCGCGGCTTCTGCCAGGGATGGGGCTGGAGGTGCTGGGGGCTTCCTCTGCCGCCCCATGGCTTCTGCCAGGGATGGGGCTGGTGGCACCTGTGGGGCTTAGCAGTGGAGCAGAATTCAAAAGGCACAGGCTGTACTTCCAGTCTATGGCTGCCCCAGTATGTGTCCTGTGCCCTAGTCTGCAGTGTAGGCAGCACAGAACTGGTGGAACCAGCTCTGCATCTGGGCACTGGGAGCATTCACTTGGGACCCTCAAGCCTGCCCTATGGTCCCTTTGCCTAGAGCAATACTGAATCTGGCGCTAATAATCTTTCTATATGTCCTATTTGAAGGGTGGAAACACCATCTTACACTTTTTAGTACATATGGGGAAAGCTTAAGCAAAGATTGTGGTTTAGATCAGTTTGCAAAATGTGCTTTCACACTTACAAAAGCTAACTTACCAGACCACAGAACCTGATACCACAGCCTCTGCCTGCTCTTCTCCATCTTCTTAAAAGAGGAGATAGCTGTGGTATCTTAGGTACTATCGTGTGGTCAATACTGGTGCATAAAGTGTTTTCAGTTGTGACTGCGGTACTGCACTTGGATTGTGCAGCATGAATCTAATGCAGTGCTCTTTGTGTAAGAACAAGTCATTTTACTCTGAATGGATGAGCTAGCTAATCAGATGTGGATAAGCTGTTTCTGTTACAGCTGTTTTGTTCAAGTATGCCCTGTATTTTTAGTCATGGATTAGACAGTCTAATTTAGTGGGCAAATAATGTAAATTATATCAGGCAAACCCAGTGTGCTCACAATTTTTCTTTGCAATCAACATGTCGAGGTTTACAAAGAAATCAAGACCCAAAAGAAATAGCTTCAAGTTAAAAGCTACCCACACCAAAGACTGCAAAGGAAATGCAGCAGCTCTATCTTTAACTTGACCCCAGAGCCTATGCAAAACCTTATAAACAAGTTTAGTTTGCATCCCTTGAGATACACTTAGGTTCACCTGAAACCTTAAAAGCAAAGCAAACATTGGCATGGTTTGTCAGGTGTTCAAACACAAACTTCACCCTGCACCTCTTTTCCACAAATCTGTCCCAACAGATGTACTCTCCTTCTTCCATACCCTGACCTTCAATTGTCTTCTGGGTGATGAGGCCAGCTGGCCTTTAACTGCTCTTCTCTCCACTGTTTTTAGGGGGGCATTTCCTAGCTTTTCAGGTGTGCTGTTAAGTACCTGCACAGTGCTCATCACAGTGGTATCAGAGAGCCAGCTGGTCGCTCCTTCAACCCAATTCATTGAGGGAGCTGCCATGTAAGTCTGCTCCCTACAAATCCATTCTCTGGCACTTTCTGCATCCGAAGAAGTGAGGTTTTTACCCACGAAAGCTTATGCCCAAATAAATCTGTTAGTCTTTAAGGTGCCACCAGACTCCTTGTTGTTTTTGTAGATACAGACTAACACGGCTACCCCCTGATATGTGAGATGAGGGAGTCTCTAATACTTAGGTACAGTCTAGCATTTCTCAGACATACGTAAAGGGCTAGTAAAGTGGAAGTCAACCATGTCCTGGCAAGACAGCAGCAGATGGATGTGGTGGTGGGAACAATGATTACTCCCCATTCTAAGGTTCAGGAGAATACCTGCTGACCACCACTGAGAATCTGGGATGGGGAGTGGGCTAACCAGTTGCTTGTTGAAGACACTGGAGTGGGGGATAGAGCCACTAAGCCATTACCCCTAGAAGAGAACTGGAAAGAAGGAGGGTGAAACTATGACCTGCTTATGGAAGGGAATCCAGACCTGAAAGTCACCTAAGATTCACCAGGGGTTCAGCAAACCTCAGTGATTTTCAGGTTCCTAATGAAAGCTATAACCAGGCAAATTTAAGAATTGAGTGGTAATTATGGGCTCACTTCAGCAGGAATATGAAAGCCACAAAGTTTTGTATCTCAGGTCTGCAAGCAGTAGAACTAATTAGGTCCAGAGCAGAGAGGCTGTTTTATTCCTGTTGTTCAAGGTGGTGACAGCTGCATATTAATTAGGTTTCATCCCTATGATAGCTTGTTTCTGGTTCTGAAACCACTGCCCATACAGGCCATCAGAAAGAATAGCTTGTAAGGTGAAATATTATTGTAGCTAAAGGCAATTCCAGTCTACAGCCACAATTGACCTGCTGGTTCCATAGGCTGGCAGGCCAAACTCACTGAATATATCTTTATTTTAAACAAGAATTGAGGAACATACATGGATCCAATTTTGATCCTTTTACTCTGTATGAGAATAGAGCCAGAATAATTATTAAGTATATGAGACCTGATTTTTGAGTAGACTGTTCTGCTCCTTTTGAAATCAGTGGTAGAAATCCCATTGACTTCAGTGTGGCAGAATCAGGTGTCAATGACTACCATGCTGGTTGGGATCCCCTTTGGAACTGCAGAGTTGGCAGGCTTAACCTCTCCTCGTGCACGCTGGCTCCTCTTCTGTCAGCTTCTGTGTTCTTTGGTGAAATTTAGCCTTGTGCAGAGGCCCAGCAGGCCCTTATGGCTTATGTACCACATAGTGCAGGAAAGAGAGAGAAAATGAGGGACATTTGGATGAAGAAACAATGGTCTGCTTTAGAGAATTGCACCATTTTAAGGTTAAACAGTATTTCTGAGGTCCAAATGCTTTGTTTTAACGAGGTTTATTGTAAACAAAGTTTGAAAGTTTTGTACTGTAACAAGTTTATACTTAAAGTTCTCTTAAAAAAAAAAAGAAAACTTTGTTAAAAGTCAGCTGCTGGATGGTCCCTCACGGTATGTCTACATTGCAGCTGGGAGCGAGTCTCTCAGGGTGGGTAGACAGACTTGCACTAATGGGGCTGAAACTAGTGGGCTAAAAATAACACTATGGGCATTCTGTCTGGGGCGGAAGGTCGGGTTCTCAAGCCCGCCCAGCTCTCTACACTTTAGAGCCTGAGCTGGAATGTCCACATTGCTATTTTTAGCACAGTAACTCAAGCCCCACTAGCTCGTTCCCACCTGCAGTGTAGACATTTTGTTAAGGACCAGGGCCAGCAGTCAGAGTTCTGAACAGCCCTGAGACTGCTGGCTCCATTCAGCCCTGGGATTGAAGCACTACAGACAGTTTCTGGTCCCCAAATAAGCCTCATGGAACTGGGTACAATTGGGGATTGAGGCTAGAGTTACTTTATTTAATAAAGTGCTATTAGACACAGAGGATATGCCTGCATTGCGATTAAAAAATACCCTGTAGCACTGAGTCTCAGAGCCCAGGTCAGCTAACTCAAGCTTCAGGGCTAAAAATTGCAGTGTAGACATTCCGGCTCAGACTGGAGCCTGGGCTCCAAGACCCCACAAAAGGGGAGGGTCTCAGAGCCCAGGCTCTAGCCTGAGTGTCTACATTGCAATTGTATAGAACTGCAGCCTGATCCTCACGAGCCCAAGTTAGCTGGGCTGGGCCAGCTGGGGCCATGCCACAGGTCTTTTATTGCAGTGTAGACATACCCAAAGGCCCCAGTCCTCAAAGTTACTTAAGCTCCTAACTCTCTCATTCAGTGCCTAAATATCTTTGGGGATCTGGGCCTAAAACGCTCTGATGTGAACAGGCACAGCATGCAGAATCAATCAGGAAACTTGCTAAGTGATAAAGTGATTGATTTGAAATATTTTATATCAGTGTAAAAACATATAGAGGGTAATTAACAAAGTGTTGAACTCTATGATGATATGGTGTGACAGAATATACCCCTGTGTTCACACCCTCTGAAGAGTTAAAATCCATGTTCATTTATATAACAACCTGGTATATGGATTGTGCCAGCTCTTTTCCAGACCCAAAGTCCAGAGTATGGTCAAGAGACCAGAGGCCTAGCAAATAGTAATCAGCTAAGAGAAAGCTAGGGTAAACAAATAATCTTGTTTTGCTAAAATAAGACTAGTCAGCAAATGGCCAGGTGTTAAAGCTAAAAACTAAATAATTGTGTCTTATTCACAGGGCCGGCTCCAGGCACCAGCCCACCAAGCATCTGCTTGGGGTGGCGCCTGGAGGGGGGCGGCGCAGCGGGACACTCTGGCCCGAGAGCGGGGCCGCGACTGGGCTCGCCGCCTTCCCCGCAGCGCTCTGGCCGCCGGGGAGAGCGGGGTCCCGGCCGGGCTCACCGCCCTCCCCCCGGCACTCTGGCCGGTCAGGGAGAGCGGGGCCCCAGCCAGGCTCGCCGCCCTCCCCCCGGCACTCTGGCCGCCGGGGGCTCTCCGCCCTCCCGCCGGCACTCTGGCCGCCGGGGAGAGCGGAGAGCCCCGGCCAGGCTCGCCGCCCTGCTCCCAGTGTCTGGCCGCCGGGGAGAGCGGAGAGCCCCAGCTGGGCTCTTCACCCTCCCCCCAACACTCTGGCTGCCGGGGGCTCTCCGCCGTGCTCTTGGCACTCTGGCTGCTGGGGAGAGCGGAGAGCCCCGGCCGGGCTCGCTGCCCTGCTCCCGGCACTCTGGCCGCCGGGGAGAGCGGGCCCACAGCCGGGCTCGGCGCCCTCCCCTGCCGCGCTCAGGGTGGGGTGGGGGGGGTGGCTTTTTTGCCTAGGGCAGCAAAAAAGCCAGAGCTGGCCCTGCTTATTCAGAATTGCAAATTAAACAAAAAATCCCTGTTCCTATTGTGTTAGTTTCTTCTGTAGAAAAATGTTCGTCCCACAGATCCAACCTTGAGTTTATAAAAAGTTAGCACATGTCAGTATAAGATATGGCATCCTTCCACCTCCCCTTCCCAGGGACCAATGCCTTGCCTTAAGACACACAGAAAACAATCTTTATTGCCATATACTTTCACTGTTTCTTTGCTTAACCCCTAAAAATGTACCTGTTGAACAATCAAAGGAGTTGCTCCATTCCTATAAACCCCAAATCAAAATTCAACATATATATTTTATACTAATAACATTTTATCAAAGTATTAATTAAATGTTAACTTGCTAACTTAAGACCATGGGCAAAAATATTATATAACCTGTTAACCATTGGCTAATGTGCTATCTTGTCTTGCTGCAAAACTTATCCCAGGGTGTGGAACTGCCTACGCCATCACTTTCCCCCGCCCATAAAAAATCCATATATTCCATTGTAATCAATTAATTAACAGTGTCTCTAAGCCTAATAAGCAAAGTGACACTCCGCCAGTGCTGTGTGTAATAAACTCCTCTGCTTAACCTCTACACGGTGTGAATTTATGTCCTTCACCCTCCATGCTATTGTAGTAATTTTATACAAGGCATGTCTTGTAAGGTATCATTTGAAACCTCATTATTTGCTGGTCAGTATTGTCCTGGTAAAATATGTGTAGCAACATAGTATGCAGTGTCTTGTTAATTTTTCTTTGGAAGATTTCTGGGGCAGTTCTGATGCTGAATGGGATATGACAAAAGCAGTAACTTCTGAGTGATATAGTAAAAACTGTCAACTTGGCACTGACAGAGTAGAGTGAAACTTTTCAGAGTCTGTAAGCAGAATATTGCTTCGCCAGTCAATTCAGAGATGAGGGGCTAGAACCTTGTTCCCCCATTCATCCCCTTTGTTCTGCTCTGCAGTTTTATAATTATCCCCCCAAAAAGGTCTGAACTTTTTTCAATGTGGTTGAGTACACACCAGCTTAATTGTTTCTCTGTACCTTACCTGAAGATCTTGGGCTGGAATATGAACAGGCTTGTGATAACCTGATCACAGCCAGAATGCAGAAGTGCAGAGGAACATGGAAAATAAAAATGAAGTATTCTGAAAAATGGTAGATGAAGATCAAAGGATGGAAATTCATACTGATTCAGATACAACTTAGTGCTAGTTTGGAAAGTGTCACTAATTATAAGAAGTACTAATTATAAGAAGTTTCAGTAATTATAAGAATAATAAGAAACACTCTGTTCAGACTCTGGCAGGCTGAACAGAGAATACAAGAACTGAGGGCCCAATCCTGTCTCCCAGGGCAAAACTTTCATTGTCTTTAGTGGTGCAGGATCAAATTATGAAACAGCAAAGAGCCTGAACTACTCAGTACTGCCTCCCTGCTCCTGCTCCCACTGAAAATAATGACAAAATTACTATTGACTTCAATGGTGCAGGATTGGACCATACAAGTTGGGCACAAGCAAACCCATTTGCATTACTACAAGCAGAGTTAGGAAATGAAAGTGAACTAGGGTGAGGGCAAACATTAGCTGAGCCCTTCTGTGGTGGTACTTTGAAATGACAACATCTCAGCCAGTGAAATTTAATTGATACCAGCAATTCTGTAATAACATCAAATCTAATGATAAGGTGTATTGCAAAATTCTTTGACACCCTTTCTTGTGTCATGGGCATTACAAAATCATGAAGTGGCCTCTGAGCCACCTCTTGTTTTGTTCTTAGGTGAATTTTATGCTTGTGGAAAAGGTTGGAGAGGTATTGGCAATTCTAGATGTCTGAGTGCAGAGAGGGGCAAAATCTTTTCAGCTTCTTAGGATCTTCCTAGCTCCTGCACTTGTCAGCTACAATCAGCAATAGCATTAAACAAACAAACAAAGAACAATAAAAAAAATCCTACTTGCCTATAACATTAAGACTCAAGTTGTGCAGTTAATGAGGAGGCACAGTGCTGCTGACAGCTCTGCTGAATGTGCACGTCTGGGAGGGTGCAGCATATTTCCCATTGCATGTCCTGTCCATTCTGGTGATCAGTGCAAGGGAGGGGGAAAGGCTACTTGTATTCTCCCTTTTTGCAGTCAGACCAGGGACAGAAACATTTTTATAAAAGGAACAAAGAACTAAGAGTGTGTGTTTGAATCCATTGGAGATCCCAGCCATATGCTAAACTATAGTTAAGCAGGAGGTGGGGGATGCAAAGGATTGCCTCAATCCCTTCTCATTTCCCAAGTCCTGGGGTTGCCTGGCTGGTTCCTGGAGTGAATTAGCGTCTAAGGACGTGTGTGGAGCTGTATTCTGCATGAAATCCCGTGCACAAGCAGCTGGGAAGCGGTTGGCATGGGAGTTACTATGGCAGTTCTCCACCACCCCACTTGAGAGTCACCCTATGCAGGGGAAATCTTCATGTGGCTGGTTAGGCTGTCTCTGAGACTGATTTGTAACTAGAGGCTCTGGCCCTATTTCTCTAAGTCAAGATTTTCAAACATGACTAGAGTGTGTGTGTGTGGTGGGGGAGGGGGAAAATGCCAATCTGACACACCTGTAAAGGGGCATGACTTCAGCAAGTACTGTGCACCCTCTTTCTGAAAATTCAGCCCCTTGCTTTTGGACATGACAGAACGGAGGCACCCAAACCCATTTGTGACACAGTGCTGCACAACACAGCACTCTGACCACTGCAACTCCACTTAGCTGCCCTGCAGCACACCTGAATATGGGAATTGCGCCCAGTTGATAGACTGGGATGGGCTGGAGAAGTTAAAAGGCTAATTAACTCATTAGCCCAGAGGGTACAAAAGGCATAAGAATGGCCATACTGGGTCAGACCAAAGGGTCATCTAGCTCAGCATGGAGCCCGCTCAGATCATCGCGGCAGTTATGAGCACTGTAAACACCACGCGCATTATCCTGAAGTATATGCAGCACCAGAAACTTCAAAAGCAGGCGAGGAGGTGACAGCAGTGTGGTGACAAGAATGATGAGGACATGGACACAGAGTTCTCTCAAAGCACAGGCCCTGGCAATTTGGACATCATGGTGCTAATGGGGCAGGTTCATGCCGTGGAACGCCGATTCTGGGCCCAGGAAACAAGCACAGACAGGTGCTCCTGCTGCCTTTCCTGCACCTCAACAATACGTTGGAGAATATCAGTTTGATCCTCCAGTAGCCTAAGCATTGCTTCCTGCCTCCTCTTATCACGCTGACGCCACTGATCATCTTGATCCCGCCATCTCTCCTCTTGCTCCCGCCACCTGTCCTCACGTTTATTTTGTGTTTTCCTGCACTCTGACAGTGTCTGCCTCCAGGCATTCTGCTGGCTCTTTCAGTGTGGGAGGACTGCATGAGCTCAGAGAACATTTTGTCGAGAGTGCGTTTTTTTCACCTTCTAATCTTCGCTAGCCTCTGGGATGGAGATGATACGGGGAGTGTTGAAACATTTGCAGCTGCAGGAGGAAAAAAAGGAAGAGTAATATTTAAAGAGACACATTTTAGAGAACAATGGGTAGACTCTTTCACGGTGAACCAAGCTGTTAACATTACATAGAATGTGTGCTTTCTTTACAAGGTCGCATTTTGCCTCTTATATCGAGGGCCTGCCGGTTTGGTGTGAGAGATCACAGACACAGGGCTGACAGGCAACAGAATTCGGCTTGCAGACAGACATGGTAAGCCACAGTCTTTTGGCTTCTTTAACCTTCATAACATGTGGAGATGGTTTCAGACAGCAGCGCTCTCATTTCCCATACCAAGCACCCATTGGGTTGGCCATTTACAAATGGGTTGGCCATTTAAAAGGAGGGGCTGCAGTCTTCGGGTTACGGTGCAGCACAAACCCAACTAAACCACCCCCCACACACCCAATTCTCTGGGATGATCGCTTCACCCCTCTCCCCACCGCGTGGCTAACAGCGGGGATGATTTCTGTTCAGCCACAGGCAAACAGCCCAGCAGGAACGGGCACCTCTGAATGTCCCCTTAATAAAATGACCCTATTTCAACCAGGTGACCATGAATGATATCACTCTCCTGAGGATAACACAGAGAGATAAAGAACAGATGTTGCTTGAATGCCAGCAAACACCGGGACCATACGCTGCCATGCTTTGTTATGCAATGATTCCAGACTATGTGCTACTGGCCTGGTGTGGTAAAGTGTCCTACCTTTGAGGCTGGAATAAGGCTGCCCTCTCCAGAAACCTTTTGAAAAGGCTTTGGGAGTGCAGGAGAGCTTCATTGAGATGTCCCTGGAGGATTTCCGCTCCATCCTCATACATGTTAACAGACTTTTCCAGTAGCTGTACTGGCCACCAATGCATCCCAAGTCTTCAGGGCAAATTAATCATTAAACACGCTTGCTTTTAATCCATGTATTATATTTACAAAGGTACACTCACCAGAGGTCCCTTCTCCACCTTCAAGGTCTGGGAGCCCACCTTGGCTGGGTTGGGAGGGTACTAGATCCAGGGTGAAAAACAGTTCCTGGCTGTCAGGGAAAACGGTTTCTCTGTTTGCTTGCTGTGCATTATCTTCAACCTCCTCCTCCTCCTCATCCCCAAAATCTGCATCCCTGTTGCATGAGAATTCATTGATGGAGTCCACGCACAGGGGTGGGGTAGTTGTAGGGGCACCCCCTAGCATGGCATGCAGCTCATCATAGAAGCGGCATGTCTGGGGCTCTGACCTGGAGTAGCCATTTTCCTCTCTGGTTCTTTGGTAGGCTTACCTGAGCTTCTTAAGTTTCACGCGAAACTGCTGTGGGTCCCTGTTATAGCCTCTGTCCTTCACGCCCTTGGAGATTTTTTCAAATATTCCGGCATTTTGTCTTTTGGAACGGAATTCTGATAGCATGGATTTGTCTCCCCATACAGCGATTAGATCCAGTACCTGCCATTCAGTCCATGCTGGAGCTCTTTTGTGATTCTGGGACTCCCTGGTCACCTGTGCTGATGAGTTCTGCATGGTCACCTGTGCTGATCAGCTCACCACGCTGGCCAAACAGGAAATTAAATTAAAAAGTTCGCGGGCCTTTTCCTGTCTACCTGGCCAGTGCATCTGAGTTGAGAGTGCAGTCCAGAGCAGTCACAATGGAGCACTCTGGGATAGCTCGCAGAGGCCAATACCGTCGAATTGTGTCCGCACTACCCAAAATTCGACCCAGCAGGGTCAATTTCAGCGCTAATCCCCTCGTCAGGGAGGAATACAGAAGTTGATTTTAGGAGCCCTTTAAGTCGACAAAAATGGCTTCGTCGTGTGGACGGGTGCAGGGTTAAATTGATCTAACGCTGCTAAATTTGACCTAAACTCATAGTGTAGACCAGGCCTTAGTCGTCTCTTTTTCAAGCTGAAAAGTCCCAACCTTATTAAGCTGTTCCATACCCCTAATCATTTTTGTTGCCCTTTTCTGAACCTTTTCCAATGCCAGTATATCTTTTATGAGATGGGGTTTTATGAGAAGTGGTTCAGCTATATTCACCTCTTGGACCAGATCCTATGCTCCACTTAGGACTAAACCAAGAATTCCCTCCCCTCTTGTGGGTTCCAGGACCAGCTGCTCCAAGAAGCAGTCATTTAAGGTGTCAAGAAACTTTATCTCTGCATCCCATCCTGAGATGACATGTACCTAGTCAATATGGGGAGAGTTGAAATCCCCCATTATTACTGAGTTTTTTATTTTTATAGCCTCTCTAATCTCCCTGAGCATTTCACAATCACTATTACCATCCTGGTCAGGTGGCCAGTAGTATATCCCTACTGCTATATTCCTATTATTGAAGCATGGAATTGTTCTCCATAGAGATTCTATGATACAGTTTGGTTCATTTAAGATTTTTACTTCATTTGATTTTACACTTTCTTTCCCATATAGTGCCACTCCCCCTCTAGCTCAACCTTTTCTGTCCTTCCGATATATTTTGTACCCTGTATTACTGTGTCCCATTGATTATCCTCATTCCACCAGCTTTTCTGTGATGCCTATTATATCAATATCCTAATTTAATACGAGGCACTCTAGTTCACCCAACTTATTATTTAGACTTCTAGCATTTGTATATAAGCACTTAAAAATTATCACTTTTTAGCTGTCTGCCATTATGTGATGTAATTGAATGGGATGTTTTTTCATTTGACTGTTTCTCATCAGACCCTACCCATATTTTATCGTCTTCCATCCTCTCCTCCTTACTAGGACATAGAGAATCTCTATTAATAGATCCTCCACTAAGGGTTGTCTCTGTCTGAACCACATGCTCCTCCGCACCTGTTGGATTTGCCCCGGCCCTTGGCAGAGCTGTCCCTATGATACGGGAAATTGGGGCGAGTTGGGGAAGTCCTTGGGGAAGGGATGGAGTGGGGGCGGGGAAGAGGTGGGGCGGGGGTGGGAAGAGGCAGGGCGGCGGTGTGGCCTGGGGAAGGGGGGAATAGGGGTAGGGCCTGGGTGGAGCCGGGGGGGAGGGAGCTCCTCACCAGGGCCATCCCTAGCCATTTTGGGGGGCTGTGTGGGCTTTGGGGGGCTGGCCACTTCCTGTGGGAAGTGGAGGGACCCAGCCCTAGCCTAGTTGGGGGGCAGGGGGGAACCGCCCCTCAGCACTCACCGGTGGCGTGGCTGGGAGCCAGGGGAGCAGAGCAGGCTGGGGCACCTGGGCCCCGCACCCACCTAGGGACAGCCCTGGGCCTTAGTTTAAAAACTATTCGACAGGAAGAAAGCACAAAAGGGAAGTGTAGCGGGTGGTTACCCCGCTCCTGCCCTGAAGGGCTTAAAACAGCCCAGGGAGAGGGCTGTGGTGGGAGGAGTGGGGGGGAAGCTGGGCTTATTGGGGAAGCGGCTGCAGCTGGGCCACGCCCCAATCAGGCCACAGCTGGCCTGTATAAAAAGGCTGTGAGCCAGAGGCCCAAGAGAAGTCTCTCTCCAGGCTGGGAGAAAGCAGGGCCTGGCTGCCTGCAGAAAGAGTACTGGGAGTGAAGCAGGGTGGAGGGGAGAGCCAGAGGAGCAGGGGAGCTCCAGGCTGGTAACTCCCCAGGGAGCGGGTGCTTGGTGATGACTGGCAGTAGCCCAGACTGAGGCAAGGTGGGGATTAGAGGGTTGGGGGTTTTCCAGAGAGGGGAGATCCATAGAGACTGGTGGGGGGTATTGCCAGGGGGAAGCCCCAGGTAAAGGGGCACCGGGGTCCGGGAGGGACATGAGGGCTAGCTACAAGCGGGACACCAGCCTACAGAGGGTGCCCAGGCTGGAAAAGAGCTAATTTCCGGAGACGACCAGCAGGAGGCGCCGCAGGGGTGAGTCCCGCACCATTAGAGGGAGGAAAAGAGTGGGAGGTGCTTCTTGTTTGTGTGAGTGCCTCAGGAGCTGTGCAGTCTATAAAAGTGGTGGAAAGGAAGACTGTAAATACATCACATGAGGTGTTCTACTAGAAAAAGGTCACTTGAAAAGAGACAGAAGTGGGATTCCACTCTGTCACACCTCTTTTCTCTCCTGAAAATCTTGGCCCCATGTCCAAGGAAATAAATCTTTCAATGAACACTGGAGAGGGGGCATTTCACAAAAAAGAGGCCGATGTGGGGCCAATCATCTTTTGTCCCCATTCCCTCCACTGCTCAAAGGGGTCAGCAATCCTTCACAACTGGTATGTTTGCATTTTCATTGTCTGTTAATGAAACATCTCTCTTTTCTTAAAGGCCCGTATGCTCCTTACTGTAGCTAAATCTGAAACAAAGACCGTTAGACTCTGGGCACGAAGTGAAGCACAGAAATATCAAGAAACAGAAACGGAAATGTACAAAAATGAAAAGTGGAGAGAAGAGAAATATAAATGTATCCTGAGAGGTGCAACAGCCAACCAAGTTAATGCTGGTTGTTCCAGGAAGAATTAAAACAATGAAGCAGGAAAAAAATGTTTTGGAAAAACACTTGGGGAGGCCTAGAGAAATTTCTAAAGCTAAGAGAGTAGAGGGCTACATTTCTGCCCTGATCAGTTCAGCTTGTTATATGAGCTACTGGAACTATTTCTTTTAATGTACCAGATAGAAATGACTTTTTTCTTTTGGAGCTGACAATTTGAATTCCTTTTCATATGCTAAATGTATCTGGCTGGTGGCTGCAGTATCTCTGTGATAACCTCTACTGGTTATCATAGAGGGCTGGAAATTCAGACTTCTGAGTTTAAGTCCCACCTCTGCCACTGACCACTGCTAAAAGTGCATGTGAATGAGAGAATGCAATATATTTTTCCTGCATGTCTTGTCAACTCTGGTGGTCAGTGCAATCTAGGGGGAATGGCTGCTTGTATTCTCCCCTTCCCTCCTGTAATCATAAATTCTCTATGACCTGGAGCAAGTCAGTTTATTCATCGGTAAAATGGATCTATTTCTCCTCTTCTTGTGAGGTTTTGCTAATTAATGTTTGGCAAGTGCATTGACATGCTCATTTGCAAGGCACAGTCTTCAGGAGATATAAAGAATTAATTATTATACGGCCTTGACCACACAGTGGTAAAGAAGCTCAACACAATAAAAGAAAAAAAGCGAGGAAGAGGAGCCTGAATTAACCACATGCCTCAATGGCCTCAGCACCCTCATGCTATGCAGGTCTTGTTTCCCTTAGTTACAGACTTGTAAGAACCTGAAATTGGGATGGAACTTTTTCTGCCCTTGTCTTGTCAATGCTGTTCAAGTCTGGTGTATTCAACACCCATAAAAAGATTATTTTGTCAGATTCAACGCTCCTGGAAAGTATCCCCTGCCCTCAGGGAATCCTCAGTTAATTAACGTTGTTGACCTTAAATTGTGATTCATTGCTTGAGTGTACTACTCTATATCTAGTTGAAGAGTTTGCTGAGCAGAAGTCCCAGATTCCCTTGCACATGCAGTTGAATTAAGCACTTAATGACGTGGGTTTTTTTTCTACCTTGTCTCTGGATTCTTAAATACTAGAGCTTCAAACACAGCAGCCCTGCAGTGAACCACTGTACTGAGGCTAGAAAACATTCCTTCCCTTCTGTGTTCAGGATTCTGTGTATCTACCAGGACATATTCTGCTCTTCATTATCCACACCCACTATTTCAGTAACAGATCAGCAGCTTGGCCCTCGCTTTGTCCATGGAGAAACTCCAAGTCTAACACTGAGAAAAATCAAATTGAGTATTATGGTGCAGTGGTAGCTGCACCATGATTATGGTCCCATTAAAGAATTTCATTTTGATAGTGGAAAAAATGGAGAATATCGGGAGTCTTTGCATGTGTTCTAAAATAAAAGTTTGATTGTAATCTTTGGCTAATTACAGATAGGTGTATTTATTGTGCAATGTGAAATTCTGGAAAGTTTATAATAAGCTGCTGAAAAATAGATAGTGGGCAACTTTTTCCCCCTGGGGAGTGTCTTTTCTTTGTGCTCATCTAGCAGAAAAATAAGATTTCAGCTATGGCCAAACATTTCATGTATCATTGTTCCCATAACAGAGATTCCTAGAATTCTTTTTTAGGGAAGTGCATAGCTTTTAAAGAAAGGTACTTTTTAAAGTGGTAACAACAAACTTGTTTGCCAGTCTGAAGCTGCCCAATTACAAATTGATGGTATAAAGAAAAATGTGGTGTCACTCACTATATGCAGGGAAATTTTATAAATATGAAAGCTCTCTGAGCGATGAGAGAAAAGACTGGCCATTTAAATCTCACCTATAAGTGCTGTGTTAAATTCCTATGCAATTCACTACCCTTATTTTTGAGTAAGGCTATGAACACTTATCTAGAAAATAGTTACAGAACATCTTCTAGTCAACCTCCACCACACCTATTTTTGGAACAAAGAGCTTATTACAAGGTCATTGTAGGCCCAGAACCTAGCTTTCTACTATGACAAAGCCTTGTCTTAGCCACTGCACCACACTGCCTATCATTGTGACTAAGCCTGTTTTGTTTATCTCTAACAATTGCAAACCACATACCTCTCCCAGAGCCAGAGAGAGAAACCCAGATACTGGAACCCCAGTACTGTACAGCCGATTAATAAATACTTGTGTAACCCTCCGAGGAAGTGTTTCCAGAACAGCTGGTCAGAAAATGTATTGACTTTTTTTCACCCATAAGAAAACTTTCACAAAAGTGAAGAAAAATTATTTTTTATCACAACTTTCCACAGAAAACTTCAAGTTTTTGAAGAAAAACTTGAAACCATAACGTTTTGTTCAAAACCTAAAATGTTTGAGGGAGGCCATACATCATGGGAGTCATATGATTGAGGTGTATCATGAGAGATGTAGTCCATCTGAGGAGCATATACAATATATATTTCCAACCTTAACTCTGACTAAATGTGGAGAATAGAGTGGAAAATATGAATATGTAAATGGAGTGCTTCACAATTTCTAACTACGTAAAGTCTTTGGAGAAATGGAAGTACTGTAATTAAATCACAATATATTTCTGCTCTTTGTAAAGACATGAGAAATGACAACAAGAAGTCAGAATTAAAGTTAGAAATATATTTCAGGTCATTAATTAGTAACATTACAGTAATTGTAATGATATTTTAAAAATGAAAGGTAGAGTTGCTGAAAAAGATTAGACTATTTCTTGACACAGTCAATTATTTGACAATTCCTCACCTGTATATTTTCTAGATTTTGTTGTTCTTTCAAAATTTGCTTATAGCAACCTCAATTGAACATAAATGTAGTTTTCTTTCCTTGAATTATTATTGGAGTTTTGAGAAAAGACTTGCCTAGAAGGGAATTTGAGAGGTCTTATTTTGATGTAAGATTCCAGTGCATCGTACGTCAATTTAGTTTGTCTTCAGGAATGATCATAACATATATTGCCAGGGTGTGGGGGGACATACAGGAGTCATAAGGTCTAATCCAGTGCCCATCAAAGTCATGGGGAAGACTCCCCCTGACTTCAGTGGGTGTTGGATTTGGCCAATAGCACAGGGCAGCAGAGCATTCTACATTTTAGAAAGGTTATGCACCAAACTAACATATAAGAAAAAATTCTGCCCTCAGAGGTTTCCATACAAGAATGTGATTCACTTGTGTCTGTCTTCAGTGTTATGCAGTCATAATGGCATTGAAACTGAGAGTTACATCTGTGTCAAACTGGAGTAACTGAAGGGTGAGTCAGGCCATATATTGAAAAACTGTAGCTGATTTCTGTGCACAGCCAGCCAGTGAAATGTGCAATGATTCATTTGACTTCTAAGCTAAATAGCAATAAAAATATATATATTCTTGTTGGTTAACTATAGTCTCTGAAAATTATTACACAATGATTACACTGAATAATTATCATCAAGAAAAAAAGCAGCCAATCAGGAGGGAATGTTTTGCTAGGAAACTTTAAAAGAAGCCATCATACACATTTAAAATTAAGTCAGAACTCAATAGATGTCCTCTCCCTCCAGCCCAGTTTGTGTTTTAATGCTTGTCTACGTAAAGCTCCCCCAGATTTTTATACTATAGAAACTGTCAGGAAGTCAGTTATACAAAGATGCCATTTTGCTTTATTCAAGAAAAATACACATTTAATACAGAAAAATACTACGAGGAAGAAGGGGCACTGAGCATGTGCAATGCATACTATTATGGAAATATTTACATTAAGAGTCCTGCAATTCTATAAAAAGAACAGGAGTACTTGTGGCACCTTAGAGACTAACAAATTTATTAGAGCATAAGCTTTCGTGGGCTACAACCCATCACTGCAGGCTTCCATTGTCCACAAAGGTGTCAGATCATGTTGGTGATGACATGCTCTGTTCATGTGTGGGTTTCTAGATAGGATCTCTGTATGTGGGTAGATGGATTTTTTTCACTCCATGTGTTTGGAGGAATTTCTGCAAGTTTTGAAGGAGTGGAAGTCAAAATCCAGGACCAACTTTCCTCTGTCCCTAAAAAATAAACAGTGGAGGTAGGACACTGGGCTAAGTCAATGCTAGTACGATTTATAGGGCAATTGCTGTATTTAAATGAACGCAGTTAGAATGTATGTCTGGGCAGGGAGCGGGAAAGCTTACAGAACTCTGTCACTATCAGAATAGCCTAATACTTGAGTGGGCCAGGAGTGAGAATGATTGGCTGAATTGCTACTAGAAATGCGACGACTGCAGGTTTGGAACATTTTTTTAAGGTGAGCTTTAAACATCTCGCCAGCAAAAGCATAGATCACGGGGTTCAGGCAGCAGTGGATGAAGGAGATTGATTCGGTCAGCTGCAGGGCCAGCGCAAGCCTTTGGCTCGTCTCGCAGTCGTTGATGACGTGCAAGTTCTGCAGAGAGTCTAGAAAAAGCACAATGTTGAAGGGAGCCCAGAAAAGGAAAAAGACGACCACGATGATGAAAATCAGCTTGATGGCTTTGATCTTGTTCCGGTTTTTGCAGCTCTGCAGATTTTTCAGGATGTGGGAGTAGCAGTAAATGAGGATGCTGAGCGGGATCAAAAGGCCCAAGATGTTGACTTCAAACTGAATGAAAAATCGCCAGGTCTCTTGGCCTGGAGGATATTTGGGGACACACTCGCGAGACTGTTCAATTTCCACTTCTTGGTTAAACACCATATGTGGTATGGCAGCCAGACCAGCCGTCGTCCACAGGAGTAAGCTTGTAATTATGCCACAAGTGGCTGTCCGAACTCTCATAGCATAGACAGCATGAACGACTGCTATGTACCTGTCTATGCTCATGAGGGTTATAAAGAAAATGCTACTGTAAAAGCCTATGTAATAAATGCCAGCCATCATTTTACACACTGCATTTCCGAAAATCCATTCTTCTGAAGCATAGTGAGCTTGAAATGGGAGGGGGACAACAAAGAGCAGGTCAGAGATTGCAAGGTTGAGCAAGCACACATCGGTCATGGTGGTGACTTTCTTCCTGGTCAAGAGTACACATATGACCAAGGCATTTCCTACTAGGCAGAAGACAAACACCAGGCAGTAAACTATTGGAAGAAACAGTGATTTAAACCTGCTGAAACCATTGCCTTCACTGCAAGGAGAGGTACCTTCATCATACACATAGTTATATTCTGTGGTGTTTGGGAAAGGGCTTGTAAGAGTCATCTTGAAGACCTGTGCACAAAAAAGAGATAATTAATTGATTATGGGTATAGAAGGGGTGCAGAAGACTGCATTTTGCCATTGTTACTCATGCTGAATGAAATCAATGTGTCTGTTTGAGGAATAAGGTACTGATCAGTGTAAAGGCTTGTCGAAACACAATTATACCATTTTAAGTAAACTGGTTAGATAAAGCAGTGCGAACCTCCCCCGCCCTCAGTATTAATGCAGTTATTAGCTTACTCCCATACAAGAAGGAAAATATGCTATATCAGTAGAATATGCTCCTTTACACTATCACTGCAACAACAGCCCTAGGGGTTAGATCAGAATAACTCTATTGGTTTTAAAAAAAATGCACCACTAACTGACATAGTTATACTGGTACAAACATTGTGTGGAAGCCAGCCCTAAGCATAGCAGAATCCAGGTCTCCATGTATTATGATAAAGAGCATTTTACTGAGAAGATATATAGCCTCATAAAAGTCAGAATTTTGATTGGACAAACCACCTGTTGGCCTTATATCTCTACCTAACAATTTTTACCCAAGCTGAGCTGCAGTCTTTTGTCTTAGCTCAGTTTTTTAGTTTTGAAAATCAAAACCAATTTTGGTGGTTTCTCTCTCCGTAATGTATGACGCATTCCAGTGAGTACAATTTAACAATATTATTGCCAGGATTTTCAGAAGTGACTAGTAATTTTTGGTGATCAGTTTTTGGGTACTTCAACTTGAGACAACGTAAAGGTGTCGGATTTGCAGAATGTGCTGTACACCTTCCCTTTAAGGAGAACCTGACACATCAGGAAAAACTATGAAAAGCAATCAATTTAGTAAGAATTTTTTTTCTAATTTGTAAAACATTTGCATTTGTCTTGCCATAATCTTGAAAAACAGATTCTTTGTTGCTTGAAGGTTCATCCAGAACTTTGAAATACGTGGATAAGAAGAGCTAGGCATCGTTATTATTTTTGACATAGATCATCCACTTTTGAGTGGGTGGGTGGGGAATATTTAGGAGGGGACTCAGAGGAAGCAGATCTCCATGAGGATTTTCTTACAGAAACCTACACTGTCCTGTTGGGGAAGTGGGGGTTGTCCCTATTAACCTGGCAAATTCCCTTTACCTCTGCACAAGCTCTTTCACCATTGGAATGGGGCTGCACCAAAGTGGGAAGATCTGGTAAGGGAGAGTCCCCTTTGTGCCAGGTCCGGAGGGAGGGGACGGGAAATCAGGACTGTAATTTACTATCTAGTCCCTCTGATGCCGTCATTCCTCAGCCAAATACTAAACCTTTCATGTGGCGTCCCATAACAGTCAATCAGCATGTTATGTACAGAGAATCTCTTTCCAAAAAATAAAGATCTATTTTCATGCGAAGATCTTTAGTTAGAAATAATAAAAAATGACAAATGCACTGGTCTTCTATGTTGTCTAACCTTAGTCTCTGCTATAATTCCAACATAATTAACGTATCATTCTATAATTGTTTAATATTTATAAAGCAATAGACTTATGTAGAATAAATATGCCATGTGAAATAATATATACATATAATTCATCTGAATATGATCTCATTTACACCCATATAATCCAAGAGCAATTTTACTGAAATGAATAGGAGATGCGGGTGCTCAGCATCTCTGAAGTTTAGGCTATTGTTATGCTGCTGATACCCTCATCTCATCTTTATGACTTCGAAAATTCACTGTTTTCCATGGAGGATCTCTTCTCCCTTCTCCACCTCAGTTGGCCTAACAATCAAGTAGAAAAAGCATTGCTGTCTAGATGATCTACAGACAAGTATCTCTCAAGGTGTGCCTCCCTCTTGTCAACTATAGTTAGTTAACTACAGTTAAGATGACAGTATATTTAATATAGATGGATTTTACCTTTGACTAAGGAGGCAGCACTTGGTTTGGTACCTGTTCTACTGTGTCGTCTTCCTCCCTTGATCACAGATGTGTCCAAATGGTCTTTTCCCTTGGTGGTGGAGACTGATGAGCGTTTGTGATATATAGACTCCCAACAGCTACAGAATAAGTATGGAGGCAAACCTGCTAGTTCAAGAGATAGTATAAGATAGACGAGTAAACAGGAAAAGGTGAACATGAAAGGTTTTATAAATAGTTTCTGTAAGAAGGTATCAACCTCACACTTTCTGAAGTGAATAGGTCTATGCATGTGAGGAGGTGCTCTCCAGTGTGTGCAAGGGTTGCGCAATTGACTCTCTTGCCTTTAGCAAAAAACCAAACCACTGTGGCCACCTCCATAATAGAAACTAAAAACCCTTAAAACCTATGCCAGGGACGAGTAGTGCTAATGTACTGCAGGTGTAAATTGGTGTAGCTCTGTTGAAGTCAATGGAATTATACCAATTTAGAGCAGCTGAAGACCTGGCATGTAATTTCCAAAAAATATATTTGGTTTCTATCTTGTAACTGATATCAGCCGACATGCTAGATCTAGCCAAGAACTGTTTTTACGCACCTGTCTGTTAGTGATGTACAAACTTGTTTCAATGAGATACGAAATCACACACACCTACACATCTCTTCAACCACTTTTGAAAACTCAGTTTTATTTAAAGTTGAGAGATTTGCTTATTTGTTTGAGTACATTTTGCTGCATTCAGTCCACGTGTTTTGGGACAAAATACTGGCCCAAGCAGAACCAGGATTGGCTTCAAATTATGATAGTTTTATATAGTGCTGTGTAGTGAGGTGGAGTGGCCTCCTGAGGACCTGGAGTGGGAGGGCCCCCATACTGAGTCCTGGTGGGCGGGACCAGGGCTTAGTTGCCCCTCCCCCAGGAAGTGGGTGGAAGGGGCAGGAAGTATAAAAGGTGGCCCAGAAAGCTCCAGAGAGGAGGGTGCCAAGGGACTGGGCTTGGCCACCAGGGCCACCAGCTGATTCAGACCTGGAGGAAGCAGACAACTGGCCTGGACCACCCAGACTGTTGTCAGACCTGACCCCCGAGGGAGAGGATGACTGGCCCGGACCACCGATGGACCAGATCCCCAAAGACTTGCTCGCGATCCTGGAAGCCGCCATCAACCTTGACCCCCTCCTCACGGCAACAGGTACACCAAGAAGGGGAGTTTGGAAGTGGCCCAGGGGTAGCAGACCCCTGTATGGCTGCAACAGTGACAGAAGGTGAATCAGTGTGTTGCGGCGTGGATCCCCACTGACCCAGTGACAAAGCGCTTTGTCACTGCTAGAGCCCTGGGCCAGGACGCAGTGGAGTGGGTGGACCTGCGTCTCCCCTGCAACCGCAACCCGGGGGTGGCAGTCTCCCCTTCCTCACGCTGGAAGCCTGAGTCTCAGACTTTTTGCTACCCTGCCTTGATCCAGGGCCTGGGCTAATTGACTGTTTATGTGCAGGCCTGAGCCTCAGATTCTTTGTTGCTTCGCCCTGATCCAGGGCTGAGGCCAATTGACTGTTTGTTTCCCACCCAGCCTGAGAAAAGGCCTTGGCTCCAGCTGTAAGCAGAGACCGCTTTATTCCCCACGGCGGCCAACGTATCAGTGACGTAGTGAGGCGGGGTGGAAGAATTAAAGATGGCAGAGTATGTGATGCTGGGATCTGGGAGGAAGAGTGGAGGGAGGAGAGGAGAAAGATAAATTCAGGGTTGGAAAGTTAGAGTTTCTGAGGGGAGAGAGTCAGATGGAGCTGTGAGATTAGACACAGGTAGATGTTAGGTTAGAGAATAGAGCTGGGTGACATTTTTGGTTGAAACATTTTTAGGCAAAAAAAAAAAAAATGCAGATTCGGCGATGCCAGAAAGGTTTGTGAATTCATGTTGGTTTCCCCAAATAGTTCATGGTAAAAAAATTAAAAAATCCAAAAAGTCTAAACTTTTCATTTTGACACTTTTGAAACCAATATTTCTGCTTTTAATTCAGAACAAGTTTTCATTTTGAAATTTCCTTCAATTTTATGACTCCCGCCCCCCAAAACCTAACACTTCAAACAGATGAAACATTTCATTTCAGATTGAACAGTACGCTTCATTCAACCAGGAAGGGTTTTTTATTTTTCAAAATGGCCAGTGAACCAACAAAGTCAGTCATAGAGAGGTAGATTAATCATGGGCAAAAAGTGGTGTTTAAAACTGTAGGGGCAGATGGAAGTCACCCAGGGAGAGAATACGCTGGGGGAACAGAGGGAGGAATGATGCTGCTGGTTGGTCATGCTGTTTCTAGTCAGACTGAAAGTGGAGAAAAATGTGTTAATCCACAAACCAGTAAGAAGAGGGAGTAAGAATAGGCAGGTCAATGAACAGTCATGGGTGTTTGCCAAAAATGAATCTGAAATGCTCTCGCTGTGCTTCTTTTGGTGGCACTGCCTTACCCCCTTAACACTGGTCGAGTTTAATCACCCATCTAGAAAAACGTCCCCAGATACTAGCACATTATCAAGCTCATTGTGCTTTCTCTGTGGAGGGAAAACTTGTTTATAACAAATCAAACCAAGGAGCCACAGAGATACACAGCTCTGTTTTCTCCATCCTCTTACATCCCCACAGAATAAACTCAGTATTGGCAGCTTTGGGTTAAATTTGGATCCAGGTGGTATGCTGTACTTTGTGTTCACAGCAACATGTCTGTAAGTTGCAGAAGAGAAGTGGATCACATGGACCAACCAAACACCATGCTTTGCTGCTTCAGAAGAGACATTTGTGACTGAATGGGAACACCCTAACTTTCACTGATGGACAAGCCTCCTGGTTTCCCTTGTTTCCATAGTGGGCTCTGTTAAAATCTTGACATTCATTTACACACTGCAGGAGCTGACGATACTATGGTATTTGTCATATTCCCATTTTAATCATAAGGAATACTGCAAGTGCTACAGCCAAAGTAAATTTTTCATGGTAGTACATGTGAGGGGGCAGATCCTCAGCTGCTGTAAATCACTTTAGCTCATTGAAATCACCGCAGTTTCACCCATTTACATAAGCTGACGATCTAACCTTATGCCCATTTATAGCTGCTGACATTCTGAAATTCCATAGAATTTTAATGGCACCCACGTAGAGTGTAGAACCATAGGGTTAGAAGGGACCACAAGGGTCATCTAGTCTACCCCCCTGCCAAGATGCAGGATTTGTTGTGTCTAAACCATCCAAGACAGATGGCGATCCAGCCTCCTTTTGAAAACCTCCAGTGAAGGAGCTTCCACAACCTCCCTAGGCAGTCCTACTGTTCTTACAGTTAGGAAGTTTCCCCTGAGATTTAATCTAAACCTGCTGTACTTAGAACCCGCTGCTGTAATTAGAACCCACTGCTATACTTAGAATCCACTGCCCCTTGTCTTGCCCTCTGTGGCAAGAGAGAACAACTTTTCTCCTTTTTTTGTGTGGCTGCCTTTCATGTATTTGAAGACCGTTTTCATGTCTCCCCTTAATCTGCTCTTTTCCAAACTAAACATTCCTTCACCCTTTTCTCATATGGCTTGCATTCCATCCCTTTGATCATCTTTGTTGCTCGTCTCTAGATCCTTTCTATACGTTGGTTGTTACCTGCACAAAATTCTCTGTTACTGACACACTCAAGGGCACCCACCTTTACCCAGTCCCTCGGGCTCAAGGTGTAACCCTCTTAATTTAGGCACCCCCACCCTTTCCCAGTTCCTAGGGCTCCAGGCAAAAAGCACCTAACTTTACCCCTCCGTGGGCTCCAGGCAAATACCCTTTCCCTGTGGACTCAGAGAAAACACCCTTTCCCTGTGGACTCAGGGCTTAATTTTTTGCGGGCTTACAGTGTCTTTTACCAGTGAAAGAGCCTTACACAGTAATATCCTACATAACCTCTATTTATTAACAATCACCAAAAGCAGACTGCACAAGCTACACATGCAGTGCTCACCACTCCCAATAAGACAGATGAACTTTTCTTGATGGCAAGTCTGGATCAGGTCATCTGGGGGACTCCAGTTTCTACAGGGTGTCATTGGCAGAATGTTGAGGTCTGGCAGCTCTGATCTTGGGGCTGTGTCCTGGAGTTGGTACCTAAAGAACTTCCTTTTGGACCCCAGTTTACATAGTGAGATTTGAGTTCTTTTTAGCTGTACCTTAACCAATCATTATGCTAAAATTTTAATAACCAATCCTAACATAGTGTAACAAAATTCTCTAACCAATCCTATCCCACCACTTTAATTAATTTACACCTAGCAAAATTAATTATGTAACAGACAGAAACAATTAAAGAACCAGACAGAGACCATACAGGTAAACAATAGGGAAGTGGGGACCATAATGACAAAACAATAACGAAATGAGAATTTCACAACCACAACTATTGATTAGTGATTTCTTGACAGACAGGATGCTATCAAACTAAATTTTCTTTAGCCATCTTAAGATCTGTTTCTTTATCTGGTGATAGTGGGTGCCATTAGGCCAGGGTCTTCTTCTTAACAGCCTGATATTACATTGTTTTAATGTAATTTAGATGGACTGTGAAGATGTGACTTCCTGTTTCTCAGCTAATGGCTGCTGCTCGGCTGCTCTTTTAATCTGGCTGCAGATGAAGGCCTTAGGCTTTAGGCCTTATAATATGGCTGCAGACACCTTATTACATGGTGACCAAAACTGGACACAGTACTCCAGCTGGGGCATAACCAGTGCTGTGTCACCTCCCATGACTTGCATGCTATGCCTCTGTTAATGCAATCTAAAATTGCATTTGCTTTTTTTGCATCAGCATTGTGTTGCTGAATCACACTGAGGTTGTGAATCCACCACAACTCCCAGATCTTTCTCCAAAGTGCTGCTGCCAAGCCAGTTATCCCCCATTCTGTATTTGTGCTTTTGGTTTTTCTTCCCTAAATGTAGCACTTTACATTTGTCTTTGTTGAATTTCATTTTGTTGTCTGTAGCCCAGTTCTCCAATTTATCAAGAACCCTCTGAATTTTAGTTCTATCCTCCAAAGTGTAGGGAACCCCCCGCCTCTAGCTTTATATCATCAGCAAATTTGATCAGTATGCTCTCTAGTCCTACATCCAGGTCATTAATAAAGATGTTAAACAACACTGGACCCAGAACAGATCTCTGTGAACCCCACTTGAGACCTCCTCCAATCTGACATCATTCCATTAATAGTTATTCTTTGTGGTTGTTTAACCAATCATGTATGCACTTAATGGTAGTTCCATTTCTGCAGCTTATTTATCAGAATGTCATGTAGGACTGTGCCAAAAACTATATTGCTGACCACCAAAATGAGAACAGTTACTGTCAAAAGTTTTTGGTTTTTTAGAAAGACATTTAAACCCCCTCTTCCTTGTCACAGACTCACAAGTCATTCCCACTCTTTGCCCCGTACGGTCCCTGAGAGGAACCCTCTTCAGTGTGACAGTCCTTCTCAGGGGTCCACTCTCTCTCTGGGGCTAAGCCCCTCCATCTCCTGGAACCGCACCTCTCTGAGCCTTAGCACGCCTATCTCTTGCCGTGGGCCCCCTCAGGGAGTTCACTCGCTCTGGACCCCCCGGGGCCTCCACTCCCAGAGGGAATAATGAAACCCTGTTCTCTAGACCAGAGCGACTCTCAGCCAGCATAAAACAGGAGGGTTTATTGAGCATCTGAACATAGCATAAGAAACTTTCAGTGCCCTCAGGCCTGGCCTCCCTCAGCACAGTACATCTAAGTCTCCCCTGCATCCAGGTAGGCTCTGCCTGCTCTCTCTCTCCAGTCCAGAGACCCTGCGCTTTCCAGCTGGGCATTGGATATCACCAGTCCCAACAGCTCCTCCCAATCCTTTGTCATCTGTCCCATGTAAACAGGTCGCTGGGGCCCTCTCTCTTCAGTCTGTTGTTCTCCTCTGGCTGGAACTGGTTGGTCAGGTCACAGGGTCCTCTCTCCTCAGCCCTTTGTGCTCCCACTGGCCAGAATTGGCTGACTGCCAACCTGGGGTGGGCCTCTTAGCCTCCACGTCACCAGTTGTTAGGGTTCCCCCTCTCCAGGCCATTGTCAGGGGGTCCCAGCTGCCAGGCGAGGTCACACCTGGTCCTCTGCAACAACAAACGCTCTCCCACCACCTTGTTAAAACATGCAGCACACAGGGAAACTGAGGAGCGCACACACTATTCGTGTAAACCACTATAAAATCCCCCAACTTCGTCACATTCCTACACAGTGATCTAGAGTACATTTGTTTTGTGACAGAAAGGAAATTGTGGTCACGACAGCAAATACTTTGAAGCATGTCTCTGTCCTCAAGCTTTATTAATTTAGAAGCACTTAATATAGCTATCTAGGATTGTTATTTCTAAGACACCTCTCACTTTGGTACCATAGAACATCTCCAGGCAGTTAGAAAATTAGACAATTTTCCTTACATGAGGTTTACCAGGAAAAGGCTAAATATTCCCTGAACCAGCTTGCCACTGCACCAATCAATTAGAAAGCAGCAGAAATGTTTGATCTGCTGCCCCACTTCCACTGGTTTCCAAAGGCAGCTCCACCAACAGAGTCATGCCAGTTTCACCCTTATTGTTGCTAGGCATTGCATTTATGACAGCTTGTTACTCAAAGTGAGGCACTTTCACTTTTACAGAACCCCAGCTGCGCTGGGTGCTTTACAGTTCAAATGGTCCCCGAGCGTTTATGCTCTGTTCTTAGGCTATGTCTACACTTCCCTGCAGTTTGGAGTCCGGGGGTGAGAATCGCAGTGTGCGCCAATGAACTGTGCTTTAACAGCCCCGTGTGGATGATGCGGGTCACGGTGTGAAGGAAAAGGTTCCAAGTTTAGTTTATATTTACGTAATCATGTCTGAAGAGTGATTTGAAGAGTGGCGGTGATTTGTGCGAGGAGAGGGGAGTGGTTTGGTGGCCCAGAAATTGGAGGGCCTTCTAGGCATAGGCAGCTCTGTGACAGAAGACAGGCAGCTGGATTTAAGAGTGATGGACAAAAGTGGATTGAGGCTGGAGCTGAGGAGCCAGGGTGCCATTATAAGAGAGTAATCCATCTGGAGGGCGTGGAAAGTGAAGACAAGAAGTTTAAACTAGATGCGTTGGAGACTGTGAGTGAAGGGATTCAAAGTGGGGCAGTGATGTAGTCACATTGCTGGGTGAGGAAAACTCTGCA
Organism: Malaclemys terrapin pileata; assembly: GCF_027887155.1. NCBI lineage: Eukaryota > Metazoa > Chordata > Testudines > Emydidae > Malaclemys > Malaclemys terrapin. The sequence continues at coordinate 207,875,175 of NC_071506.1, read as the reverse complement.
TTTTGGGGATCCATTGCCTATCTACAGCTAACAGTGCAATGAATTAGCTTCCTCAGCTGCAATGGTCTACACACAGTGTTTGTACTGATTTAACTATTTCAGTTAGGGCTGTGATTTTTCAACAGAAATAGTTACGTTAGTACAACCTCTAGTGTGGATGCAGTTCTATCAGTATAAAGGTGCTGTATTCCCCCTCCCTCACAGGAATAAGTTAGATTTCTATAACTGAATCCACACTAAAGGGCTGTACCATTCTAACTACACCAGTATAATTAAAGCGATACAACTTTTGTTTTTGTGCTCCAGATATTCCTCAAATGCACATTCCAAACAAGCAGTTGATAAGGTTCTTAATGTTAGGATCACCTGATGTTGCTTTACATACAGCTTTTCACTGCAGACAACAAATAACACAGGGATCCTACATGTGTTGACATCAGTGGCTTTACCCATTGTCTTAGATCCACAGAACTCATGAGAAACTTACCAGATACTAATACGCTGCAAAACTTCCTATATGGTTATTCATTCATAATATAAGCATGAGCTGAAATTCTTTCTTCATACTACATGACCATACATATTCTGACACAGAAGGCAGCCAGCAATCATGTACAGACCATGACACAGGGATCTTTGAGGAGAGGACACTGTTCTCCATTCTGCAAGGCAAGTCGTAGATGAGCTTATTTGGAGGAAACCTCCCCTCCAGTACACCCAATCAGATTTTCACATCAAGCAAACAGTTTGACAGCTGGTATCACACATCATTTCCCAGCCATGACGCAATTCACTTCCAGGTTCCCAGTCATTCTGGACTATTGAGTAGGGGAAAAAAAGAAAGTTTGAATCTTCATCTTTCCACAAAAGGTCTCAATTTTTCATTATCGGAGTCCAACCTTTCAAGTGTCCTACATTCTAGAAACTGGGCAGAATTCCTCCCAAGGCTCAGACTTGGGTGATGTGGCTCTGCACTCTGCCAACACAAGGCTTTGTCTTAAAGGTGCTTAGCTTACAGGATCAAAGCCTTTTTGAGGCTCAGTTTCCCAGCCTTTAAAATGGAGATCTATAGTCCTACAGTATCTCAGGTATGTCATGATATCTAGGGCTTCCAGCCAGGTGCAGAGGGCCCTCAACTTCTACTACAGTCAATAAGAATGGAGAGCCATCAACACCTTACCACATCAGGTCATTAATAACATTGGAGCCAAGTTTTCAGATGCAATCAGTAATTTTGTGTCACCATGGTTTTGTGCCCAACTTGTGACACCTAAGGCCTAATTTCTATTTGGATTGCCACTGTAGCTGTGAGTCTTTGACAGCTCTGAAAATAAGGCCCTAGGAGTCTCAAGCTGCCAACCCTCCCTCATCCCCTCCAAAAAAAAGAAAGGCTTGCAAAATTACTGAAGGCTTCTGAAAATGTTGGCACTGAAGGTTAGTAAAGTACTCAGAGATTCTCAGCTGAAAAGCCTTATGGAGGTTTTTTGCTGTTTTCTGAACAGTCAAATACTTTCAAACCTGATTTCACGATTGGTAGTGTAACAATTTCCTTTCTGACATGTACTTGTGCGATCGCCACACTTCTGCCGTGACTCACCGTTGGGGACCCAGACTGAGTTTACTGTGAAGTTTTTCAACACTTTTTTTATCTTGCACATTTCCTGAAAGAGTTGGTAGAAAATGTGTTTCCTGAAAATGTAGTAAGTGAAAAAGAATGGCTAAAAACCCCCCATAAAAACTGTAAAATGAAAACAACTATCCTGCAACTTCCTATTTAGAGATTCAGCATCAATGTAAGTGCCTCCTTATATCTTATACTTAGAAGAAAGGTGGTGATTTTAAATGTGTACATGGCTCACGTAAAGGTATTTGGTATTTTTATTCCAACCAAGATGGGGCTCCATTGAGCTAGGGGCTGTGCATACACAACCCCAGAGAGTTTACAGCCTAGATAGAGAAGGCAGAGAAATGCTGAGGGCTGTGGGAAGACTTGGAAAGTGTGATTAAAGTTAGAGATAAGCCTGAATCTGTTCTGAAAAATAGCAGGTCCAATGAGAGGTTTTTAAAGCAAACTGGATTGATGGAAACAAAACTAAAATGACGTCAGAAAGAATGTAGCGTAGTTGTTATTTTCTTATCATTTCCAGATTGATTCAAGTTTTCCTAATGTACTGAGGGTATCATACTATATTTGAGGTCTCTGAAATTTCAGGTAGGTGTCACAGAACAAAGCATGACCTTTTGCTACTGAAGAGGCAATACATTTTGTAAACGAAACACAGAATTTCTATTCACTCGCTGACTTTTTACTGAAACTTTACATCAATTTCAATACCCATCATGGTTTCACACCTCCGATGCTTGTAAATTAAGTTAAATGTCTGAAATCACTAGATCTGAGGAGAGTCTTCCTGGCTGGCACCTGCACTCAAGACTAGCCTTTATAGATGAGACTGGTAGCAACATGTCTATGTATCTTGGATACAGCAAACTGTCTTTGGTGAAACTGAGAGATTTGGGAACCAATTGAACCTGAAACTTTTGTCCAAGTTTTGGAGACAAAAGACCCTTCTGGGTATGTCTCAGACGCTATTGACTAGCATAAGGTAAACAGGGTCTTTTAAATTTTGTGACAGTGTTTTTTATGCTTGGTTGTTGGAAATGGATTTCCTACTTCCAATGCTGTGTTTCTTGTTTTTCTCTTATTTCATCCCAGATACAGGAAAATTCTTTGTACCGAGACAAGCCCTGCTGAGAATGAAGATGGTGAATTTTGGTAATTGAGTCCGATGATGGTGGTTCAGGTTGGGAGGCCAGTTTGCAGAGACTGGAATGCACTTTTAAGTGTTTGAAACTGGTATAAAGAAAGATAATTTGGGAATCTTTTGTCAGTAAAAGGAAAGATTATCACAATATTGTAACCAGAGATGGGCCAAGACTAGGACTAGTTCTAACCATACCTACTTCCTTCTCCCAAACCACCTCCACATCCTGCAAAAAAGCCCCCAAAAGTTTAATCTAATCAGTTTTTGTATAATTATAATGCACTCATATCCAAGATACTACAATTAAATCAAATAATGAAAAATTATACATTGTTTTTTGTACATTTTAAATCTTTGTAGAGTATTTTGATGAAATAATGATAACTAGTGACTACACATAGTACAGTAGATGTAACTTTTAAATTGATAATAGTAAATAATAATTTGCTTTCCAATAGTTCATTCTGTCCAAAGGTGTCAAATGTGTTGCGTGACAGAATGCTAGGAATCAGCAACTGAACCAGCACATTGGTCACTGCTTAGGCAATTAGGCACCTGTGGTGGGAGGGGATGATTAAGGAATGGAGATCCTGATTACCCAATCAAATTGGGACTGGGAAGCTAATGAGCTAATTAGCCCACTAACAAGGAGGCTGTATAAAAGGACACAGGAAGGCAGTGGGGGAAGGAGGTGGGGCAGACAAAGACAAAAGGTTTATTAACTAGGAAAAAGTAATGAGAGTTATTTACAGATTAAAGCAAGCAAAAATATACACAGATGAATTAAATCCTAAGAGTGACAGAGTGTTAGTAGTCTGTCAATTCAAAATGTCTTTCAGGACAAACCCAGGTTGACCCTGGGATCTCTGCTTTAGTTTAGTCTCTCTGGCCTTGTGAGGGTTCAAACAGCAAAGAGATGAAAAATTCTCATGTGACCCTGTTTTATCTTTTGCATTTAGTCTTCCATTCTATGAGACGAGCTCACATTGAGGGATTCCTATCCATTACCATGAATAGATGCTACTCTGGATACTGTAGCAGGTTTAATCTGGTTTTCCATATTGGATCTTATAAGTGGTCATTGGCAAGTAGAAGTGGATTCAAAAGACAGGGAAAAAACTGTTTCCACAGCAGGACAATGACAGCTGCTATTTAAAATGATGGCTTTTGGCTTTGCACCATCCATGTTTGAGAGGGTATGGAATGGAATGCCACTGTAAGTCCATTTGTTATACCTACATGATATCCTGAAGCATGCTAATATCTTTGAATAGGAACTGAGACATTTAGAAATGGTCTATGATAAGCTTAAAATCCAACCTCAAACTGAACCAAAAGAAATATGAGATGTTCCAAAAAGGGGTAATTTACTTTGGACATGCAATCTATGAGAAGGGAATTTCCACTGACAAAAAGAAAATTGATGCTGTACAGAATTGGCCAACTCCCCCAGATGTTCACAGATTGTAGAGTTTTATAGGGCTCTGCTTCTATTAATCTGTAGTTTAGTCAGTACTGAGTAATTATTGCATAGCTTAGGTGAGAAAAACAGTAAATATTTTTCTGGTCACCAGAGTGTGATTTAGCATTTGCAGAATTGAGAAGGAGCCTTGTGACTGCTCCTGTCTTATCTGACCATGTTTCAAGCCCTTTTAATATTATACACAGGCATTACAGCTAGATTTACAGAAGTATGTACATGTCTAAAAATGCAGATAGGTTCTTAGTGGCATTTACAAAAGCTGGTTAGGTGCCTACTCTCAATGAAAGCCATTGGGGCACAATTTGACACAAGAATATATAGAGATCACCTGAGATGATACCAGAGAACAGATCTGCAGCTTGGCTGCTCCCACCAGCTGAGAATTAGCTATGGAAGCTGAGGCTGGAAGAGTTGTAACAGTAATGACTTCCCCATTAGAACAGAATGGGCAATGTCTGTTCCAACTAGCAGACTCCACAGAAAAAATGGAAAATCTTCAGTTGTCTGTTGAAAACATCCCTTTCCAGTTAGCTGACAGGAAATTGGGCCAGGAAAGAAAAGCTCCAAGGAAACATGGAGGGGAACCAAATGAATTTGGGATAGTGCTGTGAAATGTCCTAAGACTATGTAAATAGTGAAGCTTGTATAATTTATATTTAATATGTTAAATTGATTTATTGTCTTTCTCGCTGGGTCATCCAGGGTGACACCATCTTCATCTCCAAAGGGCAGAGTTGCGATGGGCAACCTGCGGCCCGTGGGTTGCACATGGCCCGTTAGGGCAAGCCACTGACAGGCCGCCAGACCGTTTGTTTACATTTTCATGGCTGCCTGCCAGCAGCTTGCCCTGATGGGCCTCGTGCGGCCTGCAGGCTGCACATTGCCCACCATTGTTTTTATGGTTACCATCAAACAGGCCTGGCATGCAAAGACACACTGACCTAGTGTTACCCAAATGGGCTCGTTTCCCCCTGGAGCTGCCCAATTACCCCAAGGAGGCACGGGAGTCGAGAAGACGGCTTCAAGTTCTTTATTGATCAGTCAGCTGAGCGGGTGTCCCCCTCGACTCATGCCAGAGGGAGGAACACACCTTACAAGCACAACTGGGCTTTTTTATACAGAGAGACAAACAACTTAGCGTGTTTAAATTCTGCTAACCTATGCATTGTTTAAATTCAGTTCTAGTAGTAATCAGGATACATCTGTTTAGCTTCCCGTCCTTCACATTCCTTTCCCAGGGTCCGTCCAACCCCCTCCCCTTTTCCATATATCCTTCTATACTTCCTGTATACGTGCAGCTTCATGCATGGGAAACGACAGTGAGAACTGAGATAAGCATCTTTACTGGGATAACAAGCAGAAGCCGAGATAAACATGTTTTTCGGTTTTTGGGCCTAACAAGATTCCCCCCTAAAAAGCATTTTGAGAGCCTTATGGCCCCCAATTCTCAGCCTTCACCGGCTGGTATAGGGCCATCATTTGTTGGTGTATAATTTGATTAGCCATTCGTCGGACTAATGCAACTATACAGGGAGCTAAGCAAGCTAGGGTTAATAGGGTTGTAATAAAGAGTACAAAGAGAAGAAGGCCTTCTCGGAGCCATCCCAGTTGTGGTAACCAGGACGTGAACCAGTCCATATTCCACTCACCCCATGTTTGGACCGGGACATGGGCTAGCTTCCTCATTTCTTTTGTTAGCTGTTTTACCGCCTTTCCATTATCATCTATTTGTAAACAGCAATTAGATTAGTTTAATTTTGCACAGATTCCCCCTTCTTCTGCCAGCAAATAATCAAGAACTAGATGGTGCTGGTAGAGCACATTCCTCATCTGAGTGGACTGATCGGCCAAAAGATCAAGAGCTGCAGCCGTCTGATTAGTTATTATTTCTAAAATGGCTTGCAGCCTAATTATCCGGTTCAAGTTGTAAATGGGCTCCCTTGCCCCTGAGATCCACTCATTAGGATTCCATGTAGCTGGACCATAATGTTTTATAATTTTCTCAGGGGGCCACTCCTGAGCCCCCCATGTTTGGGAGCTCCCGGCGGTCAGGGTGGAATCCACGAACCGCCTTTCTCTAATTAAACCTTAATTCCCAATTTATTTTCCTGCATCTGGGGTAATAGAAAGAACAAGGGTCTTATATATCCAACATAACATATCCCAGACCAATTTGGAGGCAATCTTCAGTAGGCATAGGACCCGCAGATCCAATAATGGCCCTTTAGAGCCCAGGTTCCATTAGCAAAGGGGCCATCCCAGGTTTTCTCATTCTCATCATCCTCTAGATGGTCAAAATATAAAGGATTACCTGGCCCTAAAGGTCCCCCCCACCATTCCATCAGCTGAACTGCAATAATCACATCTTCACGCCCCAGCTCCTGCTTTCCAGACACAATCGCAGCCCCATTTTGGCTGATTGGTGCTAGACCAGAATTGTTTAAAACCCCATACTCGAGTTCCATTTTGATTTTGCCATGCCCATTTGAAACCACCGTACCACGTGGTCCTTGCTAGTGGTATTGTCTAGCTGGCAACTCGTGAATAGGGCGTCAAAGAACCCATCCTGTCCTACCGCCCTGCAACCTTCGGCCGTAGGGTAGTATTGTTTGGAGCATTGCACCCAACTATTATTGGTGAGCCTCACATGGGTCTGGTTCCATTGCCCCTGATATTTAGAGCAGTCATACAGATGACAATAAGGGTCCCAGCAATCAAACCCTGGGGATAGAGTCCAATCACACTTGCTTTCTTCCAAGTACACTCCCTCCCGCCTTGTCCGATTAAGGCAGAGAATACCCATTCCAGAAGAATACAGTCGCCAGGGGCTACTATCCTCAGTCCAAACCCCCGTTCCATCGTGGACTATACTCAAATTGCTGAGCCACCATTTGGGCTGTACCGGCTGGGCTACCCAAGGCCATTCATTTAATTCCCCTGGGCCTCCGCATACCCAACAGTTACTGAGGTTAATGGATTTTGCTATTGTCTCCCCCCAGCTGTAAAAACCTATTTTCCCAACCATAATAGTGGTGGAAGCACATAAACAAAAATATTAACAATAATTTCATTATCTTTTTCTAAACAGTCCCTTTAGTCCGTCTAAGTACTGATACTCCCAGGTGGAGTCTTCACCTGTGCCACCCCGGGCATCCGGAGCCGGGGCGGGCAGAGGGCTGGTGTCCTCTTCCGCTAGTTCAGTCTCCGGGTTAGGGTTCAGAAACCGCTTTACCCGCGTATGGTGTGTCCATTTGTCACTCCCAAGAACTTTGACTGCAGCTTGGCTGATGAGCGAGACAGTGTGCGGGCCGTCCCACCGTGGTGTAAGGGGGTCACGCTTCCACTTCTTGACGAGGACCTGATCACCGATCTGGAACGGGTACATGGGCTGGTCCAAGGGAAGGGCCTGAAAAGGCACTGCGTTGATGCAGCTGTAACAAAACAGATTGCAACCCAGAGACCTGTTTCCATAAGGAGTCCTTCCCCATTTCCCAGTTTACATCCTCCCGGAACCCCGGGATAATGGTGAAAGCTTAAGACCCTTACGTGGGGCCCTTCGAATGCGGGTAAGGGCGAGTGGTAACGCATCAAGCCACTTTAAACTAGACTCTGTGCATAGTTTAGTGAGGGTATCCTTGAGAGTTCTATTCATTCTTTCCACCTGTCCCGTGCTTTGCGGCCTCCAGGGTGTATGCAACTTCCATTGTATACCGAGTGCCTGGGACACCTGTTGCAAGACTTCAATACAGTCATGAGTGGGGCTGGTCTCATAGGAAACCCAAGGGTCAGGCAATAGGGTAGCTAGGTTGAGGGAGCTAACTGTCCTAAAGGTTAAGTTAGGGGCTAGCAAGGGCCCTACCTCATATCTGGTATGTCGACTGGGATTTAGATGCTTTTCCCCAGCGCCTGTCCCCAGTATTTGAGGCATCCCGTGGGGAACCACAACCTCAGTGTCCCCCCCCAGGGTCAACTTTTCAGCCTCCTGTACGAGGAGAGCGGTTGCTGCAACGGCCCATAAACAGGCAGGCCACCCCTTGGCGACAGGGTCCAACACCTTCGAATAGTATCCAATGGGTCGCCAGGTTGGTCCTGACCTTTGGCACAGGACTCCAGCTGCCACCCCTCCTCTTTCATGAACGTATAGGGTGAATGGCTTCCGGGAATCTGGGAGGGCTAGAGCGGGAGGCTGAACCAAGCCTTTTTTAAGCTCTCGAAATGCTTTTTCCATTTCCCTGGTCCATTTCCAGTGGAGCAGACCTTCTTTAGTCAAAGACTCATAGTGGTCTGGCTTTTCCCCCATAGTCAGGGATCCAGAGTCGACAGAAGCCAGTCAGTCCCAGAAATGCCCTTAGTTCTTGGGGGTTCCGGGGCTGAGGGCTATCAAGTATAACCTGGATTCTTTCTTTGCCCAAACTGCGACTCCCTTGGCAGAGGTGGTATCCAAGGAAGGTGACCTGCTGCTTAACCAACTGAGCTTTTTCCTTTGATACTTTATACCCCTGTACCCCAAGGGTATTGAGGAGCTCTACAGTTTGCTCCTTGCAGACTGTCTCTGTTCAGTACTCAAGAGCAGATCATCGCAGTACTGAACTATGTTACATGAAGGGTGTTTAGCCAGGAATGGGGTGAGGTCCCTTTTTAACTGGCCGCCAAAAATCTCTGGTGCACAGGTGAGTCCCTGTGGGACAACAGTCCAAAGATATTGGGCCCTGTAATGGGTGTCCGGATCCTCCCATTCAAAGGCAAACAGTCTCTGCTATTAACTTGTTAATTTGTCTTAGGTCCTGGACCAACCGATACTGCCCATTAGGCTTAGGCACCCCCATTACTGGAGTATTGTATGGGGACGTGTCTTCCTTTAACCACCCGCACTGCAAGAACTTTTGAATCAGGGGTTTTAACCCGATCCGAGTGGTTAGCTTAAGGGGGTATTGTCGAATTCGGACTGGGCTGCTTCCCTCCTTAAGGGAAATATGCACTGGTGTAGCATTCCTGGCTCGGGCCACGCCTCCTTCCTCCGCCCAGACCTTGGGATTTACCCCCCCTCCCCTCCCCCGCAGGTGGCTTCCATCACTTCCCTTACATTCCAGGGAGTGATCTCTAGCATTTATGAGAGCCATCTGGTAATTAGAGGCTTGTTGCTTAGGGATTCTGACTTCCATTGTCCCGTTATCGAATGTGATCTCCGCCTGTAATTTAGTGAGGATATCTCATCCGAGCAGCGCTATGGGGCAGGAGGGACTGCAAACAAACTGATGGGAAATTTGACGGTCCCCTATTTTTACTAGGAGAGGCAAAGTTTTTCTTTTTTCCAAAGCTGTAGTTTGTCCCTCTATCCCCTGGACTATGGCACGTCCCCGAGCTCTATCTCGGGGAGCCTTATTAAGGGGGAGCAAACTAAGAGTGGCCCCAGTATCAATAAGGGCTTCAATTGGGCAGCCCTCCACTTTAATATTTACCGTGGGATCCAGGCTGGCAGCTTGTGCTGTCAGGAGGGGCCGCTGGGTCCCCGACCCCCCCCCTATGGGGAAGACTCCTCCCCTGAATGTCCTGTACTGTTGTAGAGGATGGGAAGGGACGGGGTTTTATCTTTACGTTCCTTTCCCATGGCCTGTCACCGGGGGCATTCATTCTTCCAGTGCCCCTCTTTCCTACAGATAGCGCACTGATTTCGACCCAGGCGGGGGCCCCGCCCCTTCCCCGGTGGCCCTGGCCGTCCCTTAACTTTGTCCCCCCTTTCTTCATATCCTTTCCTTTGGGCCATGGCTAAAACGTGGGCCCCTTTCTTCCGAGAACGGGGGATTCTGTTGCTTCCAATTATATAGATCACTAGTGGTAAAGGGAACATATACCATAGTGAGATTACCCTCAGGGGCTACAGTTTCCTGCAGTGGACACAAATAATTCTGTTGCAGGGGCCCTTGGAGTACCGGGCCACCCTTGCTCCTGGTGTGGTTAGACACCGGGGAGCTCAGAGAGATCGGAGGGGGCTCCCGTTTGGAAAAGTCCTGGTCGCTTGGCTCACCCCTTTCAGTTGAGCCATTATCCTCAGAGGAGGGGGTGGGGATTTCAATTGAGGATACCGGAGCCAGGAGGCCGGGATACAAAGGGGGGAGAGGGCATAGGATCAGGGGCAGAGGGAATCACAGCCCGCAGACAAGATTTCTTAACAGGGAAACAGGGTTTCCTAACAGGGGCACGGGCCATTAAGGTTTTAATAGTTTGTGATCTACATTTTTGCAACCATGGGGGATGATTGGCCACAAGGTCCTGCCAAATATCTATATAGGGATATTGGTCCCAATGCCCATCCCAGATCACAATGCTATGTACTGCTTGTACAACCCCTGGTTTGAGCGTCCCGCCCTCGGGCCATTCCACCCCAAATGTCATCCATTCAAGAGTACAGAATTTTACAAGCTTGTCTTTACATAATACAATTCCATAATTAGCCTGGCGTCTAAACGCCTTCCAGTTATGCAGCATACATCCCAGGGGTGTCCAGGAGAAGGTGCTTTGTCTGGACCCCATTATGCTTTACCCAGAGTTTTCCGAGACAGAGATATCAAGAGGGGGAAGAGGTATAGATCTAGTTCTAACTCAGATATCCGCTGGGTCACGAGGTTCGGCTGACCCCCCTTGCAATCAAGATATCCTGGTCATCGGGTTTCCCCTTGCAGGAGTCTTGGGGCGGCTGAAGTCAGCTTAAGCCTCAGACCTGTCAGCAGCACTCATTCATCTTTCACACAGATCCTTTAATCAGTTACAATCTCGGTTTCCAACACACCATTAAGAGGAGAAACAAGATTACCCTTCCTATAGACAAGAGTAATCCCTGAGGTTGCTCCAAGTCCCAGTAATTGTTAAAAACGGCCCATGGACTTGTGGAGTTAGTTACGTTACTCATTGGCCGTTATTTGCTTACCCTTTAACCAAAAACACAACAACAAGACATTTACAAAGCTACAATAATGTTAACATACCTTCCCGTATACAGGCTGCCTAGGGGATTTCCACCATGTCCAACCCACACCTCGGGGGCGTTATTCCTCAAACCCAGGAGGTAAACGCACTTACCGCCCGAAGTGGCCGCGTCCGGCAGTCAGACTTCCCCTCCTTCTGAAGCCGTCTTGCTTCCGTGTCCTTCAGAGTTCTCTTCAGAGAGGACGCAGCCGCCCCGGCCGATTGTGACGATCCGAGGCCCGAGCAAAGCAACAGCTCGAGGTGGCCACTCCTCGGAATCGCCCTCGGCCGTCGGTCAGTGCCCTCTACAGGGAGAGAAGTCCCGGCGGAGTCGCCATTTGTTACCCAAATGGGCTCGTTTCCCCCTGGAGCTGCCCAATTACCCCAAGGAGGCACGGGAGTCGAGAAGACGGCTTCAAGTTCTTTATTGATCAGTCAGCTGAGCGGGTGTCCCCCTCGACTCATGCCAGAGGGAGGAACACACCTTACAAGCACAACTGGGCTTTTTTATACAGAGAGACAAACAACTTAGCGTGTTTAAATTCTGCTAACCTATGCATTGTTTAAATTCAGTTCTAGTAGTAATCAGGATACATCTGTTTAGCTTCCCGTCCTTCACATTCCTTTCCCAGGGTCCGTCCAACCCCCTCCCCTTTTCCATATATCCTTCTATACTTCCTGTATACGTGCAGCTTCATGCATGGGAAACGACAGTGAGAACTGAGATAAGCATCTTTACTGGGATAACAAGCAGAAGCCGAGATAAACATGTTTTTCGGTTTTTGGGCCTAACACTAGCTATAGCCAATGGGTGTGCCAAGCACTCTTTTAAGCTCAATGGAAGGAGCAATTTAAGCCCCTTTATATAGTGAATCAGTGGCAGCTAATGGCAGCCACTGCCCTGGGCACTAAGCCACATGGCCAGGCCTGAGCAGAGCCAACTCAGGCTATGTCTATACCGATCCACAGTTCGGACGGTAGGGGTGTGAATTGCAATGTGCACCAAAGTGCTGTGCTGTAGCTCCACTGTGTGGATGCTGTTAGCACCCCCACAGTCCGAACTGTGGGGCAATGAAGACAAACCCTCAGGTAGCTAATTAAGGGTCTCCCTGGCTACAAATGCAGGGGCTAGAGTATTGATTTTCAGGCTGTGTGAGTGTGAGGAAGAAAGCTAGAGAAGTAGCTGTAAGTGTGGCCCTAAGAGGAAGCAGAGAGACGGAGTTTCCTGAGCACAGGACTTTCTAGAGAGGCAGATTTGGGGATTTCTGAGCAAGGAAACTGCCTTTTGTTGTCTGTTTCTATTGTGTTAAGGGAACAAGGATTTTGTGTATATTATTTTGTAAGTAAGCACGATTACACTAAGCATATATGTGACTCATATAGTTGATTTCTCATCCTAACAGGAACACTGTGGCAAAGCCCAGAATATTGGCTAATTGCTCAGGTCAAAAGGGCAACAGTATTGTTCTTACTAGCAGTGAAGGGTTATAAACTTGAACATTTGAAGTCTGAAAGTTTGGAACTTGATCTGATTATTTCCCTAAATTGGGGCTGTTTGGATCCAGGGTTTTGAGGTCAGTACATCTCTAAAACAAACAAACAAACCCAAGACAGGCTACAGGACAGCTAGTTAAAGTCAACTGAAAATGAGTTGGGAGCTGAGACAACTGGGGATCTTAAGAGGTAAGAGGAAAGAAGACTGAAGAAAAAAAACCAACAGTAAATGTTTTGAGGAAAACAGGATTAGGAAAAATCAAAGCATAAAGCAAGAGAGGTCCAGAGCTGGCAAGGAAAGCTACGAGAGAATGAGACTGGGTAGGGAAAGCTCAAAGAGAACCAGTGTCGGTAAACCGAGTGAGTGTTTTGCATGTGCTTCAGACTAATAGGTTTTTTTGCTCACCACAATTCATCTGTTTTCTTGTCTGCTGCACTGATCTGACTGCTACTTGAGGGTCCAAATTCTGATCCGTCGCACTGTGTGAATGCAGAGTAACTCCCCTGAAGCTAATGGAGTTAACTCCATATTCACATGGTGTAACTGAGAGCAGAATTTGATCCAAGAGCAACTGTTCTGCTTTGGGCAGGTCTATTTATTATACCATAATGGGGGGCAGCCAAGCTGAAAACCTGCTTTGCGCAGGTCTATTTGTGCATGACAAGTCATACTTGGGTTTCTATTTTTAGCATTCCAGCTGTGCTGATGGTTTCAGTTAGCACTTCATGCTCTCCCCATTTGGTGTCTGCCTAAAATGTGCTTAGCACTTTACATATGTGCAGAAAGATGTGGCTCAGGAAGGGATGAGACAAAGGGGTATGTGTGCAACCATTGCAACTTATGGATTCTGGAGGTGGTTCTAACTTATGCCTGACTGTCCTGGACTCCAGAGGACCCCTCTGGCAGCCAGGAACATCTCAAATGTAGAGGTGCTCCAGCCCTGTCCCATTTTTTCCCAGCAACTCCTTGACCATAAGGAGCTGCGTGGGGGGGATAGTCTAGAGCTGTTAACTGGCTCTACACCTGAGAATTCCTCTGATTCAGGGGGAATTCCCAGGTAGCCAGTTAAATTAGTTCACTGGAGTGGTTCAGAACAGCCGGAGTTGGAGCCTAAATCTGGCCTGTGATCTCTGCACCAGACAACTTGCTATTTAAGGACCTGATTCTGCACAGTGAGTAACTCACATGAGTCCTCCCATTGCAGTCCATTGGGCTGCTTGTGTGAGTATGCGCTTTCAAGATGACAAATGGCTATAAAATCAGGCCCTAAGTGGACAAAACAGACAAAAATTGAAGTTTGGGGGATATAGCACTAGATTCCTCCTTCCCTGCCCTTATTCCTGTTTTCCTTTTTGTAAACATCAAATACATAATTAAAAACCATTGTATTGGACTGTCATTCTGACTCCCAGTCTGACATCAGGACAAAGTTTTCTCCTGTACTTTCTGTTTTGTCTCTCTTCATTTTTCTTTTGCAGCTGAACAGGGCAGAGCCTACAATTTAGGCATAAGAGGTCAAGTTCAAACTGCTGCAAGCAGGTGAAACTCCGCTGACTGCAGTGCAGTTGCTCCTATGGGCCACTGGGTCGAAAACTGGCAGGATATTTTAATTAGGAATTTATCCAAAACATTGTCCCAACCAGGGGAACACAAAATAGGATTGTGTCCTGTTATATTGATCTCAAAGGCCAAAAGTGTTAGAAGTGTTATGTTGGACAGTGACTGGGCTACGTTAAGACCTTTGACTTGTTTATTCCATTTAAATTAATACAATTTCCATTGCCATTCCCCAAAATAAAATCCCACCTACTCTTCTTATTCAGCAATGGGGCTTGTCTACAAATGATGTTCATATGATCTCTTTCCTGGAAACATTTCACCCTCCCCACTCTGCTGCAGATTATTCATGCTGCAACATTAATCTGAGGGGAAGGCTGCACTCAAAGACCATTACCAAAGTGCAGGAAATATATATGTGCTCCCGTTTTGGGGGGAAGCGTGTGAATTTGTCTCAGGGAGAGGAGATGGAATATGGGGGTGTTAGACCCGCAATAGAGGTCTCCTTATGGGATGGGGAGCAAGCAGATACTAGACACAGTGTTGGTATATAATATTTTAAATGCTCTTTATTGATTACAAAACAAATCTTAATCACTCCACATTCACACCCCAAACATACTATACCAGAGTCCAAAGGTCAGAATAGTCCTGATGGCCAGTCGAGGTTTCTTCCATCGGGATAAGATCATAAGGTGCGGGGAGCTGGCAAAAACCACATCTATATCCACATGGGACTCTGGATCAATAAACGACTCCGATTTGCAGAAATCATATGCACCCATTTATAGTCCATTCCGTTGTGTCATCAGTTCTTTGCCTTTGTTTACTAGGCCTTCTACCCGCACAATTCCAAAGAAACAATCCTGGGTGGGCTGCCATGATCCAAGGCGGCCATTTCCTTCAATTCTTATACAATTTTATATCAGTCTGTCTGGTGTTATTTCCTTTTCTGATGATTTTCTGTGTTTTTCTCAAAATATAAAATTGTTTTTGCACAAAAAGTTCTAATAGTCCTTAACCTTAAGTCCTTGCTTCGGTTCCTAACTTGCAATGCACACATTCATGTCAAGCATGCATCATTCATACCAGGCCTCAGTGACCTATAACATATTACAATAATATATAAATCATAATGTATATATATATATACACAAGCGAGAGAGAGAGCCCAACATTCAAAAGTTATGTTCTATTCAGGTGCTTAAACAGTGTCCTTTCCTCAGCATCTTCCAACAATACCTTGAGTGACATGACTCGCATATGTCGTATGTTCCTTCTCTGTTCACATCAAGGGGAAATTGTATATGGATTCTTTGTTGATTAGTTTTGTTTTTTATGAAATGCCATGAGCTTTTATTAGTGAACACCGAAGCGAGGCAGTGTGTCCTGCCCTTGGAACATAAAGTGGTCAGGTTTAAAGGTGTTTCTTACATCCTGTGGTAGTGAGTTCCACAGTTTTGAATAGCCCACAAGAAAGTCCTGTCTCCTGCACAAACAAGCTCTTCCCTTGTGGTGTACAGCTCTGTTGAGCCTGAGTGTCACAGCTGTCAACTGCAGTCCTCGGCTGAGAGATTTAGACAAATTGTAAGTATCCATGGAGTAAATTACTCAGAGCCTTGAATAGAAGGACCAAGACCTTTAATTTGGATGTGATATTCTGTGGGGAGCCAGAGTAGTAAGCAACGGACAGGTCAGATATGCTCCCATAAGGCACATGGCTGAGGAGATAAGCTACTAGATGTGGTTTTCTCAGGGCTGAAGTTTTCATGCCCAAGTAGCCTGCATTGCTGGAGCCCAGTTGAGAAGTAATGACACTACGTATTGGTTTGGGTTATTCGGTCTAATATTGAACACCTAAAAGTAAGACTCTTGCCATTAGGGTGACCAGACGTCCCAATAAAATTGGGACCGTCCCGATTTTGAGCTGTTTGTCCCGCGTCCTGACCGATCTCTGGTCGGGATGCATTTTTTGTCCCGATACTTTGCGCCGGCTTCTTTTTTTTTTTTGCTCGGCCAGCCGGCTGCACTCGGCTTCTTCCCCCTCCTCCCCACCCCTCGGTGTCCCGATATTTTCTTCATCTCATCTGGTCACTCTAC
This sequence comes from Malaclemys terrapin pileata, assembly GCF_027887155.1. Taxonomy (NCBI): domain Eukaryota; kingdom Metazoa; phylum Chordata; order Testudines; family Emydidae; genus Malaclemys; species Malaclemys terrapin. The sequence goes on along the minus strand of NC_071506.1, from coordinate 207,858,812 downwards.
TTGCCATCAACTACAAGCTCTTCCCCTGTTACCAAAAACTGAGAAAACCTGGTTTCATTAAACTAAATTTGGCAAAAATTTGAGCTGGGTATCTACCAGGGTTAAAACAAAGTTCCCTACGTTTTGAAATGTGTTTTACTGTCCAGATGGGAAAGAAAGGAATGGATGTTATAAACATCACATGGTTTGGTGACAATTACCTCAACTATGGTTAAACATTGTTAATGTTTGTAGTGTGGACAGGGCATTCAGATAAAGTTTTTCCATATTCACAGATGGTGTTAAGAACTTAAGGAAAACAGACAAATAAGAATTTTTTCAATCAGATAGATGGGGCAATAGCAACATTTCAGTTTAAGTTGGTGTTTGGTTTCCCAGTTATTTAATTTAAAATGCAGTGAGCCAACAAAAAACCACACAAGGAACAGACTGTGGTACATGAGTTGGTTCCTACTAAAAGATGACTAAGGCCTTGTCTATACTTAAAGTTACATGAGTTCATCTTTGAATCAGTTTAAAAACAGATCTAGTTAAACCAGTGCAAAAACCTTTAGGGACACTGAAGTTGATTTAAACATGGGTTATGTTGATTTAACTTAACGTGGTAAGGCATAGAGAATTATTCTGAGCAATTTTGATATAAACCAGGTTTGAATTGAATTAGAAGTGTATACAAGAGTGTAAACACAGCATTTTGAACTGGTTTTACTAAGGCCTGGTCTACACTAGGCGTTTATGTCGAAGTTAGTGCCGTTACATCGAATTAACCCTGCACCCGTCCACACCGCGAAGGTATTTAGTTCGATATAGAGGTCTCTTTAATTCGACTTCTGTACTCCTCCCCGACGAGGGGAGTAGCGCTAAATTCGACATGGCCATGTCGAATTAGGCTAGGTGTGGATGGAAATCGACGCTAATAGCTCCGGGAGCTATCCCACAGTGCACCACTCTGTTGACGCTCTGGACAGCAGTACGAGCTCGGATGCTCTGAACAGCCACACAGGAAAAGCCCCGGGAAAATTTGAATTTGAATTCCTTTTCCTGTCTGGCCAGTTTGAATCTCATTTCCTGTCTGGACATTGTGGCGAGCTCAGCAGCACTGGCAATGATGCAGAGCTCTCCAGCAGTGATGGCCGTGCAATCTCAGAATAGAAAGAGGGCCCCAGCATGGACTGATCGGGAAGTCTTGGATCTCATCGCTGTGTGGGGTGATGAGTCCGTGCTTTCCGAGCTGCGCTCCAAGAAACGGAATGCAAAGATCTACGAGAAGATCTCTAAAGACATGTCAGAGAGAGGATACAGCCGGGATGCAACGCAGTGCCGCGTGAAAATCAAGGAGCTGAGACAAGGCTACCAGAAGACCAAAGAGGCAAACGGACGCTCCGGATCCCATCCCCAGACATTCCGTTTCTACGAGGCACTGCATTCCATCCTAGGTGCGGCCGCCACCACTACCCCACCAGTGACCGTGGACTCTGAGGATGGGATATTGTCCACGGCCGGATCCTCGGACATGTTAGCGGACGGGGAAGATGAGGAAGGAGAAGAGGTGGACGAGGCAGTCGACAGCACTCACAACGCTGGTTTCCCCGACAGCCAGGATCTCTTCATCACCCTTACAGAGATCCCCTACCAACCGTCCCCAGCCGTTACCCCGGACACAGAATCTGGGGAAGGATCAGCCAGTAAGTGTTGTAAACATCTAAACATTTATTTTTAACAGAACAGGAATATTAACAATTAAAAAAATGGGTTTCTCATGATTAGTTTGCCCTAGGCGCTTAACGGTTCAGTCATGGGCAGTGCAACTATTGAAAAAAAAATCTAGCAATGTCCAGTTTTGCATGATTGTCCTGCCCAAGCCGCTCTACTGTTTAGTCACTGCTACAGCAGCTAGAGTAAAATGCGGTCTATATGTCCGGGGATGGAGCAGAAATCCTCCTGTGACATCTCGAGGAAGCTCTCCTGGAGGTAATTGGAAATCCGTTGCATTAGGTTCCTGGGGAGAGCGGCCTTATTGGGTCCTCCGTAGTACGACACGTTGCCGCGCCACGAGACAAGCAAGTACTCGGGAATCATTGCTCTGCACAGCAGGGCGGCATACGGCCCTGGTCTTTGGAGGCTTTCCCGGAGCATTCTCTCTTTCTCGCTGTCAGAGATCCTCATGAGGGTGATGTCGCTCATGGTGACCTGCTTTGAATGAGGTAGGGGAATGTTAGTGTTGGGACTGCTTTACCGTTCCTTTACAGAACTGTAACCGCTGGTTTGCAGCCACGCGGTGGAGGCGGGAGAGGGGCAGCCGAAAGGGATCGTTCCCGGGGACAGCCGCGAGGGTGTGGGACAGGAGCAGAGTTCCTGCTTGCCGGATTGCTGGCAGCAGGGACCGACATTGATTTCAATGTGAAATGAGGCCATTGCTAATATTAAAGTTTTAAGTTGCCACGAGTCTACGGCTTACCATGTCTGCCTGCAACAGAAATTCCGTTGTCCTGACACGCTTCTCAAATGTGCTGTGCAAGACCCCAGGCACTGAATGCGAAGGCCGAGAATTCGACCTTGTGCTGAGTGCGCATGTGATAGGTGCTGTGCATGGTCTTGTTCACAGAGAAAGACTATGTTCTTTGTTCACAACTACATTTATCTTTCTGAGGAATTCACTCCCTTTTTCCCATTCCCACAGCCCCATCTGCGACTGTCTCACAACCTAGCCTGGCATCACACTCCCAGAGGCTAGCGAGGATTAGGCATAGGAAGAAGAGGACACGGGAGGACATGTTCTCAGAGCTTATGGCCTGCTCCCGAGCCCAGGCAGCACAGCAGACCCAGTGGCGGGAGAACTTGTCCCAAATGCAGCAAGCAAACATGGATCGGGAGGAGAGGTGGCGGCAGGAAGACCAGCAGGCGACTCAAACCCTGCTTGGACTACTGAGGGAGCAAACGGACATGCTCCGGCGCCTTGTGGATGTTCTGCAGGAACGGAGGCAGGAGGACAGAGCCCCACTGCAGTCCATCTCTAACCGCCCTCCCCCACCACCAAGTCCCATATCCCCCTCACCCAAAGTGCACAGAAGGAGAGGCGGCAGAGTCCACGCAAACTCTCACTCCACCCCTGCAGAGAGCTCTAGTAGCAGAAGGCTCTCATTCCCCAAAATTTGACAAGTTCTTTCCTTCCCGCCTGACACAAGCCCCCGTCCAAGTTTCACCTCCCAGTTCCATGTGTAGTTGATAATAAAAAATATGTTTCTGTTAACTAATGTTTCCATCATGTTCTTTTGGAGGAGGGGGGGAAAGGGGGATGGTAATTGGACAGGACAGTCACCTTTGGCAGGGTACATAGGCGGGGGCAGGTACAGCAGCAGGGCACATACACAGTGCAGTGACTAGTTGCCCTGGTCAGTCTGGGAGGTGGTTTTCATGTTCTGTAGTGGGGGGTGGGTTGCTCTGTGACTTTGTGGCGGGGGAGGGCAGTTACAGATCTTAAGCAGCGGTCCTTATGCAGGATCACAGAGCCACACAGCAGGAGATCTGTAACCGTCCTCCCCCTGCCACAAAGTCACATAGCCCCCCCATACACACAGTCCCGATCAGGAGGGGTGACAGGCTCCGTTGAAAGAACCAGCCCACCACAGCGGAGCCTGTCAATCCTTGAGTTTAGAAGCTTTCTTTGCGTCACTACACTACACCCGCTCCGCACCACAATCCGCGTCCCAGTTTTAAAAAATTCCCGCGAAAACAGTAGTAAAGAAAACGGTGTTCATTAACAAAGTAGAACTGATTTTATTTCGAAACGTGTGTTGGAAGGGGGGGAGAAGGGGGTATGTAACTGGAGAGGATAGTCAACATTAACTGGGTAAAGAAACGGGGGCAGGTTCGGCTTCTCTGTACACAAACTTTACAGTCACAGGTTACCCTGCTCACTCAGGAACCTAGCTTTCAAAGCCTCCCGGATGCACAGCGCGTCCCGCTGGTCTCTTCTAATCGCCCGGCTGTCTGGCTGTGCGTAATCAGAAGCCAGGCTATTTTCCTCAACCTCCCACCCCGCCATAAAGGTCTCCCCCTTGCTCTCACAGAGATTGTGGAGCACACAGCAAGCTGCTATAACAATGGGGATATTGGTTTCGCTGA